>NC_070579.1:35693091-36001591 GCF_027409825.1 Scomber japonicus | reverse complement strand
AAAAAAAGAATATGCAAGTTATTCATACGTTTATTTTGACATTTTAACCCTTTAAATTCGACTTAACTACATGTACACAAAAAAACATCATTGACTCATATACATAAGGAGAAGAGGAGACTCAGAGTTCATCCAGGCTGGCCAGAGTTGGTGACCTGTACTATTCCAAAGCAGATGGGCTTCCAACAACAGCAAAAACTCATATCATAACCATACACAATAGGGCCTAAATTAGCTGCCAGTAGTAGTTCCCTCAGTGTATGGAAGATTCACAACAGAAAATGCCAAAAACATTTGAAACACTCTAATAATACAGACTATATCACCAGCAGTAATAAAACATTACAATAACATTTTGATCAGCAGGAGCCCTGCAGATTAGGCTTGAAGCATATTGTTCCTCACATTTCAATGTAGGCTTAAGCAAGTCATCTATCTTTCAAAAGGATTCTACATTTCACTGTGTGATGAAAAAAGTAACTTCTTATGAATGTAAAATATGATATGACAATTCTTATCAGCCCCAGTGTCGGAGTTGTTTCACTATCATCATGTATAACTTTTCTCTGTGTTATTATCTGCTTTATTGGCTAGATGAAATCCATCTAATTTTAGACTTTCAGTTCCTGTTGAAATTCTTTAGCCCTCCTGCTGATTTCCGAAGATTTTCTTTTTTTTTAATCTTTCTGATATTCTGGAACATAGAGATGTGTGGGCACCATAGCAACAGAAAAGATTCTTGGTCATTTGCTTGCATTATAAGAGCTTGCCCTGAAACCAGCACTGTACCAGAGTTTATTTAGGAAAAACCTGTCTGGCTTTGGTTCACGCATCACGCAAGAAGTGTAGAAAATGCAGAATATCCACAGAGCTAACCTTGACCGTGGCTGCCACTGTGGGCGGCTGATGGAGGAGCGGGGGAGTGGAAGAGGAAGAGGTCATGATCTGCCCCTCTGGTACTAAATGGATAATTCAACTCTATTCCACTAAAACACTACCGGAGCAGGAGCTAGTAGAGTTTGTACAATACTTCATGCCATCAACAACATAACAAGCTCCATCACCTCGTGGAATAAAGGAATGAAATGGTGAGCCAACTCGCCACATAAACACCTCCTACCCCCACTTTCTTTTCTATTACTTATTTCTACTGTTCCCTGCCTGTAGCTCCATACAATCCATCATCTTCTGCTGTGGCTCTGCCTCCTCAGGTTCCATGTATGCTCAGTGCACCATATGGTTTCCCTAACAAAACATTTCTCCTCACTGAGTCCAACTCTCTCTGCCCCTGTTCCTTTGACCTCATGTTATTAATAGACAAGATACAATACAAACCACTTAGAAAAATGCTACCACACATACAAATATGACAGCGAAGACTGAATGCACAGTAGATAATAGCATCCTCTCTATATGTCTTTGCCTCCTACTGTTTTTTCATTTAGTTGTAGCAGCACTGTCAAATTACACAGTTGCGTCTTCATTATACAGACATAGCCTGTACACGATGGATGAAGTAATGATGAAGTTTTGTTCCAGAAAGCAAACGACAAGGAAGTCTTTTTATTTAACCAAGGGAAGGAAAAAAAGTTGTTCTTTCTGCATTATTGATAAGAGTTCTCATGGCAGAAACATTGTTTATTAACTTGTAACTGAGAAAATTCAATGTGTGTGATTGAATGCAAGTCACGAACTGCACTTCAGCTTATCAACACATGAGCATACTCAGAGTCGGGCAGAACACTTTACTTATTAATAACTTTTTTCGATAATGAGAAGTGTAAGAAATTAGAATTAGAATTTCGGTAATTAGATAGCAGTTAATAAGTGGCAGTAACGGCTCAGTTTGTTTGTCGTACCAGGTGCTGGATAGCAGGGTTGATATTAGTTTCATCTCTGTGTGGTCATTTGGCAAGCTGGTTTGGTATGTCTTAGCTTAATGCTGAGGCTAGAGGTGGAAACAGAAGGTAAACCTCCAAAAGAAGAGGAATACACCACCCAGAATCACAAAGTTGTGTTATTTACATCATTTTTAATGTTGGCAAACCTGCATTCAGGAATGTAGTGTAGTGCACAGCAGCTTTATCTCAGTTTTTCTGCCTGATGTGACTAGAAGCTGCACTCATAAGAGCAGTGAGACTGAACTAGAACTGAGCCAAAACATCTAGTTAAAAGATGCTATAAAGCTCCATAGAGCTGAGGGGAACTGAGGGGACCTGCAGAGTTTTTGTGGATAATTCAATGTGGGTTTGTAACTACAAGCAACACCTTTCAGTCACATATATGCATAGACACAGTTTAGAGTTTAGCCTGTATTTTTCTGGTTCATGCTCCAAATATGGTGTCCCCCATGTCAATTACTGGATACTCCCCTTGCCTTCCTGCCTGACTGGGACAATAATTAGACTGAAGTCAGTTGACCTTATGCCAAACCTACCATTGGCTGATGCATACCTGGATGCGAATGATTGGTTATTTTTTGTATATATTTTTTACATTTTTGACTATTTTTTTCTGCTTGTGTTTTATGATGACCCAGATGAAGGCGGCAAGCTGAAACACATTGGCTTTCTTCAGACTTGTTTCCCTTCTCCATGCATTTCATTTCATTTCATATCAAATGTTGGATAGTGCAGCTTTTTTTAAAAACAAGTCACCTTTAACCTTTGTTATATTATCATATGTAATATATACTCTGCTATATATATGTAGAGTATGTACTGTATATATGTACTCATGTAATATGCAGTTGCTGAAGGTAATCTATAACTGAATATTACTTTATCATTGAAAAGACTTTGGAGCACATTTTAAAAACTTATTTAGTGAAGTTATCTTTGAGTATGTCTGTGTAGATGTTTTACCACTGCTCATTACATATTCATACCCGAGGATGTGCCAGGATTAGTCACACTGCTATTTATCTGTAATTGCTGTGTGTTGTTTCTTGCTATTTTAATGGAAGGATTATTATGTCTCCAAGTTAGCTTTATTTTGTTCTCTCTAACAAAATATGATCATCCCTGATTTGATGAAAAACCTACTCTGATATAATGATGAGCTGCACTTCTCTACATAGCTTTTCTATTACACTGTAAAAAAAACCTTGAATACCACTCAACATTTCTTAGCGTGCTGGTATTATGAAAAGTGACAGCGACTGCAGCTGTGACCATCAATATTCCGGATTTCTTCAACATCTGCATTCAATAACTCTCGCTCTATTTAAATGCCACTGATTCTCCAAACTGAAAACACAGCAGCTAAAATGTGCAATAAAAGCAGACCGATGTCAGCAAAGGCAGCCAGACGGTGGAACTGCCAAAACATTAATTTAGGAAAATCATTAAGCCACCTTCAAAGACCTTATCGAGGCAACTTGTCTCTCTGCTGCCTCAAAGGGGTAAACATATCCTGTCAGCAGCGAAACAGTTTTGTTAAGACACACACTTTTGTTGTAAAGTCAAATGAAGGATAAAGAAACAATCCGTCTCATGTAGCTCATTAGAGGAGAGATGAGCCGAGCGCTCTCAGCAGAGTAAGACCCATCAGCTGTCAAACACCTGCTTTCCTTGTCTGGGAGACAGGCAGAGAGGGAGCCTCAGAAAACTGAGTGCAAACAGTCGGTGCGACTGTAAAACATCCAAAACAACAACATCAAGAGGAATACGCCACATCATTACGACGAGAACCCATTCCACAAGGGTGCCACACCATTGGTCCAAAGACCCATTATTCTGAATCCCCAATAGTTTGAAATACTTCCCAATTCCACCAAAAACCCATTAGTCTGACATCGCATTATCCCAAAAACAAACGCCCACTGCTCCGAAGGCCCACTGCTCTAAAAATACTCTCCCTTAATACTTATCCTTAATATCTTAGTGTATTTTGATGTGCAAATGCAAAGATACCATTTAAGAAATACTTGCTTTTTAGTTCACTCAAACCCAAAAGACAACAGAGTTTGCTTAATTAAGGGTGGCTGTGGCTCAGGAGGTAGATTCCCGGCTCCTCCAGTCCATACTGGACACTTAACCCTGAATTGCTCCCGATGCCTGTGCCAATGGTGTGTGAATGGTTAGCCTCCCTCTGATGATAGGCTACCTGCGTGGTAGCTCCTCTCATCAGTGTATGACTATGTGTGAATGGTTGAATGTGACATGTAGTGTAAAAGTGCTTTGAGTGATGAGAAAAGTGCTTTATAAGTACAGACCATTTACCATTTATCCCACCACTTTTTCAGCACCATGGACAGAGCCAGCAGTCCTTGAACTCCAACAACTCCAGATTGCATATTTTTGGAGCAATGAGGAATCACCTCCACCACAGTACTCAGGATACAGTACACCACAATATGACAGCAGCTCAGAGCCTTTGTGGAAATTCAAGCTGTCCCACCATCATAAAAACAAAGATTAACACCTGATGGAGGCTTAATTTTAACGAGTTTAACGAGTAAAAGGCTAAATGAGAAGCAGGAATATACATTTCAGCTCTTCTGCTGTTTCTTCCTGTCTTTGTTAACCTCAGTAAAGGTCACACTAAGTGAGGAATTTATGACTTACTCTACTTGAACCATACAGGGGGGCGTAACGATGAATTGTCCATCTAGCTTACACCTGTCCCATGAGAGCTTTGAGGGTTATCCCACCACTTGGTCTCTCTGACCAAACACATTGATCATGTTCACGTCAGGCTAGTTGAGATGGAAGACGCCCTGGCTAAAAGCTCACATGCTGCCATCAAATTTGTACTGAGAGCTATTCCATCTTGCAATTAGTTCACTGATGTCTGGTGACCTTTGCATACATGATGTAATTGAGATGATTAAACATTCATATTTAATTCCAGCATCGGTGTAACTAGTCCATGAATAATGACTGCTGTCATCTGAAAGAAAAACAAATCATTTTTACTTGCTAAATAAATGTTTACTTTTACTATGCATATTTATTATACGTCAACTGACATGTCACATCCTTTCAGGTCTTTAGCTTAACATCCTTGGACTGGCACCAATTCATATTAGCTCATATTATCATCTGGGATCAGCATAAAAAAAGAAATGTGGAATGAACTTTATTCAGTGCTTGGGTCAGTGATTAGTAAGGGTTGGCAAGACAAGATATTCAAAAATATAAATAGTTTTAAAAGCAGCATCAGATTTGTTAAAATGTACATTTAGTATTTTTGTTGGTTTTATATCATTTGAAATGACATTTGTACCATTTTTTAACCAAAAGTATGACTGAATGCTCCTGAAAATGTCAAATGGTGTAACCACAAAATAATGGTAAATATTAAATATTTGATCCACCTACAGTGTATTTAAGTGGACTTATACTAATAATGACTTCATTTAAAAAACAACTATAAATGTTTCCTGATCTCCATGGTTACCCAGATTAAATGTAATATTTAGAACAATTGTATTCCATTAGCTTTATTTAATATAAAAGTTATAATGTAAGATCATGCCAAACTAGTTGATATGGTGTTTTATTGAGAATTTACTGTTTTTAAGCAAGTTGAATTATTTGGTAGTAGTAGTTTTAAGGTTACACCAATTAGACATTTATTCAAATTGTATCCCCTTTAAATTTGACTAAACCACAAAGACACGCAAAATATCATTGACTCGCTTACATTAAAACTGAAACTTCAACTTCTCTCTGTATTTGCTGTGTTGCGCCATTTCAAATAGTCTCCTTTTCTATTTGCATATTCATATTTAACTTTGGCAATGCTGTAACCAGTCTCTGAATAATGAGAATAATGACTGTTGTCATCAGAAAGGAAAACAAAGCATTTTCAGGTTACATTTTTAGACAGAGGAATAAGGTATTCAGTGATAGGTATACAGGAGTTTCAAGTCTGTGTAGCCTTAGATACAGCACAAATGAGCACAGCCTTTGTGATATACAGCCTATATACACCCACCTTCTACTTCCTAGAAAAAGTGAATCTACTCCACACTTTCACTTTTCATAATAATGCTTGGGGAAAAAAACTAAAATCCAACATTTTTCAACAGTGACAAAATGTAGAAAGTATAATTGCTCTGTATTACACCTTACTTCTGGCTATATTCAATCCTTAAATCACACACAGCTTCACTTAAGAGGAAACTCATTTTGTCAGAGAAGTAAATGATCTTCTCGCTTCTCTGCTTTTTCCTTGTTTCGCCAAGCAAGAGACTCACTCTTAATCTCTTCATGAAATGAGACTATAAACAATGAGAAATTCACCAGACATCTCCTATTCCATTCCACTGGAAAAGGTTGAAGTTAGCCTTGGGCAAAGCTGTTAGTGCTTCATGCTCCAGCAATCTGGCAACTACTTCTGTTGGGGAACCTTCGCGCAAGGGTGAAAGAGGTTGTGTGTCTTGCCAGGCGGCGTGATGTGTCTTTTTTCTCTCTTTCTTTTGTTTTGAAAATCAATCCTTAGTTTTGTTGTGTACGAAGGAAAGTAAAAAAAAGAAAGGTGGTGGTGGTGGGAGGGGGGGGGTTATTTTAGTTGAGGCGCGGACCCGTCTGAGACATCTCTCTCTTTGTGACTGATGTGGCGTTCAAGCACTGCAAAATTGAATTTAGCTTGAATGTCGGAATGACAGGGAAATATAATCCATGCGTGTTCACATCAGAATAGCTGGCTCATGAACAAGCTGACAAGTATACATTGTTGTGCCTTCCTATCATGTAGTTTTAAAAATCTATAAAAAGGTATTACAGAGTATTATTGAATCTTTTTTTTTTTTGGATTTCACTGAACTGATATTGCCTTTCAAATCAGTCTCCTTAGAGATTAAATTTACTCATGTTAACCTTGTTCAGCTGAGAGTGATAAGACTGTCACTTTAGCCGACGTTCTTTTTTGGAAAATCAATAGAAATAGGTTCAATGTACCGGTGCTCTCAATGAATTCCCGTCTCATTCTGAACTTCTTAGGATTTTTGTTACACACAGTACTGTACGCAGCCATCTTCCTCCTTTCCCTTCTCACCAGAATCTCTCTGCTCATTAACCTTTGTGCTCCAGTGAACCCCGGGGCTCCATTTTTGGGGTGCAATCGCTTCTTTTATGTTACTCAGAGTCTCTGTGCTGGTCCATTTCACTGCTTAGACCAGATGCCTCCTATCACTCCTTCTGAACCTCTTTAGGCACATCTCTGCCTTCCTTTCTCTGTCCCTGTCCTTTGATAAAAAAGGGCTTCTATCATGCTGGTTGCAGAGTCCTCCTGTTCTCCTCTGCAAACCACCAGAGGGTATCCCCTAACTCTGAACTGTCCTTGCACATTAATTTAAATATAAGTCCTCTTTGAGCAGACTCTGCCTTATTCAGTTCTTTTGCCCCTTTATTTAAAAGGGGGGGGATTTGCTGAAGGTCACATGCCAAGATTTTCCACCAAAGAAAATCACCTAAGCATTTTAATTTAGGCTGCAAGTCAAGTTCCCAAACTCGTTCAAAGTTACTTTTCTAATTGCTAGCTTGCTACCACTTAAATCTAATTACTTCTGATTTCCGTTGAGCCTTTTGAAAGTAACACCAAAGAATAGGTGAGACCATATTACATTAAACACAGCAAGAGATTCAGTCCAAAAGCAAGTTTTTGAAGTTAAGGTTAGTAAGTGTTTAGCCTTGAATAATCAACAACAACAAAACCTGGGCCTTCTTTTGGGTTTATGGATGATACTGGCTCACCCATAAACACAGACATTACTTAAGAGGCAGCTAACAGTCTATAAAGTAACTGACGTAGCAGTCTGGTAAAAACAGGCCAGACAGCAAGATACCCAAAAATAACTGCAGTGCAAGATGAAGCTCCCTGTTCCCACAAATGCAATCAGTGTATGCAATATGCATATTCAAAGAGGCAGGTAAAAGCACTGCTCTGTATTCTGCCGTGTGCTCAGTGGGGTGTGCGACAGGTCTCTGTCTACAAAACCTTTCTGCTTTAACAGTTTGTTTTTTTACTGCAACAGGGACTCTGATACCTCTAAATTCCTCATGCAGTGTTCCCACCACTCTTGTTATGTGATATGTAATATTGATATTGTGGCAGCCAATTACGTAATAACAACTGATGACGTAATAATGAATTAGTATATAAGCAAATATTTGAAAAAGAAAGTAGTAAGACTAAGTGCCATGGAAGTGTGAAACTTTATATCCAATAAATTAATCTGAAATAAAGTGATATTAATCATTACGTTATTGGCTGCAGTTATATTATTGCACAAGTTATTATGTTATTACTTCATATATTGTACTACATTATTGGCGAGTTATTGCGTTATCGACTAATTGCAATAAAAAATGGGCAAAATTATGACATTATGGACTGTTTTATGTTATTATATTATCAGTCGTTATTACGTTACATTATCAGTCATATTATGTATTGGCTGCTACAGATGTCTGTTTAAGTTTTATAATGATGATTAAAACAATGAGCTGAGTTTACCTTCTACATAACCCTAACCCTATCATTAAGCTACAAAATGGTTTTCTTTTTAGCTACATGTGGAGTAAAACTCAATCAAAACTCTAGCAAATCATCACTTTATGAAGACATTAGCAAATGCTAGCAACATAGGAATTCATTCGAATTTGCTGTCAACTTACAAGTCCAATGGAAAACGGTTTGTTTTAAGCTAGCTAGATGCTTCACTTTGTTCACCAGCTAGCCTCTAACTTTATCTGCCATTTGGTGCTGGGCAGGAGTATTTATCTGAGCTTTTTGCTGACGATTGCCTCTCACAGCTAGCAATAAAATTAATAGTAGTGGTGAGACTGAAACAAACATTAATTGTGCTGTACGATCAAAAACAACAAGCTAAAAACTTAGCATAGTGCCGCGGGGGCGAAGTTGCCGCCTTTGCATTACATGAACACATCTTATCTTCTGCTACTGTAATACAGAAGGTATTTAATGGTGGATCTGAAGTCAGTGTAGTGTTTCACATGCATCACCCTGCAAAGGTAATCCACAGGCTGTAGGAACAGATGGAGAAGAGTGTTTACCGACGGTTGACTACGTGTTCTGCTTTTGCACCCTGTAAGAAATGTATTTATAAGTAAATTTAATGATCTCAGCACCTAAAGGGGAACACCGTAGGGGGGGAAAGTGAGTAATTAATCTCACTCTCGTGTATTTTGACGTCCTTTATTCATATATTTGTTACAAGAGTAATCTCACACGCCGCACTTAATTTTCTTGAGGGAGTGCAAGATCTTGAGCACGGAGTATCAAGGCAGCAGCGGAGTTTGGGACTAATGAAGCAAAAACTACACTTCCATCCATTTGTGTTCCATTTAAATGAAATGACTAAACATTGCCTTGGGCATGGATGGCAGTATAGAGCTGTAAAGAATGCATTACACTGACAAAAAAAAAGGCATTTGTGTCTACCCATCACACCCCATGTAGCCACAGTATGTTACTGAGTTCAAGTGTTGTTGTTTCTTTTAAAATCCAATGTGATGAAATTGTTCTCAATATCCTGCCCTGAGGTTGCACAGTAAAAAAAAAACATTTTGAAGCCCTTTGTTGTCTTGAGTCTTCAAAGACAAACATGATGAACAGTCATGTATGCAGTTGAAATACAGTGCAACACCTTCACAAAAATGTTTCCACTTTGTAAAACACTGAAAAACATACAGCGAGTATCTGCCATCGCCTATTTTATATTCTGCAATGTCACCATGCAATTATTATTTAATTGTTGCACAGAGCCAAAATAGAAATGTAAAATTCATCATGAACTTTAAAAAAAAAAAAACTTCCTTACTCAGAGTTCACTTTACTTTTCTCCTTTGCTGGCTTTATCTCTCTCTCCATCTTTCTTCCTCCTTCCTTTGCTCCCGTTGCTGATTCAGTTGACACCACATCACAGGAGCGCACTTTTTTATTATTTCCGATGTCATCCTTATCCTCAACAGACATTCTTCCCTTCCTCTTCTTCTTCTACTTCTTGCCACCTTTATTTTACTTCCTCCTCTGTGTCACTCCCACTTCCTGGGCCCCAGACTGCATCTGCCGCTTTGCATTCTAATGAAAACTGCGGGAAGTGGAGACACCCAAAATAAGGTCCTTCAACGCTGATTGCCTTAATTCTAAATCCCCTTTATCATCCGCCTTTTTCCCACAATACCTCAGAAAAGTTCCTTGCAGTTTCCCCTAACAGTTACACAATCACTAACCACTAATATAAGTCTGAGGTGCAATTCAATTTGTTCTTTCCCCCCCGCCCTTCACTTAGCTTGACTCCAATCCTCCATTCTCTTGTTTGTCTTTCTGACAATAATTCTGCCTCATGTTTCACCAGGGCAATAACTATAATTCACATTCTTTCACTTTGAAAAAAAAAAAGAATCTTCCCTGCGGTTCTTCAACTGGCTTGACTGTAATGGGGTTAACCATTTGTTAGCTAATGTGAAACAAGATTAAGAGTCTACACCCATGCTAGCACCTCTCTGACACTGTGCTTTCAGCAAACTGCTACTGCCAGCAGTGCTAACATGCTCACAATGACAGTGCTAACATGCTGATGTTTAGCAGATTTAACGTTTAGCATGTTTAACACAAGGTATTGGCTAAATTAGAACTTTGAACTAACGAATGAATGTCCTATTACTGACTTCTGATATACAGTAATGTTGAAGACATATGATTAGAAGGTTAAAGCAAACTGCTTGCCGGCAGTAATGTTGGCTTTAGCAAATGCCGAGTCATGATGACATTAGGTCTGTGTGTTTGGTAACTCCCTGGATGTCTGGAATCTAATTATGTTCACTTCTACACTCGCAAAACATTGCCAGGACATTTCTTCCCCTGTCACATTACTGTGTCTTTTTGGGATTTCATCTCTTCCTGGAGAAAAACACAGATGGCACATGCCAACTGATGTGTTCAGGACCCAATGGGCCATGAACACTTTGGCCTGACCTCTTGCAAGAGTGCACATCTTTGAAACAGAAAAAATGCATCACCATTATCGAAGCTTTTCAGAGATTTCCCCAGGTCTATCTCTCTGTGATGCAGTCATGGATTCAATTTAAAAACTTGCCCCAGCTCTCGTCAATGAAACTTTGCCTAAGTCAATAAGCCGCGTGCCAGCGTGACATCGAGTTCTAATAGTCAAAGTAATTTGCTGTTACATATTGCGACTCCACGGGGAGGCTGGAAAATGGACATATGGACAGAGGCTGTGAGATTGTGAAAGTCATTGCAATTAGTTCATTTCCTTATTGAGGCCATTAACAGCTTGTCAGCGAGGCATTTCATTGCCACATTCTCAGCAGGGTAAAACTAACAACAAAGATGCTGGAGTGAGTATTTATGGCACCTGTCATTTCAATGGGTTTGATATGAAAGCTGTATGCTATGGCTAAATATTCAGACACGCACAGAGTCCAACTGTAGCAAAGGCGACATATGCACACACTGATGAAAAGTAGTTGCTCTGGAAAAAGTCTAGGATTTGCATTTATTAGTGGTGGGAGAAAAAAAAAATCCATTCACACAAGAACTGTGATTCCTTTCTTCTTTTTTCACAGATTCCATAAAACAATTTAATTTATTATGGTGGAATTTAACTGTGAGGGCACAATACAGCACTCACACAGTGGACAGCCAGTTATTAGACACACTAAAGTTACTAGTTCTTTTGTAGTTTAACTTTAAAAGAAGAGGAAACATTTGGGCAAAGTTTGGATTCAGTAACTTAATAATTAGCTTTGCAAAACAAAAGTGAAGCATTTAATACTTCTTATACCATCATGCTGACACTAATGTTAGTGGAGAGGAGCACCGAACTCCAGCGCTAACAAAAAAACTGGTCAACCAACACACACACACACTGCAGCACTTCACAAAGACTTCAAGCCAACACTGTTTGGGTGAAGAAAATAAGACTCTTTTTTTTTCATTTCAAAAGCCCTGCACCCCTCACCATGGTGTGGGGAGGGTGGGAGAGTAATGATGAGGGGGATCTGAACTAGTGGAGATGTTATCATGGAGCTACCAAAAAGATCTGCTATGTTAATACTTTATAACAAATAGGTCAACTTCTGTATAAAAGACAGCCAGAGGTGGTGATTAGTAAATTACACTGTCATTTCATTCTTCCTAAACAGCAAGACAAAGACTGAAAGCTGTTTCTAAATGAATGCAGTTAACTTCTTTCTCATATTTTGACTCTTTTCTCTGCTTTTGTCTGTCTGGCCAAACAGTGAGCTTAACTGTTTATTATATTTTATATTAGGTACGTGTGAATGGTTTGGCACACAATGCAACAGAGCGATAATAATAATATTAATAATAATAATAATAATAACATGCGACTGAAAGTATCAACTTCTTTTCTGGTTATTAAATTGACAGTTTTTAATCAGAATCAAATCATGACACCAATAATCGAATCATTAGAGCATGTATGTATTATTTTGTATTAAGGTACCGTTAACAACAACAGAAAATACATTTTGAGACAAACATAAGGCCCCCCTCTCCACTTTCCCCTATTATAATCTTTATGAACATTTCTGTGAGGTGCAGAATGTTCATAATGGTTACCATGGTTATGTTTAGGTAAGTCAAGGCTCTTGGTTAAAGTTACACAAATGGTTCCTGAAGGCAACACTAACTTTAAGCTTGATATAGGAGGTGTTTACCTTTTCAATATTTTACCACAACCTTAAAAAGTGTTTGAGGACCAATATATGGAGGTTAAGTCATCCTTACCACAGCTGGGACTCAGGGCACATCTGGTTCCATGCGCTTTATATTCCTTCCTTACACTCTGAGCAGTAATAGAAAACTTCCTGGACTGGAAAAAGTTTCAGGTAAACAGAGAAAATCCAGGAAGAAATTATGCCCACTTCAAACTATGTGTATTTGGGAAGTTAGCACATACATTTCAATTATTTTATTCTATTTTTTTAAGTTGAATTTTTGGGCTTTTTTGCCTTTATTTAGATAGTAACTTGGCAGAGAGACAGGAAACAGGGAGAGAGAGAGAGGGGGAATGACCTGCAGCATTGGTCTCTGGCCCGACTCAAACCAGGGACGCTGTGATTACATAGCATGCGCTCTTACCACTCGACCACCAAGGCGCTCCTAAATAATTTTATTTCAAAGATATTTTTGCTTTCATTTGTTGGCAGACATTATAGAGGCAGATAGGGAACGAGGGGAGAAAGATGGGGTCTGACATGCAACAGATGTTGCAGTATACACCTCAGACAGATGGCTATCAGACCCACCTCCAACCATTTTTTTTTAGTGCTAAGTAATTACCTACAGAGACTGAGGCGTTTATGTTGTATTGCTGGAAATATACAAACAAACAAAGCAGAGTGAGATTAGGCAGTATTTATTAATGAGCATAATGGCTTGTGGGTTTTTATTTCTTTTACACTCACAGTATAAAAAGGAAATATTTGATACGTGTGGTTTCATGACACTCATTTTATTGTATGCCTAAACACTGCGTGCATGAAAAAAATGCTCAACAATTAATTTGACAGTATCTGTGACTATGTATGCACACAATATCAGCTAATAGCTTCCAGTTATATTATCAGGCACGCTAACCTGTCCTCACAGCTAATGCTCTTGTGAATGTGTTTGTCTGCCTTGTTGAGACCAATCAGTGCAACGTGATAACAAGCGCGATGATCTTTCCATGATCTTAGCTATATGTAGCTCCTCATCTGCATATTTAAAGTGTTGAGTAGTTGAATATTTTCAACTTGAGTACATCTCCATAACCAAATGCAATGTGTTGATGCAGGTTATGGATTTGCATAACAAGTCACGCTGCACAAATGACTGGAACCACCCTTTCAACACTTTATCAGCGAGCATCTTCACAGTTTAATTTATGTGACTAAAAGACAACCGGCGATTAAAGGTGTTCAATTGAATGTTCAACAAACATTCACATATCAAATATTTAAATTGTGTTGAGGTATAAAGGTCGTCTTTGTTTTCAATTTAAACTTTATTATGCCTATCATTTTGAGGAAGATGCAGCTCTTGGAGTATCCAACGAGAGCTTCAAGTCTTTCAGAATAAAAAGGTATTGTTCATATATTGTGCATTTTCTTTCTAGATCGCCTAGTGCTTGATCTTTCCTCTAAATTTAAACCAATTGCAGCCATAATAATCTGATCATCATGTCAAGCTGTTTCCTCTGTACTGTGTGTCCTTTTCTTTGTCCCTTCCCCCCCAAGTTCACATCCATAAATATCCGAAAGCCAAAACCTCATCACCACACACGCAGCGCATAGTGCACTGCACTCCCTAAGAAGCTGCCCCTAACTTTGACTTTTCATTAAACAGATGAAGAGATAGCATAACAAATGAATGCCATATGAGTAACTTTGTCCAAAGTGCCTTACAAAATAGTATGTGCATTGATTTTTAGCAAGAGTGTTGCCAGTTGCAGTTGAGATAATTAGATATGTATTGTCACTACAGAGTCTATGAGTATAAGCATAGTCCTCTAAATGCTCTCGCTGTTGGGTTGATTCACAGGCACATGCACGGTCGTGAAGAGTTTCTTTCGTGGCGCTGTTACCCGCAAAGTAGACCCCTTCAGGTCCTCATTGCTGGTTTAATAACATCCTAACCTGAACTCCCAATAGCCAAGCTATTGAGAGCAGAGTTATGTAGTCAATGCCCCAGAGCTGCCCCAGATGCCCCATTGTAAAACTTATGTAGTCAGTGCCCTACTATGACACCACAAGTCCACAAGCAGATACACACACCAGTTCCCAACCAAGTGTGAAGCATAATAACATAAAAAGCACAGACTGTGGCATGGTCATTCTTCATGCTAAGCCCTGTTTGAAAAGTCAGAGTGAAACATTTTTACATGAAAAATGGATAAAACCAAACAAAGAGGCATGGAGAGGCCCATGATGCTGCTGTGCAGATGTCTCCCACTGTCATTTCTCTGAGAAGAGCTGTGGATGAGGACAAAGCCGCCGTGGAGGGAGCACTGACGCCCTGCGGTGGATCCGCCCCTGCTGCAACATAAGCTTGTGTGATAGCTTCACACAGCCAGTGAACCAAGCACTGTTTCCACAGTGACATACCTTTTATGTCCCTGTAATGGATGAGCAATTACTGCGTCTGTCTGATATTTGCTGTGTGTATTAAATAATCACTGCAGATTGCATAGAGTCAGTATGACATTTCCTCTTCTTCACTCTTGTATGGTGGAGGGGAAAGAAACCTCCACAGAAATAACCCTTGACCTAAAAAAGAATACTATGACCATTGGTATGAATAAAGGATTTGGTTGCAGAGTAGTTGCATTCCTATCTTCCATGATGGTAAGACAAGACAACAAGACAGATTGCTTGCTCAAGTCACTCACTCTCTAAGCAGACGTCAGGACTAAAGAGGAGTTCTGTTTTCAAAGACAGCATCTTAAGAGATATTTGGGCTATCGGTCTGAAAGGTGGACACTCCATGAGGGGTAAATCCTTTGCTGCCAAAGAGCAACAAGTCACTGTCACCTGACTCCTTTAAAATAAAGCTTTGTGACAGGGTGAAACGACTGCAATACACACCAAAATCATAGATGGAACCAGTTTATTATCTACCAACATCTGGAGGTGTCAGCACGAAAGGTAGACAACACCACGAGGGATCTGAGCCTCTCTCCACACACCAGCACTGAAAAGTGGACCATCTACCTGTGTAACAGGCCACAATACAAGGAGCCCTCACCCTGTATTGTGTGTGACACTACACTGTCCAAGTGCTCTCATTCAGTGGCTAGGCCCACAACTACTGGCCTCTCACTATGATGTGTGGGATTGCAGTGTATCTCCTTGATACCTCACTGTAGTCTGGAACCAGAATGTGTTAGTGTGTTCTGGTGCCACCTCTCCTGAATGTGCACTAAGGCCAGAAATCAAGAGAACTGGGGGAAACATGTGAAGAAGGGCTTTGGGCCACAGCCGGTGAGAGAAAGTGTCCTGGGTTCACGGAGAACCAAAGCATGCATTCTCTTGTGAGATAAGTAGATTCACCTCCGTTCTACAGACTCTATCCCACAATATCTGAACAAGTGTGGAACTCAACCTCCACTCTGAGGAGGGACCTCCACGTGGCATTGGGTCAGCAGCTTGGTTGTGTACCCCCAGGATGTACACCATTCTGATGGAGTGCAGGTGTTTGTGAGACCACAGCAGGAGGCTCCCGGCTATTTCCAGGCAGCTTATGTTCTCTGCTGCTGTCAGGTTGTCTATCATCACCATTGCATGCTTGTCCATCAGCAGCGGGGCAAAGTGTCTCAAAACTTTCAGCTCCATGGACAGCTCCACTGAGGCTGTAGTGCAGCTTTGCTCTGGTAAGTGTGTCTCCTTACCCTGTCTGCTTATTTGGGCTGCTTTGTACTTATCTGCAGTGGTTCTCTGGGGGACCAAAAAGCCAGCTGGGGCCAATGGAACCGTATAGCAGCTCCCATTTGATTTATGTGGGAAGCTGAGACATATGCAGCCACATGTTTCACTGCATCACACCGAGAGACACCTGGGTGGCGCCTCCTGGACCGAGACGACCCCACCTGGGAGGCCGTGATCAGGTATAGGTGGGTATGGGATGTTCCTCAGATCTGCCACCACTTACTAATGCCCAACAGGACCTGGAAAAGTGATTTTGTGGGAGTCCATTGGCTGGCATGTTGTAGCAGAGAAGAAGAGAGCTGGAGCACCAGGGGTCCTTGTTATTAAGCTCCAAAGCTCTCATTGGGTAGAAGGGAGATTTGGGAAGATAGCTATCAATGGAGGATGCTGAGTCATCAGACTTGTGCCAGCCACCCTGCTTCTCCTCTGGAATGTCTGGGAAGTTGCAGCCGAAGATGTCCATAACTCGTCCAGTGAAAAAAACTCTCAATTTGTCCAGCTGCCGTCACCATCACCCTCCACACAAAGCACCGTGAGGGTCTCTACTGGCAAGTAGCCTGGGAGGTGTGTCAGTCCAGTGTGTTCAACACTGAGGCATGACTCACAGTGCCGGTGGAGATCTGATGGCAGGCTGTAGCTGGTGTGGTGGGATGGGCGAGCACAGATGGACTGCTTTAGGACACCGACTTTTCTTTAATTTTCTTATTAAAAATTGGGAGCTCAGGTCAAGATGGTATTACTATATATACAAGAGACGAGGACCTGAAGTGGCAATTGTGTGAGGCACAGGGGTGCGAAAGAAAATCTGATACCAAATAATACGCAGTTCTACAAATACAAATCTGACACTTTGATTACAGAGTCTATCCTCTGTGTTTTTTTACTAGGCAATTTGTGTGCATCACTAGTTTCAATAAGACATATTTAGAAATCAGTTAACTCTTAGTACTTTTGGAAGGCTGTTGATACATTTACTTTTTTATCCATTTACAGAATGAAACTCTAAAATAGATGCTGGATGACCTGCATCAGCTTTATAAAAGTAACTTTCAACACCGGTTCACAACAAGGACACCGATCACAAAAATGAAACATAGCAGGCAGCTTCATACCGCATGCTAAATGACCCGTGTAATAGCTGAGATGGCTAAAAGAGGGTCTCCAAAACTACTACAGGCCAAGGTGGAGTCTCGCTTTCTGCCTCTCCATTTCTCAGTTTCTAGTCAGTCAGCACTGACAGATTTCAGCTACATCTAAACTATCATCCTGGCTGTTTTTGGGTCTGAGGTGGGCATTATGAATTGGTAGGCATGCTATATTCTTGGAATTGGTATAATTAGGATGTTTTCCAAAGGTTAGCAGCACCCAGGAAAGCTTGCCAATAATTGACCTCACCTGGAGAGGTAAAGTGTTACATATGGCTGATGAAAAATGATTTTGGCCGTCTTGACAACCATTACAGGGTTGAGTGCTCACTTTTCAATCAGGCTAGGCATTATTTCCTGCTGAGACTACAGACAATATCAACTGAAGCACTGAGTAATACACGTCAAAATTAACAATATATGTTATTTTTCTTTTACTTCTCAATACACTCTCACAATGCCAAATGTCATTTCACCCAAGCACATTATTGGGTATGAGTCTTACAATCCCAGACTAGCTGGTGCTCAGATAAACCTGTGTCCAGAATCTGAGATCCTCTCTATCCTCTAAAAGCTTCCTAACAAGATCAGGGGTTGAGTCATCCACGTTATAAAAGAGGGATTCCTTATCTTAGAAACCAATTAATGGCAGAAGCTTGGATGGCGTTCAACATGGAAACTTGCACACGCAACACTTTTAACACAGAAAGACAGTTTAAACACATCAGTAGCAGAAAAGATCAAAGCACGAGATGCTAACGCGCGCTGCATACTTCTTTCCAGCACCCAAGTGTTGGGATATTTTTAGTTGTCTTAGAAGATAGACTGAATGAATAGTTAGACATGGAGAAGGGATAAAAGACCGTATACAGGTACAAGAAATGCCAATGAGGCTTGATAACAATGAGAGATTTAGTGATTAAATGAAAGAGTTCTTTTTTCTTTTTAGAAGACAGAAGGTATACTTCAAAATATACTCCCATGACAACCTAGTACATTCAAGTCAAGGTGTTACAAGTAAAAATTTTGATTTACTTACACATTTAGCAGAAACTGAGCAACATGGGCATCCTTCTCACTACCTGTCAAGTTATCTACTTATCAAAAGAGCAAGTCTTTGTGTACACATTCTATATTTCATGGGGCTTAGTATTTTGGTATTGTTACTAGTACTGTAGATATTCTCTGCCTTATTCTATTACCATTAATGTTTTTAATCCATTATTTATGCTGTTTATGACTTAGAACATTGCCACATTTCATATTCTTTATATTATTATATCAAGCTGCTAAGTGTGCTAAACAGAATGAAGCAAACTTGATTTTTCGGATGATCGTGCACAGATATGGTCATTTCAGGTTCGATCAGAAATGTAAGATTTGAAAGGTTATTAGAGTGAAGTAATTATATCAGACATCCAGATATTATTCAAATTTTAAAATCCCAATGTTTCAATTTTAAAACTATTGTCTGTACTTTCAAAATGTACTTTCACCCTTTCAAATCCTTGTTTTAATGTTACAGTATAATTTCAGACATTAAGCTAACCTCATAGATTAAAATGTTGGATCATTCATGGCAGAAAATATCCACTTATAAATCTGTGTCCATATTATTGAAACTGAATAAGACTTGGTGTGTCTTGTAGTATTCATCAGTCAGTCTCCATCTGTATGCTGTCTGCTTGCACAAATGCCCTTTGCCTCCTTAACATGTTCGAAGCACTGCATGTCTTCTTGCCTGTTATTTTCTGTTGGCCTCTTTCTGGATTTTCCTCTCTCAGTCAGTAATATTTTCTACCCCATTCTCATTCTGCCTCTCTTTCTTTCCTCGGTAAAGGAACTCATTTCTGATGAAAGCCAGGAGTTTGTGGTCAGAGCCCTGCGGCACGGAGCAGTCGAAAAGATCCATTCATCTATAGCTGGACTTAAGGTAAGATGTAATTCAAAAAGAACCAGGATATAGAAGAAAGAGAGATGGTAGGAAGGAAGAATGGATGGATGGATGGTTGGGTGGTTGGTTGGTTGGTTGGATAGATGGATGAATGATAGATAGAGATGAAAGGATAACTACATATATATGGCTGATACTTTTGCTGATCATTTTTACTAAGAAAAAACAGCTTCAAAGCACACACTCCAATTTTATCTCCTTAACACAAATTATATGAAATAAAAACTTACTGATTTGAGGGATGAATATCCGCAGGTATACTTATGCAATCAGGGAATTTGTGTCATCTTACTGCCTGAGAACATCTATATGAAAGACTGTGAACATAGCGAGCCACTCAGCTCATGCACCATTTAGTTAGTATAATTAATGTGAAATGGCACATAAGTGTTTTGACAAGTCTTTTTCCGTACAATATGTTTCGCTGGGTGCTTGATAAACACCTGACGCTCTGAAAGAAAGCACTTCTGGCAAAAGAGTACTTTTATATATATATATATATATATATATATATATATATATACCACACATATACATCTTTTTAAAATAATTAAACTCAAGTGAACCAGCTGCAAATGAGGCTTTCTTTGTCTTCATACTCTGTAGTATTGGAGGAAATGGAAAGGAATAAAAAAAGCTTTCAAGTCCACTTTAGCTCTGATGACACAATATGTGTGATCACTTTTCAAATGACATACATAAGTATTCAAAGTATAAGTGTTCATTTAGTAATATGAATATGTATTCTATATAAACAAATATATAGAGCCTGTGAAATGTACCCAACCATCTTGGATACATTCATATTTTATTCCATTTAAAGGGGATTTAATGTGGCTTTGTTTTAATGAAAAACAGAAAAACAAAGTGAAGATGAATTACTAAAAAATATAAAATACATCATCTGTTTTACTTGTAAGATCTTTTTGCACAACTTAAATGTTCAATGTAGCACCATTAGACCCAGTGGAACACATTTCATCCCTACTGTATACTTGCATATGAATGGGTTGACAATAGTGGAATCTTGAACTGAAAAGTAACTAGTAACTAAAGCTGTGGAATAAATGTAGCAGAGTAAAAAGTACAATATTTGCCACTGAAATGTGTAGTGCAAGTAAAATGCAGCATAAACGTGAAATGTGCATGTTAAGTACCGCAGTTTTGTATTTAAAGTACAATACTTGAGTAAATGTACTTAGTTACATTCCACCACTGCAAATAACCTCCCATAGAAAAGCTTAGTGAATTAGTTCAACACATGTACATTCTCTTCATATTCCAACTCTTTTCTATCGTAAAACTGTTTGAAAATATTTCTGACAAAGCATAAATCTCACCTTTGTGTCTGACTTGTACATGTTGGCTTTTTTCAGTGTGGAATGGGCAAATTTGGGCCCCTGGGGGGAACAAACATCATTACAACTGCGGTTCTAAACCATCGTCAAGTGCCAGGATGTGCAGTAATGAGACCATCAAGGTTTGGTACCATCCATCATCATCTATCATCATTTGGCAAATAAGATGCCACACTTGAAAACTTTTCATTCATACTTGAAACTTAAAGTGCTACAGTATTAATGACACAGAACACACAGCATTAGAAAGTTAGGATGAAACAGCCCTTCTGAATAGAAAGGTTTTTAGGCCTTTTTTAAAAGAGTCTGGGGTCTGTGGGGCCCTCAGATGGTTGGAAAGGCTGTTCCAAGGCGATCCCCTATGAGTTTAATACTGGGGGCCTGGAGAAGCAAGCTGCTGACAGAACTGAGGGTGTGGGTGGAGGTTTGTGGCGTGATCAGTACCGGTTGGTAGGTATGTCCGATCAATTATGTAATGCATCGTTCGAAGGCTGTTGGTCATTACAAAATTAGATGATTGAGTCTGGGGTCAGTGCTGCCCTCAGATGGTTAGGAAGGCTGTGCCACAAGTGTATGTCAGCACAGCAGAGGACCTGGAGGAGCAATTTGCTGGCAGATTTGAGGGTGTGGGTGGAGGTTAATGGTGTGATCAGTACCAGTTGGTAGTATTGGTACCATATTGAATCATTTGGAGTCCATTTTTAAAGAAAAACACTGTCCAAATGGTTTAATTCCAGCTTCTAACCTGAATTATTTCTGTTTTCTTAAGTATCCAAAGCAAATATCTTTGGGTTGAGGGTTGTTGGTTGGGACAAAATACAATGTTTGAGGATGTCATCTTGGGTTTTCAGAAATAGTGATCAACATATTTCACCATAGTCTGACACTTTCTAGACCAAACAACTGATTGATCAATCCAGAAAATAATTGTCAGGTTAATTTATAATGAGATTAATCATTAGATGCAACCCTTATTGAAATATTCTTCAAAACATCAGATCATTTTCAATGACAATGACAATGTTGTGTAACATTCAAGTAGTATAGGTAAAGTTAGGTAAAGATTGTGGTTTCGGGGCTTATGGTTTAAGGGGTAAATGATTAGATTGTGGTTATGGTCAAAAAGGGGAACATTAATTGCAAGACTGTGGGACCAAACTGTAGGACTGTACATGTACTGTAAGTGACGTGTGAAATAATCCAATGAAAGTATACTTCCTTAGATACTGGACGAATTTAGTCTCAGCAGGAGGCTAAAATGAATCAAATGTGAGGACTCTTGAAAATGAGGACTGCTGAATAGCTTCCATCATGCTGTATTCAGAGAAACATGCCTGCTTCTAAATCTGATGGTAAGAGATCATATATTATGGGCAAATTAATAGGCTTTTCAGAAGACAAATGAGACAATTCTAGCAAATGGGTAATAGCTCATTATATTGCAGAGTGATTATTCAGTGGGATTCAATTTAACAGAATTCAGCCCAGAGACTCATTACGCTCATAGCTCATACCCAAAATGCAGTCAGGTGACCAAATAGGTCAAGCAGGGTCAACACAGAGAGAAAAATGTTTTCTGTCATGTGCTCAGCTATATACAACAGTGGCCTCAGCAGTATGTTCATCTGCACTATGAGCATTATGCATGTGAGTAAAAAGAAATTTCATTCCAGCACTTAATGTTTTTCATCTATTGCATTTGCCTTGCTAACTAGCTGGATGGCTAACAGTAAAAGGAAAATCAATTCAACCTTGAGGCAGGCAGCCTCTGCAGTATTTTGCATTCACTAATGACCAGCTGGAGTCAGACCTGACCTTAGAGTAAAATTAGTGATGAAGAAGCCTCGGTTGATTCCAAAACATATTGTATCATTATCACTGTTGGCATGGCATGCTTATTATTAATACCCCAAAGATATGTCTTTACCTGAGGTCTAAATTAAGGCAAAACTTTAGAACAAAGGCACAAATTTATGAAGGCCAAGTTGATTAAATCCAAATAAACATACTTCAAGATTGTTATAAATATGCATCTGCTGTCAAATCGAGGGTTAATGCATTTATGATAGATTGCTATCATTGCTATTCCTTTTTTTATTGGATTGCACAATGCAAGAATAATTCTTGGGGGGTTTTACTGTGGCTATATAATAAATGAACTATAGTCGAAAAAGGAATATCAAACTCTAAAACTGTCAGAGGGCAGAAAAAATGGAGTTAAAATATCTCGGTTCAGCAGAAGTAAGTGATGGTTTTATGATACATGGATAATAGAATCAGTGGTACCTGTAAAGCAATGAACCTGAAGCTTGTTTCTGGGCTGTAAAAATGCAGGGAATGATCTGTATCCCTCATTCACACGGTGCTGAATCTTTTCTCAGCTCCATCTTTCTTTTATTCTCTTCCTTTTGAGTCTCTGGGCTTCTATTTTGGTGAAGATAGAGTGTATCTGTTTTTAAAAGAGCTCAATGACAAGTATTTCGGAGTGTACACTAAAAGAAGCAAGAAAACAAGCTCGATTAAGGTCTCCACAAAGCTATAGACGAACACCTGCCACTTATAAACAAGTCTTTTGTTTTAATTAGCATATTACAACATAAGCCATGATCCTGTATATACCTTTTCACCTTCCTGTTTTCCAGGGCAACGGCTGCCATTGAGGACACAGAGGTTCTTCATGCTCAATTAAGTGTTAGTAACCCCTGGGGAGTTAAAATACTACACTTTAAAACACACAATGGGTATTTCACAGGCTATTTCCAGCTTTAAGACTCAATATATTTAAAGCTGCATTGATCAATACTGTTATATTAACTATGGGTCAAATGATTACTTGTAATGTGAAAAGTGTCACTCATAGAGACAAATGTAATGAGAATTATCGACCAACTCAGTCCTATGAAGCTTTTTTTCCATCTCTAAATTTAAGTTTGGTTTTATACTCCACGGCTTGAACATTGTGGTTCATCAGCCTCCTTTATAGGCTCAACAGGCAAATGTTTCCAGCACCAAACAAGTAAGCAACCAGGTGGTAACATACATTTAGAATTAATAATGACAACTTTATAAAGTCGGTGAACCTCAAGTTATCCAAAAAAATCAATTAATACCACTTGACCAGGCCAGTCCACACCAATAACTCTAATGATAACGGTAACTATAAATATATAGTTTTAAAAATCACTCAAGTAGATGGCGGAGTGCACACCACAACTATAACGACAACAGTGTTGAACGATATCGTTGGGATCACTTTCAGAGCGATTTGACGAATAATAAAAGCTGACAGCCAATCAAAATCTTTCTCATGAGCCATACAGCACGACAAAATCTGCATCCAGCCTGACATTTACAGTAAAGCTTCAAAACCTTCAGATATCATTTTAATTATGGAAACTGACTGGAATTGACTTATTTAGATAGGTTTGTCTCTTTTTTTATACAAAGATGCTGGAGCTTTGTTCACTATTAAAATGTGAAAAATGTGTCTGTGCTCACAACATGTTACTGCCACAGCAGTGTTCTTTTGCACACCACGCTTCAACATATTTCAGTCGGCTCAGTTTGGTCTGTAAATACTGAAACATCACAGCAACTAGTGTTTGAAATACTTCTGATCAACACACTGAATCAGCACCCACCTGTAAACCCTTCTGCTTTTCTTTTATTTTCTCTGTACAACATACAGCAATAACAGCTCATCAATAACTATTTTCATTAGCTGCTGACACAGCTGGGACATGCCGTGTGTGCTTGACACAGCTGTTTACAGGACAGTATAGTGCATTACTTATCATTATAGATGCTTTTATAGTTATTGTTCTTAGTGTGGACAGCCTTTTACATACCTATGACCACATCCAGATCCAACCTCTCTGTATTTTATTGGTGTACAGGATGCACTGGTGTGTAAGACACACCACATTTGTAAAATTGTATCAAAGGTACATCTTATATACCAGTTTTTACAGTAATAGCACTTGAAATTTTACTAGTTTGAAGCCAACAAATGAGCCACCAGAATGTTCTTCCTCACAATGTAGAGAAAGTTTAGACTTTCATACTTCATACATTTAGGAAAAAAAAAAACTTTCCCTTTGGAACCTGGTCAGGATTTCTTTGGGCTATGCTTCAGGGGACTTGGACTCATGGCCTCAGTATTTATAATATCCAGGTTATGGCCCTGCCTCTTCCCTCAGTCTACCTGAGAAAGCATCACTGATTTACTGTCCATTTGCAGCATCTCAACATCCATACCAAGCTCTACTGGAATGAAACCAATCCCCACCACTATTAAACGCAATCATTTATTACCAGAGGATATGAAACGTATAACAGTGACATTTTCTAATTGTGTAGGGAATATGCAGATTCTCTCCTAAGAGTGTTAAATACTCGAAAATCAAGTTGAGCCTAAGCGACAATTGGCAAATCTCCTGGAGAGTAATACCCCGGATCAGACTGAATTAAAAGGGGATTTTCCAACAACTCTCCATGAAGGAATTCGTCTTCACATCGCCACTTTCATCTGCGTGTCTGTGTACAGTCTGCTCTGCCGTCGAAGCAGAAAGCTGAAGCTGTATATATCCGAACAGAATGGAGGAGCACTTTTCCAGACCGAGGGACAGACGTTGCCAGCTTTGTCTCGCCTTCGAGCCAACAATGCTAATTGGTCTATTTAAAGACTGTCCATTCGTATAGCACAAAAAAAAAACTACCAAAAAAAAAAAACCTATCCCTAACTTGCCTATTTAAGCTACTTCCTGAATCAGTGTGTCATGTGTCAGGGGGAAACACACTGTACATTTATCACTTACAGTATTTAGAACAGCTCTATTAATTCATAAACAATGTGGGATGACAGCTGTGACACACATGTCACATACACAGTGTTGACTCCAGCAGTTTGCCACTGTAGATTCTCAGTGATAAGCAGCATGACTGATCCGTGCAATTTTTTTGTGAGGTTTTTATCCAGTATTGCAATTATGTCATATGATGATACATTGATGGATGGTTTATGAACATATAAAATGTAATAAATCAAGTTGATTTCAGCTGGGGCAAAAAAAAAAAGCTGTTAGATTTATGAGTTTTTGTGTACAGACAGGCACTCACACATACACACACACACACACACACACATAGATCCACGCCCTTCCAAACTCAAAACCCCACGCCGTTTTTGAAAGACAGCGTGACATGATGTGAGAGGAAACACTCTCACTGCGGGATCTATGCTGCAATTAATGAAGTGATGACATTATATATTTATTTACAAGTCATTAGGATTCAGAGCCTGAGGAGGCACATCCTGTCTCTTGCCAAAGCTCTCTAAGGAGCATTCATTTTGTTTGGTCTACATAACAAAGGGAAAAAATTAAAAGCTGGCGTAGAAGCCCTTAAGCTTAAACCGCACACAAAGCTTCAAGTTTGTGCTGTTGACAGAGAAGCTTTAAGCATGGAGAGTGAATTCTGTGCGACTGAATGTTTATAGATTTAATTAAATTACAAGACGAGACCAAAAAAATAAAACAAAACAAAAAAAAAGCCCAAAGGCAGCTCTCTATAGTGTTTAACACAGCTCTGGATATGGCTATTGTTTGGAATGAACAATCAGCTGAAATTTCTTTTTTAAGTACATTTTCTGTATAATGTGCTGACTAGTAACAGTATCAGTGAGTTTATTAAGTAATGGCTGCACTGAAGAAGAATTCTCAGTAGTGTGATCTGGGGAAAGAAACAGAGAGAGGATGTACAACAAAGCACGTGTGGTAACATTCAGGTGTTGGGAAATGAATGCTTGCATGTGTGTGTGTGTGTGTGTGTGTGTGTGTGTGTGTGTGTGTGTGTGTGTGTCGCATCCAATTTTTCTCTCTCCGTGAGCTCAAAGTGTGCAAACCTCTCCATCGGCTCCCCTCCTCCTCCTCCTCTTGGTCCCTGCACTCCTCCCCAACCCAGAGGTGATGAACTGGCATGGAAGACTGCCATCGCTACGTTATGTCATCAATTAGTCTCATCAATTAATCGGGTGACATAACATGCCCTTTGAGTACACTGAGGGGCTCATTTTCAGAGTGCCCTTGCCCACGTGTATGCCCCCCCCCTCCCCTTGTGACAAAAGCCAAAGTGTTGCCAAACACTGATATTGCCGCGTGGAAGGTCGAGCTAAACAAAAGGAGGGGGGGGGGGGCTCATCCAAGTACTGACGCTTTTCACATCTTACTGCAGAATTGCCTTCACACTATACTGAATATCTGAATCAGGGAAACAACAGGAATGAATTCTCAGACAGCGTGAGGACTTCTTAGAAGCCCAGCATGAAATGATCCGATTGGAACACAGCAGGAAGACATCACTAGGAGATAAGGTCAGGATTCGCAGTATGAAAACTCATAACAGAGTGATCGATATGTTTTTCTAACTGCTCTGACCAGGTTAATACACAGCAAATTTGTAGTGAATTTAAAACTCCAGTGAGCTAAACAATCAAATCGCCCCGTCTGGCTCTAACCCACACTTTTGCCAATATCTTCCAGGATCCAAAATTCAGCATTAGCCGAGCACCTCAATGCAACGGCACAAGAAATGATGTGTATTATTTTGTCCTTGTGAGCAGAAAACACATCGCACAACAAATCCACTTGCTACATGACATTCACTCAATGAATAAAACAGCACGAAGCCTGAAACAGATTGGAACAGAGACTGGAATCATAATTTGATGATGAAAAGCATTGAGAATGGAACACTCATACCTGTGTTAAATCCCCTCTGCTCTATGCATATTTACTGTTGAGGAATATAAATTGAGGAAACAGGTGTTTTTTTGGCACAAAATCTACCTTTAGTGTATATTTTTACCTTTACTTCAACAAAGCAGAATCCCAATTACTCTCAGACATAACACAAGCCCATTTTCTAATATTAGTTTGAACCCTAACCCCTTGTCCAGCTCCATGAGGGCCACTGGCCAGGTGTTTGCGGGGTGTTACTGGGTCAGCTCAGCGCTTGGGGCCTCGGCTCAGTGAATGGGAAACGAGGCAGAAATAGGTCAATGGTGAGAAAGGGTGGCAAATTAGAAGTGACGTTGAACCCTAACCTCCCAATGGAGCAGAAAGACATGGATAAACATAAATATACTGTATAATTTATGGAGCGTCTTGAGTAGCCATTCCAAAAAAATGTGACATATCCATGCTGAGTATAAACAATAAGTTGTATTTACATTTTCTTGGCAGGCGAGACGTAACGTTAGGAGTAATCTAGAATATTTATGCAGGAGTTCAAGAGTTCATGATTCCAGCAGCAGCAGGACGTTAGCAGGGTAAGCAGGTAGAATCAAAGGCAACGTCCCAGCTGACTGTGTGTTTTAGATTAAACCTGAGGAGCAGGAAGGCTTTAGGGAGAGAATAATCACATTCAGCCATTACTTACACCTATAAAAATATGTTGCAGGGACACAGGGAGGTAAAGCCTATCCCAGCTCACATTGGACAAAGTTTCGTCTTGCATAGTCATAGTCTATCTCAGTCTTCTTTATCGCCTTCTTCCCTACTCTCCTTCTCATTCATTTCCCTCTCTTTCTCCCTGTTAAAACAAGTGCAGCTACACAGTGGGAACATTACTGGGGTGAAGGGATTGCGATGCCCCCCATCATCCCTCCCCACCACCACCACCACCACCACATTTCACTTAAGAAAACTGAGCACACTCAGAAATTAATCGGAACTGTCAAATCAGGCTGTGGATCAAGTCCGCCATAAGCAGTTAAGCTGATGCTCGGCAGGCAAAACTGCAACAACGTAGGCACAATGTAGAATTAATGACTAGCATCACAGCAGAGGCTTTGTTTACAAAAACAAAAACATTAGTAGTTACGTTGTTGTTGCTGCTGCTCAGAAAATAAACCAATGTTCTGATTATTTATGGAAGGAGGAAGTCATACTATGTCACATTAAGCCTATTTTGAGTTATGTACTCCAGCATTATACGTCACTTGTTACTGCAACACAATACAGTATGGGTCAGTGACAAATAAGGGTTGGCAAGAAGAGCAATTTAAAAATATATTTTTAAAAGCAGCATCAGGTTTGTTAAGATGTACAATATGGATTCTCATATTTTTTTACCAAAAGTAAGAATGCTCCTGAAAATGTCAAATGGTGTAACCACAAAAGAATGATAAATATGAATTTAAAAAGAAAAAGAAATGGTTCCTGATCACCATGATTCTCCAGATTAAATGTAATATTTGGAACAATTGTATTCCATTACCTTTATTTAATATAAAAAGTTATAATGTAAGATCATGCCAAACTAGTTGATATGGTGTTTCATTGAGAATGTAACATTTTTAAGCAAGTTGAATTATTTGGTACAAAGTTTTTATGGTTACACCACTTAGACATTTTTACCATAATCCTCTAATATATTCTCTCAAAATGCATTAAAAGCAGACATTTGATGCTGGGTCCATAAAAAAAGAATATGTGCAAGTTATTCAAACATTTATTTTCACATTTCAACCCTTTTAATTTGACTAAACCACATGGACACAAAAAAACTGACTTGTATCATAATCAGTGAGACAGTTGAATAATAAATATCCATTTGCAGTGTTTGGTGGGCATAGAAAGCAGTTGTTGTACAATCTATATTTATATATTTAAATGAGAGTTCAAGTGTTAAGAAGGAATTTAATATGTGAATATTCATGCTGGTATGTAGTCATGCATGCTAATTCTATTGAATGAGTATAACTGAGTGATACTGCTGGAAGTGCAGATGCATCACATCATAAGATTGAAACTTTTTCAAAAACTAATAATATAGGGTTTCCTTTTTTAGAAACTCAAGATTCAAGGTGTTTCTTGTCACTCTGGTTACACAATTACAATCATGTGAAATACGAGGGAAGGCTTCATTAAAGTGTGTGTGTTTTTTTTTCCTTTTCATTTCATGTCTTTCTGTTTTTGGCAGATTTGACAGTTTTTTGATTAAGTAGTTCAAAATAGCTGCAAAGTGAAATGAAGTATTTATAAAAAGCTTATGAAGTTCAAACCCTGCCTACTGTTACACCTCTGCACACCAGACCGATCACTGCTTAAAGTTGGTGTGAAAGTCAGATTGTCTGTTTCACAAAGTAACACAACTTGTCAGAGGAAACATATTTTCTAACATTGTGGCTCATCTTTAATATTAAACCAGGAAACTCTTCTCTCTCTTTTATGCCTGACCTCTGAAGTTTAACTCTCAGAACATTCTATAGAAATGAGAAAATAATTAGGAGTTATCTTAACATGAAGCAGTGGTGTTGTGGGGGTTTGGGAGGTGAGGAAATGTTCAGTATGTGTGGGAATGTAATTTAATACCACGTCAAATAGCCCCGCTAAATTGACGGTCATTAATTAAAATGGTTGCAACGCATCCTTTTACTTGGCCTCCAAGATGTGAAAGTGGAGAGATAAAGGTAGACCTTGAGCAAATTACTGAGCAACACAGAGAAAGACATCATTGGGGAGACAGGGAGACAGAAGGGGGAGGGTGTGAGTTTGATTAGACAAGCTCAGAGAGGGGCTGTATTTCGGCCAAGGGCCATTAATTACTGCTGTAGTTCAAAACAAACTCTCTCTCCTGCTGAGTTCATCCCTTCCCATACGCCATCAGCCACATGCTCTGTCACATGGAAGCCCCTTCATCAGGCTTGGGGGTCCGTGTTGCACATTGCATGCTCGTCACCCCAGAACTGTGCAGATCACCCAAACATCCTGTAATTAGCTCTCATAGTCCAGAAGCCATAATCCAGAGACTGGCATCACTGCTGTAGAAAGTTGTGCAAAGTTGATTGAGTTCCTTAACACACAAATGTACCTGTCAGTTGTATTGTTATGGGATGCATTTATAGAATGACTTTACCATCATATAGACTGTAACACCATACACCAACTTTTATCTTCATCATCAGTACATTACATACTTTTTATCTATGTTCTATGGTATTTCATTGCTTTAGTGGAAAGTGTCCCTGGTATGATGAACAGTCAATGTATGTGTTGTTCTTAGGACCTTCAGACCAAACATTCTAACTTGACTATTGTTGCATTGGATATAAAATGGCAATAGTTTTCATTGGGGAATGAAAGTCAAAAAGGTAATTTCTATCATAAATAATCATTCAATGCCATACTGTAGAAAACACACTGAAACTTTCTGACTGCCGGGTCATCTATTATGACTAGATTATGCTCTACTTTAACTTTCTTTTGATTGTATAGGTCAGACTGTAAAAGCAAGTGCACCATGAGCATGAATATGGTTTTAATTTCAAATGTGAAACAGCTCTAAAAAAAGGAGGGTGTAGACTATTGTCCAATTAGCCGAGAGGCTCACTGGCTTCCACCTGTCCTCTACCTGCGTTCTGCACAACAAAAGAAGCAGGAGATTACAGGTGACCCCTCTGATCCCTGTCGTTAACCGTTCAATCATTTCCCATCAGGGGAGAAGCTCAGGTCAAACGTGACAAAGAAGCACTTACTACAAACCCAGTTTCTTTACAGCTGCATCGCCGCTCTCGACAATGTTTAAGACTGGAAGACCTCGTCCATCGTGCAGCGCATGCTAGAAGACTAGACTGTCCTGTTCTTACCATATATACTGAATGGTATTTAGAGATTTAAATCAGTTGGGGTTCTGGAAGTATAAGTCTCCTTCATTTTCTGCATGTACAATGAGCCTTTCCAATGCCTATTCTTTGATCAAATGTCAAAGGTAGAAGCTTGTATGAGTATAAGACTTATGAGTCCAATGGAAAACTTTCATGAAAAAAAAGTTCAATCACTAGGCTTACTATTCTCTTGTGCACACCGCTAACAGCAAGCAAAATATGATGCTTTGTAGAAACCTGCTAATACATTCAGCAGTTTACAGTGATGCGTTTGGTTCAGAGTCTGGGTCAATACAGGAAGAATCCAGTAACTTCGGTGGGGTGTTTTGTTCCCCCACCTAAGTTGACCAATCTTCACCTCTGATTAGCTTTTTTCCATAGTTTTTAGAACAGTTTGCCACACCAGACAGAAAACACCATGATTTTTAGCGATAACACGTACTGTATAGATTGTTAAATTATCCAAGAGATTATGTGTTTCTATGTTGAGCTACACTGACAATATCATCATCAGGGTTAGGGAAGAGCCATGAGCAAAGTGGGCCGTGAGGGAATTTCCCAACAAATTTATTAAGTGGAGTAATGATGAAAGCTTATTGATGAGGACTGGACTGGGTTTTCACCCTCATGTTCAATGGTTGGTTTAAAAAGGGGGTATTATATGGTATTGTTAGGTCATTTTAGGTAGAGTGTAAACAAAAACAGGATGGTTTATGAGAAGTCATTTTGGGTGATGCGTTAGGAAACAGAAAACCAGTCTGACTGGATAACATCCTCTTTGGAGTGAGAAGTGAAGGGTGGTTGTGGGAAAGATAGACCATTGCATGCAAAAGCCTCACAATGTCATAAAAACAGTAAATGTTTGTGTTCTGGCTGATGACATCTGACATGTATAAATATGAGATAAACAATGGATTTCTTGGGTTTCTTGCAATAAACCACTTCAATTCTACAAGTCGATGCATAAAGGCCCATTTATGCTCAACGTTCAATACAAATCCGGATACGGACGGAGACTTCTGTCCGTGCTCTGCATTCATTTCGTCCGTATTTCTGCACATTTCCATAAAGCTAACAGATACGGACCAAACGGAGCAGTACCACCGGAAACCATGGGGGGGCAGTGTTGCTGTCACTACTCGATACATAGCTCCCCGCCCCGCCGTTGGCCCCACCCATACTACTGCCCATGACTCCGCCTTATGTCCATATAAGTAGAATCCGTGTTCTTTTTTTCCTGGCATACACCTGAAATTTTCAAGATGATGCCGCCCAGATCCAAAACTATTTGCTTACGAGCAGCAGTCCACAAGCCAATGGGTGACGTCAGGAAAGGTTTTTGTGAGTTGGTTAGAAACTTTAAACATATTGTTTTTTTCTTTCATACAAGAGGAACATTATCAATATCTCCTCCACAGTCACCATGTTTGTTTTTGAGTTAGTTGTTGTCATAAACTTTTGACTCTGTGCTTCAGTGACTCAGTGACGGTAACATTGTTTTCGTATGTACGTTGAGCATAAATGGGCCTTAAGTCTGATCTTTAACCGTCAGAGATGCGAAAGGTAAGGGTTAGGAAAGGGGAACCTCTGCCCTCTTAGGTACAGGTCTTGTAAACACCGTTGACCCAATATACATGTGTGCATATCTCATAAAACTAAATCCATGTACTGTATGCAGTAACATTGATATTTGTTATCAACAGGCCTTAACAATCTTTCTTTTATCTACTCAAAGTCTTCAGTAATTTGAACTCATGCGTTATGTTATCCAGATCATCAATCAACTATGAGAACTTCCTGGTAAATAAGAATAATCAAATAAAGTGATATTTTTAGTTCCAGGGGAAAAAGATAAATGACAGCAGAACTCACACAGCGGTTTCATTTCTGTGCCAAGGAGGCATGGCAGCCATTTTCTTTCAGCTGGACTGTTTTAATGCAGAGCTCTAATCGATCAGTATTCATCCCTCATCCACACTGGATTTACGAAGACACAGCCCACGGCTGCCATAGGGCTGCCAGACCTAAAGAGAAATGGCCGGAGGAGCTCTGCCATCCACCATCCACACTGGGAGGTTCCAGACGCCTCCGCCACACAGGCTGTTTACTAATCAAGATTTACGCCATTCGTTTGTATATATCAATAAATCACTTCTGAGTGCATGTGGATGACCATGAATCTAAAACAGGAGTAGATCCCTAATTGCCTCCCACAGGGCTGAAGCAAATATATACCATGGTTTTACCTCCCAGGGTTTTATATTAGACAACGGGGAACAAATGCGTTGTGTTTAATTGCTATATAACCATGGCTTCCGGGGGAGATTTTCATTATTAGGACTTGATAGCAAGAAATGATTGTCCCAAGTGCCAGAGGCAAGGCTGCAACATATTCTACTCAGTGTTTTGAAAAAGCTAATTTCTTTTAAGTCCCTGTTGAGAGAAAATAGGTGTTTTCTAAATGTGGGATGAAATGATCCGACAACTAAACTAAATGTGTCACTTAAGGCAGTTTTTCCAAATTTAAAACGTCGGCCTCTGATGAGGGTTGAAATGTCCCTTTCCTCAAGGTGTATGGATTGGCGGATGGAAAGGAATATTACATGCGTCTAATAGAGAAAGAGATATCCTCTCAAGGTCACTAAGTGAGTCCATGATATCTGCAATAGACAGAAGGACCCTTAGAGGAGAGGAGGAGGTGGAAGAGCTGAGGAGATGGTTTAAGTTCCTGTCCTTGGGGAAATCTCCATCCATCTGGGGAGTAGCTGAGAGCGCAGCCAATTCACACGCTCTAACAGGCCCTTAATTTGGGGAAACATATGCCACCGCTTAGGCCTTTTGGAATCTGTTCACATGGCAGAAATTGGTTATTATGGTGGACATTAGCTGGTAGACTAGATGAGGAATAAATAATGTTATTCAGAAGTGACGTACACATTAACACTGTCTCCTAAACAGGCTCTTTCCTTTTTTCATCTCACTTCATGTATTTGCACTCTATTGTTTACTCGTGACACAAAGAAATATCGAATTTTCCGCATTACAATATGGAAATTTTTTAAGACCACAATCTGAGCACATATAATCCATGACACAAAATGCCCCTTGTTTTTATGCATGGGGATACTGCAAATTACATTGCATAACAGCACACAAAGTTAAATCCCTCTCTGTTTCTATGGATAAAACCTGGAGGCAAAGAACTGTGTTGGAAGAAGTATTCAGATTTTTTTACTAATGTCAAAGTAGAAATACCACAACATAAAAATACCTCATTATAAGTAAAAAGCCTAGCATTCAAAATACATTCGAAAGGCCAAAAGCAGTTCATATTTTTGCTGTTGTTTGTTTTTTGGGTTTTTTTGTGGATGGGTGGGTGTAGGGAGGGGGGGTCACTTGGAGGCAGCAGAAGAAGCTGAATACAACTCTTGACATATTATGACCTTTTAAAGTATACATGAAATCGTGCAATTGCTTAATGCCTATCCAATAGACAGAGAGCAACATTAGCATTCATTCGGAGTCATGTTCCTGTTCTCCACAAACTCCTGAGGGAAATATTTGACACTAGCGTTTACTTGCTAAATACTAAATTTGTCTAGTGGACAGGTTGTGTACAATGACTTTATCAGAGCTTTTGTGCTGGAAAAGAAGAAAATGTCTGTTTCTGCTGGAAATGAGATTGATTAGAAAGGACTGAACAGAAAAGTTGTAGCACTTTGAGGCTGAACATAGAGCTGAGGCCTAACATAGTCATTTGAATCCCTGTTACTATAAAATACTGTGACTTTCAGTACAACATTTTAAGGAATATTTAACCTCAATATTGCTTCAGTAAAAACTGAAATGTATCTGTAGCACTGGGTATTGAGAATCTTCTAGAATCTTCTCGTCAGATTTGTATTATTTTTTGCTTATTTTTTGATCAAATTGTGCAGAATGTTGTATGCAGGTCCTCACAGTGTTATACTTTCATAGCTCAATGTCAGTAAATATTATACAGTTTGTATTGGACCACAAGAGAGTTGCAAGACTTTACAGGTAGAGGTGTAGTTACAGTAATTGTATATGGTTGGCATGGCCTGTGTGTGGTGGTGGGGCCCAATGGGATATCTTTCCATGGGGTTCCAAAATCTTTGGTGGCGCCCCTGTGTGTAACAATTGGCTGAACAGTGGCTACAAATGACAATGACAAAGACAAGTGCTGAAACTTTCTATAACAGTTTCTGTAACTGGAATTATTGTATCTATCTAATATTTGCTACTGTTGTTGGCGTCCATAAACTAGTCAGATCAGACCAAGTAAGGCTGTAGCAGAAAAAATCCTGAGTGTATTCAAGTGATCAAGTTTGCATTTAAATGCTTATACTGAATCGACTATTGTGTATAGGTCAGTGATAAATAAGGTTTGGTAAGATGAGCAATTCAAAAATATATTAAAAAAATAGCACATTTGCACCATTTTTTACCAAAAGTAAGGCTGAATGCTCCTGAAAATGTCAAATGGTGTAACCACAAAAATTATGGTTAATATTAAATATTTGATCCACCTACAGTGTATTTAAGTGGTTCATAATTTACTTCATTCCCTAGATTAAATGTAATATTTAGAACAATTATATTATATTATATATAATATATTATTATATATATTCCATTAGCTTTATTTAATATAAAAGTTATAATGTAAGATCATGCCAAACTAGTTGATATGGTGTTTTATTGAGAATTTACTGTTTTTAAGCAAGTTGAATTATTTGGTACAAAGTTTTTATGGTTACACTACTTAAGACATTTTTGCCATAATCCTCTAATATATTCTCTCTAAATGGATTAAAAGCAGAAATTTGATGCTGGGTCCACAAAAAAAGAATGTGTGCAAGTTATTCAAACATTTATTTTCACATTTTAACCCTTTAAATTTGACTAAACCACATGGACACAAAAAAACATCACTGACCCATATAACAATGCATAGCTGATCATGTTTAATATGTAATATGTTATTATATGTAAACTCTGAACAGTAACAGCTGATGAATAAATTTAACAGTAGAGTATTAAGTACAAGTAGCTTACAATAAAAAGCATATTGAAAGCAGAATATAAGGAAAGGTATGCGCTTCTGTGTTGTTGGGTTGGGAGACTTAGTGCAACCTTCAGGGCTGGAGCAATCTTTGCCAGCGCACTGGGACTCCAATCCTTCCTCTTTGAATAAACACAATTTCCAGAGGTCCTGGCACGGTCACTAGTCGTCCAAGCTCTGTCTTTTGCTTACTGGGATGAATAGCAGTGACATCTTAACGCTGATTATTCACACCCAGCTACTGCAGCGATAGCGTCACAGTGTCAAGTCTGCAGTTCACTCTGTTTTTTTACGGTTGCTCCGAGCCTCGACTGTATGCTACTGCAACACAGCAGCGGGGCGCTCAGAGAAGTTTTCTACTACAGTGGCAGCCCCCGAGGGAGCACAGAAGAAAAAAAAATGTGGACTGGGCTCTTTCAGTAATTTCAGTCCCAGCCCCCACCATGCGCATCAGAGCCCTGGGAGCAGATATGGTCCGAATTGTGAATCCACCCACACTGCATGTCACTCTCTATAACACAGAAACTGTGAGCGTACTATCTATGCCCACCACACATACATGTCCACACATGCCCACAAAAAGTCCTGCAGGAAAACTGTGTGCACACATAGACATAGACACATATATATATATAGAGAGAGAGATAACTGGAAAGTTGTGGACATAAAGAGATGGAGTCGATTACAGAATCAGCATACTGTAACAACAGGTATTACATCTTCCGACAATCCCTCTGCACTCGTTTCGGCGTTCTTCAGAGTGCTTTCTGTCACGCCGCCGCTGTACCTATCTATAATCTTGTCTCCATGTTGCATCTAAGGTTTGATTATGAGTGGGAGCTTGGCATGTTGGCACGCTCTTTGTCTGCCTCCTGATAGAACGCTTTCCACTCGGCTGAATTACCCACTCCATGATGACTCGATGCAGCAGAGCAAAAAATGATGCTCCCCAGTCTCCCGTTTATTCAGATTCTTTCAAATGGATTCCTTAGGCCCCCCACTCATGCTGCAGACTTGAATGGAGCAAGGCTTTTTGATATCATATAATATAACGTCCACTATAAGTAGATTTTATTGGAAAGATTTGACAATGTGTGCAAACAACATCATTTAATTTATAGTAACACCACAAAGACTAGAAAATGTTTGATAGGCAACCGAGTGCATACACATTCGACTAGAATGCTTAAAAAAAATAAAGTGTTATTGTGGTATTGTTGATCCTAATTTAGTCTCTTTAGTTTCTGGATGCACTCCAGTAATTCAGTTCATTGGAAGATATTGCCATGACTAGAAAAAACTAAAATTACATGTTAGCTGCACTGAGAAAAGAAATTGTTCTCGTGCCAAGGCGGAATAACAGGAAAGATTTCAATTTAGATTATTTTCATTTCCATATAAAACTAGCTTTCTGTGCTTTGTACAAATGTATTAAACTGTTTTACTCCCATAGCGTCGTGACTCCCCCCTCTAGGTGTCTGGTTTGATTGATTGTTTTGATCCAACACCTGTCTTCCCTCTCTATCAGCACCGCAGTGGTCTTAGTTCTCATCACCCTATGTGCAGGCTGGTGCTTGGGGTTGGGGGATCATACGCCCCCCACCCTGACCTTTGACCTTGTGTTGACAACTCAGCTGCCATCTCAAGTTGCAGGGGAGGCTCATACGTGTCTTGGTTAGCACAGGCGATGACATGAGATGGAATATCACAGGAACATATTGGCGTGCGGCTCTCACTCCTGCATTGACGTTCTATCCACAGAAAGGGAAGACATGACAGGTGGTATGCAAAGTGGGTCCATATTGTTAAACCCTAACCCTTTTTTTAGTTTTATGTTTATTTACAGTGAGGTTGGATGGATTGAGCAATACAGAATTCATTCACATTGAAATGATATTACACATTCCTTATTATTGTCTACACTGCACCCGCTCCACAGCAGCAGATCTCTCTTCTGTACGATGAGGGCAATGAAACAAAGAGAATCATTATTCTGTGGGGTTCAAATGTCCATTGAGACCTTTGTCACATCCTCTCTTTCTCCTTTCCTGTCACTCTGCAGCAATGCGCTAAAAAGCAAAGCAGAAAGATCTTAAAATAAACCTTCAAAAATAAAAACAGCCCAGAGATAGTCAAGTGGTAAATTCCACATCTGGGGCCCCAATGGCCAAGGACGCAATAGGACCAAAACTTTTTATCCTGTGTGACTCCTGTCTGTCTAGTCTTCTAATGCCTGAATAAAAACTAAACTATGAGTCTAAAGCTTTATTAGTGGCCTTTATTACAAAGTCTCCAACTAGCAGTTTTTTTTCATTATCAATTAATCTGACAGTTACTTTCTCACCTAATTAATGACTCCATAAAATGTCAGAAAATAGTCTAAATGCCCATCACATCTTCCTAAAGCCAGATGTGACATCTTGCTTGTTTTGACCAACCAACTTTCCAGAAACATTCAGTTTACAATTATGTAATCATGAGAGTAGAAACCACTGAATTAGACCTCCTATTGTCCTCAAGTCAATTCTGATCCAGGAGGACAAAATATGTTAACTCAAAACTGAGGTATAGATCCATTTAAATATGGATAAGGCCTATTGACCATAGTCTTTGTGTGATTTTGTGTAAAACCTGCTGTATTAAGTTGGAATGATATTCTAACAGAATTGGGTGAAGAAAATTAAATGTTGTAGTCATTTATCAATAAGTCCTAACTAATATTGTCAGGTGGCAGATTCACCTATGTAAATACCTGCTGCTTTTCTCTGTAAAAGAAAGACTTTTGAAACTGGTAATAATAATCAATAATGAATTTGTGTTTATTTGCAGTCCTAGATGGAACATGCAACAAACCCTTGTTTGTTGCAGTTTTTGTGTGATTTTGTGTAAAACCTGCTGTATTAAGTTGGAATGCAACAAACCCTTGTTTGTTGCATGTTGTAATCCTTTTCTTAGAGAAGTACATTTAGAACATTTAGAAGGAGGACAGTTGTTAGGATCCAAAAGGACCATCTCTCCACATCAATATGACCATGTTCAGCAAATGTAATGACAATCTGTCTATTATATGATATATTGTGACTAAAGTTGGCACTTCAGGTCAAGAAAAGCATATTGAAACGGTTCATCCGCTGAGAAGCATGAAGGGGCCTTATGGTGGTGTCACGGATTCACAGAAATCACTCCGAATATCAATCACCAAATCAAATTTTACTGTCATGTGTGGAGTTGTCGTGCTCTGGACCAATATGTTGGGTGGAGAATTGGACAGATAGACGGATAGACTGACCAACATTGTCACCGCCAGCAGGGTAGAAATGATAAATGTTAGCTGACACTCATCTCTCTTTAGGGAAAAAATGAATGAAATGAAAAAGTGAAATCATATGCCACACTATGACCACTGTATCCTAAAGCGCTGCACCAAGATTTGGGCTCCACCTAAACTCCCTTGTCGTAGTGATGGCTGAAAACTAAAAGCTCCTTAAATCCGAGCTATCGGCTGCAGAAAAAAAAGCAGAAGAATCTTTACTAGCCGGATTATCTCTCTTGTAGCAGCCCCGCTTCTACAAATGCTTTTCTATCTGGTAAACCATGTAGCTCTAAATTCAATTAGGGCCACATAAACATTTTCATGTGTGGCAAGTGAGCTGTGAAAGGGCAGCAAACAGGCTCAGACTGCAGCTGGGAGAGAGAGAGAGAGAGAGAGAGAGAGAGAGAGAGAGAGAGAGAGAGAGACAGACGAGCAGAGGGCCTGATCTACTTCTAGAGGAACAGAGGAGGGAACAGATTTGAGGTTGCTGCAGGAGATGCGCTGTAATATTTAAGCATGAGCCCAAGTAGCTGCTAGTTGTGAATCTAAGAGAGCGGCCTTTTTTATCACTGAGCATGTGTGTGTGTGTGCTGTCATGTTCCCATCCATCTATCTGACTCCCTCCCCCTGCCTTCTCTCATCACACACAAACACACACAGTTTCTTATCCACCGTTTTCAATCAATTATAGCATCTTTTCATCTGCCACAAAGCAAGACATTTTTGTTTAATGACATCCATCCAGCTACGCTCATGCATTTACAACATACAACATATGCATCATTCATTATCTAAGAGCACTGAGGCTGTATAGACTCAGCCTGGCTGCAGCTCTAAAGTAAGAAGGTTAATGAATAATCAGTGGTCTCTCCCTCTCGCTCTACTTCACTCTCCGTCCTCTTGTCCTGCAGCTCATATTACACTTCATTATTATTTAGGCTACCCACTCCCTCTAGTGATGGACAAAGGCACTGCCTGAGGAGCAGCCGGTAGGCAGGCAGGAGGCAAATGTGGGACCACAGGAACGACAGGAAGAGTTCGCTACGGGGGCTGGATGGCGTGCCAGGCTGCCGGTAGGGAAGCACAGCAGCGGACTGAGAGGAGCGCTTGTTTGACGAGAGCGCACGAAACGGTGGCTTCCGCATTAAAAAATGACCGGTTTAGTGGGCGCGAGTGGGTTACGCTCTGTTTCAGGAAGTGGTGAAAGTGCTAAGAGGCACAAAAGAACAAAAAGCTTAGGAAAACAGGCAGAGGGCAAACAGAGAAAGAGAGTGAAAGAGAGAAAGAGAGACTGAGGGGTACACAAACAGACTTGATTAAACGGCTCTCTGCTGTGAAAAAGCATGTTCATTTGTATTTAAGTGGCGCAATGTGATAATTACCTGGGCTGGGTTTCTTCAGAGCTGCATGCAACTCTGTGGGTTCCCAACCAGGCCTAGTTTCCCTCCACTCTCTACTCATCCATCTCACTGGTCCGGATGATGTAGCGATGCCTTCACTGGCGGCCCTACCTCGGCGAATGTTAATAATCATACACAGCCTCCACTTTCCTATCTGCATTCCCAGCACTTATCAGTGGGATATCGTCTTCGCATGATAAACGCTGCGAGCAAGACAACAAGCAGGACGGTTGCTTTAATAACCCATGAGTTATTATATCAGATGTCTGTCTTTTGTTGGAGCAGAGCATAATAGAACAGTAAGAATCAAGCTGATTGTATATATACATAATGAATATAATGACTCACTGTGGAGCTACATCCTCAGAACAAAGGTGAGTGAGAATTCAAGGCACTGAACTGGATGGAATGAATTAAATAAAAGACACCACAGAGAGCTCACCATGCAACAAATCATTGCTTCAATTTGAGTGGTTTCATTTAAATTCCATTATGTCTTTACACTGACCTGTTTAAAATCTGATAGTAACTGGAATGAGATCCATCCCCTTCAAGATAATTGACACTGCCAGAGTCTGGGCAGGCCACTTGGTGGAAATGGGGCATTATTCATAATTCATTAAATTTTATATAACTGACTTACTTTTTAAAGATTACACAATAACATCTTCATTGTAAAAGCTGGAACCACTGGACTACAAAAGGCTTTATTGTATCGACGGCCCAGACGTAATGAGTTTAAATGAATCACCCCCCCCCTGGATGTTTTGTCTGAGGTGTGCTGTATATTCTATTGCCAAACTACTAAATTACCACAGTGTGTTTAGTGTTGAATTCAGGTGATTCCAGGTCAGTTTATTGCACTCATGTTGGACATTTTACAGTTTTGTCCATTTTTTCTCATCTTCCTAATGAAAAGGCCAAGTCTGAGCGAATGCTGTGATACTGTGACACCTTGGGGATAATGTGTGATAATTGAGATGGCTTTAGCATATGGCTACTATTGTGAGCATACTGTGAGAGTCAATGGGAGCCATTTGTGCCTTGTGGGTGAAAAAAGAAAGATAAATGTGATTGTTGATCAGAATCTATGTATCAAGAAACAAAATGCATATCATGCAATCATAATAATTTTTATGTCTGTTTTCATTTGAATGTGTCAAGTTAAAGCTGTATTGATAATGTTGTGTTATTTGCAAGTAATAAAAAAAGTTACATTATACAGCCAACATCATATTGTGCAAAAAGAGGACACAGTCAGACAAGACAGAGCAGAACACAGTGACAGCAACTGGGGAAAGTGAGAAATATACAGAAATCTATACATTATCATGTATTCCCATGCATGCTGCTCAGACTGATCTCAGTCATCAGCTTTTCTGGCAGCAACGCAGCATCTCTTCCTCTACTCTACAGGGTCAACCTGTGCCTCTCTCGCTCTGAAACTTTCTTGTGTTCCCCAGTAATAGGTTTTTTGGTAACCTACTACCATTTTCGGCTACATAACATTTTTATAAATATAATTACGTATAGGAAATAGCCATTCTTCTGATAATAGTTTCCTGTCCTTATCCACCCAGTTATTTTCTGTACTTGATGCATTCTTGGTTTTCTTACCTAGACTAGTGCAGTTTGCCATTTCTTGACTTAATCAAAGAGTTTAGGTAGTGTAGAAATTGCCGGAAGGACCACCAGACCCCGCCGATTCTGCATCTTACCAAGTTCACTCCGCCAATTTTACAACAAAACCAGGCACACATGCTAGCACCTCATGTATTTTTTCATGTGTGGTCATGTTAACTTAACAGGTATGCAATGGTCCTTAGTGTAAAGTGGTAGAGCTGGTCTAAGTCAAGCATTTCAGGGAAAACCTCGTCGATTCTGTATCTTTTCAAGTTCACTCTCCAAGTTTACAACAAAACCAGTCACCCATGCTTGAATGTGTAATCTTTTGTCATGTTTTTTCAGTCATGTTAACCTAATAAGGTATGCAATGGTCATTTGTCTTATTTTATGAATTCATTGCATGTTACTCAGGACCTGTCAGTGTAAAGTTAAGATGGTCTAAGTAGAACAAAGTATTGCAGCATTGCAGCACTAAACAAGGCCAGAGAGAGGTCAAGTGAATCAATTTACCACCAAACAAATGAACAACAATCAGTTCTACTAAATAGAGATACAAATCTGTCTCCAAGCTGAAGTCTATAGTTGGCAGCCCTGCAGCTGTCTACTTGCCCATCCAGCAGACACAACATTATAGTGTTTGGAGTCAAGTGTCTAGCTAACTTGAAAATGCATACCATCATCTCTAGCTAGATGGTACATGGTGAGCTTTTTTTCTTAAAAAAATAACAGGGAGATCTAACCATAACATAAAACAATGGGCTTAGAGAAGCTAAAAAGAAGGGTACACAGTTGGGTGTAAGCTGCTTTAGAAGGATTTCAGTGCGACAACTGACCTCTGTCACATTGTGGTCATTTGATTCATTGTTAATGTCAAAAATATTGATGAATGCAGTTTTATACCGTCCCAAAACCGTGCACCATCCAAAAAAAGTCTCACTGTGGCTGAACTGTTACTGCCTTATTTTCACAGTAGCCTGAAGGTATATGACACACCAGGAATGATACTGAGCACCATTGATTGTAAAGGCCCACTATCAGTCTCTCTATGACAGGACTGGGGCAGCACTGTGGCTACCTTTCCCGAGAATTATTGGAGATTTAGAAGGTTTAAGCCTCCACTTTTGGGCAAGAAATGTAGTAGGAGGTGCCAGCTTTGGGGATAACTAAATGTTCTTTGCATCAACAAATGACACAGCAATAAAACGGAATATTCAAGACGGTTTCTTCATTACAGCTACTTCCAAAAAAAAAAGTGTTAAAGCTTTACATTATAAAAAAAGAAGGACTCTCTCATTGATGCTGCCTTTTTATGTGCTGCTCTCAGCACGACGAGCAACGCTGCAGAAAATCACTGTGCTGTTGACGCAGGCAAAAAAAAAAAAAAAAAGAGGCTTGCAAGCTGGAGCACGTAAAAAGTGTCAGGCTAAGGATATTTATTTAGTTACACGCCTGTTACTACTCATTACTCAACATTACTGCTGTGTTCAGTACAACTTCAACCCTAGACACCGTGAATAAAGTGCAGGAACAAACAGAGGGTCGAAGACGGGGCCAATCTGGTATCTTTATTACACCAGCATGAAAAAGCAGGGGGTTAATGTAAAGTAGAGGAGACGTCAGCGCTTATGGGTTTACTATGTGTGATTATCCATGTACAGCATGTTTGCACTACACTGTTGTATTTCTGTTTTTAGCTGCTGCAAACAAATTATCCACTGGGGAAATGGCAAAATTGACTGTACTTTTCTGCACTTTTCTAGTCTTTTGACCACTCAAAGCACTTTTACACTGATGACGGGAGCTACCACGCAGGGTTCCAACCTGCTCATCAGGAGGGATCTAACATTCATACACCAGCACAGCCATTGGGAGTAATTTGGGCTTAAGTAACTTGCCCAAGAACACAGGGACATGTGGACTGGAGGAGCTGGGAATCAAACCAATCTTCTGATCAATGGACGATCCACTCTACCTCCTGAGCCACAATCACCAGAAAAAAAACTAAAGTCTTTGTGCTTTCTTTGTCAGTTAAATAAGCAAAAAGGCAGAGAATTCTTAAATCTCTGTGCTCCATTATGTTTCTATGTGTTAGTGGCAGCTCACACCCATTACCAAAAACACATTAACACCTATAGTATCATCCCATACACTAACGCACACCAACTGGCACATTCACACATCTAAGCCATTTATCACCACGCGTGTGACAGCGTAAGGCGACTGCAGTCTCAGCATCCGAAATTCTGACAGTAAACAGGAGCTACACACGTGGACAAATGCAATCTCCTCTCATGTCTCCACTGACAACAGACCAGACTGGCAACAAAAACCAACTGTCTCACTCCTCTGTGCATTAGCTATTAAAAAAAAATGATTACAGCCGGCAACAGTTTGTTGTCTGTTGGATCCAGGTGCTCCCTCTCAAAGATTCTTGAAAGCAATTATCAGCTACAACAACATAACAAATACTGTTTGGCACACATTCTGCTTGTGATTCCATGAGTGTCAAAGAAACATAGAAACCCCAGTGCACTGTAATACAATCCAAAGCAACTGTCCTATAATTAATGCAATTTTTGTCATAGTTTGTTCATCTTGTGTAGCTTTTGAGCATATCACAAAATTGTTATCAGCAGCAGTATGTGCACTTTCCATTTATCCAGTTATCCTGAGCACTGTGAGGAGTTCTAGTTCATGTTGGCTTAAAGCAATGTAATTTTTGCTGAATGGGGTCAATTTCTGTGATAAAGATGCTTGCTAAAGCATATGCAGCACAAGTAGAGAGAGTCATTGAGTCAGCTACGGTTACATAGCAGTAGTAACTCATACTAACATTCACAAGGAGCTACAGGTCATATCAGACCACATAAGGCAAAACCCTCTGAGTGTGTTGAATTCAGCAATTTTGGCAGTGCATTTTATTATTTAGTTATTTTTTTACATTTTAAGTAGGAAGGCTCTTTCAAAACTTGGATAGTGTTAGTTGAGCTTGATAGTTTATTCTTGATTTTGGAAGCAACAGTTCCCAGGTGGCTCAACATCCACTAACATGCTAGTTCCCAGCCAGCATGTCTACGTGGGCCCAACATGGGTTAAATGCAGGTCACGTGGGTACTGAGTGGGCATGGGCTTGAACTGGGCAAATTATGTGGGTCCCACATGTGAAGCCTACGTAGGCTGACTGTATGAGCCCCATAAGGGATGTACTGTAAGTGGGCTAAGCTGGGAAAATTGTATGGGCCCAGTATTTTATCCAAAACATAGGTCCCACATGTGTAACTCACCCAGTTGGGCCCTACCTGAAACCCAATCAGAACCCACCATGGACACCATAGAAACTGTGGACAAACCCACTTGGAACCCATATTGCAGCCACAATTTAAGCCTTATGGGGCCCTCAAGGCCATGCTGGCTGGGTTTTAGAGTTTTCCACCATATCAAATGGTGACATTAATTATTACTCATTGTTGAGACTGTGTCAGACAGTAAAAACAGTCAAGAGCTGACATTTTCAGCAAGGTAGTATGTTGTATTTGTTTGTATTTTCAGGTCATTTAAAGCGTGAGTAAATGCCTTTAAATGGAGCCTTGGTGAAATGAAATGCCAGGTATGCAGTGTGTTCACCTGTATTCATTGACTAACCAAAGGGATTATTAGCATTGCCTATCTTACTCTTTATTCACAGTGTTTTTTCTCAAAGGATTATAAGAAAGCGACTGTACTTTCTGTACCAGTGGAAGCTCCACCCTCTCAGAAAACACCTATAAAAAAGCATGAGGATTAATAATTCATTGATATCCATGACTACTCACAGGCTCCTTTTATAAGGCAGGATTATATTAGCACCATACCCGTCAAGCAGTCTAAACAACTCTTACGGTGTCATTAAAATTTTAAGAGCAGCTCAGCATCAAGGCTGCGTAAATAAGAGACAATTACTGGATTTGATAGAAATGTGATGCAGTTCCCATTGAAAAGGAAGTAAGTACAAACCTTTAGGGGGGGTGGGGGTGTGTGTGTGTGGGGGGGGGGGGGGTGACTTATAGCCGGTTGAGGGGATGATTTATTTAAAGGGCACTTTTCAAGCTGAGTTCCACGCCAAGATAATATGGACAGTCAGGAGTTCAGTCACGTAGAGCAGCTGCCGGAGTATTTTGTGCTGCTCCAGAGGGGTATTAATAGAAAAACAGAAATCCACAATCATTAGCATCCATCTCCTGCCACCATCAATGAAAGATGCTTACACAATCCGTTTGGGTAATGGGAGATATTTAAGCAGGTTCTTACCATTATAATGCAAATGGAAAATAAAGAAGCGGACCTGATTGTGAAGTTAATGCGGCGTGCACCCGTTTTACAGCCACTTTCAATCTCTCATAGATAAACCAGTAGATCACTTTAATTAGACAATGTGTTAATTGACTGCAGGTCCTGGGGTGTGATGTGTCAACATTAGTCTCCATCAATGACAACCTCCTCCAGGCACGACACCATTCACTCCGACCGAGAGTGAAACGTGATACTGAGAATAATCGAGGGTATGCACATGTGTACATGGTGGTGCGTGCGTGTGCTTACATGTGCGTCTGCCTGTTTTCATGTGAACAAGTATGTCCCTTAGGTGCCTGTGATTATGTGTAGTTGTGACCTAGTGAATACGTGTGGGAGGGTCAGAGTCTGCTCAAGAAGGACAGGAAAAAGGAAGCGAGAGGGAGGAAAAGCGAATGGAGAGAGAGTGAGAGAGAGAGAGAGAGAAACACAGCGTGTGGTCCACCGCTTCACTGTGGTCTGACATTATTACGTGCTCATCGCCTGGCCGCTCTTTGCCCATGTTTGGAAAATGGCAAGGGACATCAACATTACAAGGTATCGCACTTGGCTTAGAAAAAAAAGGTGGATAAGGTCAAGATGCACTGTGCCTCCGGGACATAAAAGTCTCAAAGCCGAAGCTCGATATTTCTTAAGTCAATCCAGGTGTTCAAACTCTGCACAGCAAGAGGAAGACAGTGAAGAAGAAGCTATTCTCATCACAGTCCTAGTAGGTGGTACCCCACATTCTCTGGATACCCCAGATGGGGAAAAAGGCATTTAATAGAATAGAAATTAAACCAAATTAAATCTGACACTGGGGTGTACCAATGTAATTAACCCACTTTACACACACACACACACGTGCACTTCTCTCTACCTCGCTCTTTTCCCCCCTCACGCGTATAATGTCAGCATCCTTGTACAGCTGAAAAGGATCAGTGGCCAAGCGTATGATTATACTCAACCCTCTGAAGTCGTAGCGTGGTAGCTTCCATCAGCGCCTCAGCCACAGCGGCAATCATACAGGAAACATAATGAGGCTATTAGGTTTGTCGAACGCAGCCTTAAAGCCTCTCGTCCGAGCAGCTGGGTTTTCTTACCGTGCACGTGCTCGCGTCTTCAAAGCTTTTAGCGCCTTGATGTGATCTGAGATCCTCGGCGGACCGCTTCGCATCGTGATTGGATGACTTCTTGAATGGCTTCTTTAATGTGGTAGCGAGTGTATGCCGGGGCCGCCAGAGGTGTAGAGCTTTAACAATATGTGACACTTTTAAGTTCATCCGTTGACCTTTAGCAGGAGTTTGAAAATGTGCTCTCAAAATTGTGCTGACCCAGTTAATACAGAGAGGGAAAGAGGTAGAACTTCTTCTGTGCAGTCATGAGGGTTAGATGTTAATGTGTTAATCTGATATGTTCTACTCAAGTGTATTTTTCTGGTTGTATTTCAAATGATGCGCCTGGATGCACCGAGCTACCCACACAGAACCTTTGTCAGCAAACAACGATTTTTATTCCGCAACAGCTAACATCTGCACATCTATGCATTAAAGTATCCTGAAATTCGATATGACCTACCACACATATTAGAGTCATCCTACACATGGAAATTTGAAAGCTTAGGCTTACACTGTTAAGGCAGTAAGTGACGGTACATGCTTTTAAATCCACGCTTTATAGAATCAGGAGGTCAAGAGCGAACCTCGTTTTCAGCCCTGACTGTTAAGTAACTGCGGCTAAGTCGGATTTTCCATTCATGTTTTGTGGCTCATGGCCTCTCGCCACACCGTCATACATCCACTGGGGGAAAAAAAGAAGAAAAACAAGGGACGGGAAACAAATTTGTAGATACTAATTAGAGGAGGAGGAGGGGTTGTACTGAGGAGAGATGGAGGGATGAGGGAGATAAGGCCCAAGGCTACATTATTTATGACATTCTTGTTTTCTCCTGTCTCTTCCTCCAGAGCACAGGACCACCAGTGTAGCGAGAGAGAGAGAGAGAGAGAGAGAGAGGAACGGAGAGAGAGAGAGAGAGAGGGAAGAACAGAAACAATTTCTAATGAATTATCATCAGTAATTTAGGTCGAGGGGTGAGAGGGGCTGATGAAAAGTGAGCAGGAACAAGACCTGCCTCATCCTAAATTGCACTTTAGAAACTGTGGTTGGAAATGCTACACACAACTCTGCCTTTGTCTTCCTGTATACAGTATATAAGTACGTATGTGTGTATGTATGGTGTATATTATCACTATAACATGCAAATAGCAGTGTGGTCAGGTTGATAACGTATTCTAGTACAACACTTTTGCTGGATTTCATTGTAAAGCTCTCTGTTTTTAAAAGATAATGACATCCAGCAAAAAGTATTGTTTTCGCCTTAAACTCAGCATGTGCATTACGACATATGTGTGCGTGTGTGTGTGTGTGTGTGTGTACAGCCCGGTACATGTGTGTGTGTTATTGCCGCATGACATTTCTTCCCTTCAAATACCACTCACAAGCCTGTGTGTGTGTGGCTTCCTTTGCTTCTCAAGAGGGATTTAGGAATTTCAAACACACACACACACAGTCAGCTCTGATGACTTGCCAGATATGACTGACCTGCCTCTGCGTGAGTTCTCATGACTTTAAAGACCACTCGAGTCGAGCCCACACTCACACCATCTTATGCTAATTTCCATCCCCCACCCCCACCCCACCCACCCACCCCTTAAACGGATGGAGAACAACAAAGGCGGCGCCGTGTGCCACAGTACATGAAATAAACATCAAGGGGGTGAAAATGTGGCATTGATTACCCGAAAAATAAGCTGATATTTGCGGTGACCATTTTGCTTAAAAGGAACGTATTCGTTGTGATTATGCTGTTAGGATGAAATCTCAAGGTTCCCCTCCTAGTAGAGATGAATCTTTCAAGATCACATTAAAAGAGACACTGCAAGAGCTATCCATTTTATATTCAAGCTGTCAGTCACAATGCCATTATGCTCAAGACTGCTGAGGGTGGGGGGGTTACACAGCCTCAAAGATACTTGAGGAAAGAACTTGTCACTTTGCTGTAGGGATGCTTCATTGGAATTATGCCCATGAATATTATAAATGACAGTTAGTCTCAACATTGCTACCTCTACATTCCCAGTTAATAATCGAGGGTTAAGGCTTCAACATAACCGCAAGACACATGCAATGACAGATGGATAGAAAGAGAGGTATGGTTGTGAGGGCAGAGACAGGTACAGAGAGACAGTGAGAGTGCATTAGCCTTGTGTACAAACCTCAGAGGACCCCCCCCCCCCCCCCCCAACACCCCCCAGGGAACCCACAGCAGCGTCATGTCCTCCAAGAGGTAGTCAGAGTACAAGACACGGCCGACCAATCGGGCTGAAATAGGACTGAGAGAAAGTCTCTGCACCAAGAGGTTGTGGATTTATGCTCGATGCCGAGGCCAGTCAACCAGACAGCACACCAGTCAGCCAGCCGAGATTCATTTACATTTATATTCTAGGCATTTAGTCCAGAGGAATTTAAACGGTTGAGCAGGTAGGGATTTGCTGTCCTGGCTAAAGGTCAGAGGAACAGGGTGCGTGACATGTCATCCATCCAATCAGTTTGTCAGTCCGTCAAGATCAGTTATGTTCCACCGAAAATAAAAAAGACTTATAGTCCCAACAAGTCCTCCTATCTAAATAATTAAGCATGTTTGTCAGTGCCTTACAAAGCTGACCTGTATCAGTGGTTTCTCATCTGGCACCCCTATTGGCAGGATAAAGTTGTTTTTCAGTGCCTTCCAAAATCCATATACCTGTCACAAATGATTCATATGAGCAATTTACCCACCTGCCACCTCCATGGTCATTGTTCATCAGGCATTGTTCATTTAGGCAACTAAAACTACTTGGTTAAAAGCATTTGGTTTGTGGTTCTAAAAGAAATTTGATGTATGGGATAATTAAGGTTAGAGAATGATGATTCATGGGTAATGAAGAGCTACTTAGTCAAGGTTAGGCATCAATTGTTTGTCATGTTCTAAATTAACTACTTGGTTAAGTTACTGGAGGTTGCTGCTTGCCAAGGGTTAGAGAACAATAATGGTCATGATTACATGATGAACTACTTGATCAATCTTAGTTAATTATCAGTGTCAGGTTAAATGAATAACTCTTTGGTCAGGGTTAGAGAGAGACTGTGGTCAAGATTCAATGAGATCGATGGTATTAACAATTGGGAGGTGACAGGATTCAATCAAGTAGCATTCTACAGTGTCTGACTTTGATACTGGAGGCTGCAACTTGGTGGGGTTTAGAGAATGATGATAGCCATGGTTAAATGACCAACTACTAGTCAATCTTATGCTAAATTAAGAAGTCTTTGGTCAGAGTTAAGGAAAGATTGTCGTCAAGATTGAAAGAAACCAACCAGTATGACTTTTGGTTGGAGTCATGGTGCAATCAGTAGCCTCCAGTGTTAGGGTGGACCACTTTGTACACCTGACCTCCTTCCTAAGAGGGTTCGGAGTGCAATAGGTCCATCACTCATATTTTTGCTTCTAAGAGACAACATTTATTTTCTGCATGGTCACAAGAGTTAGCTTGTCAGGACTTTTTGTTATTATATTATGATTATCTCTTTGGCTTTTTTGGCTTCATTAAATAGCACACAGTGATGGAACAGAAGGGTACATAGGTAGAAACCACAGGGTATTATACGCAACTGGCCAGAATTGGCCATTGGACATTATGGTTATATGATAAACATCTTAGACCACCAGGATGGCTCAAGTGGTTTTAAATATCTAACTAAACAATCAGTACTGTCCCTTTTCTCACAAGGACAGTCCCTGTAGTGAAATGTAGGGAAACAATTGAGCCAGCAAAAGGGAACCACAGGCGGTAAGTACATAGTCAAGGTTAAGGTGACTGATCTGAGCGGGTCATCCATCCAACCAGCCAGTCATCCCGATAGCCATTCACTTACTCTCACTCTAACTTAAATACTGCTGGAGTTAAGTTAGAGGACTTCAAGCTCAATCTCCCTGTCCCTCCACTCCATTCATCACCAGAACAAGCACCAACAGCCAATGAAGATTAAGTAGCAGATCTCCCACACTTGAGGATGCTCTTGAGGCCAGGCTTCATTCCATTTCTTTTCCCCACGAAGTAAAGAAAAGACTTTGAAATAGAGGCATCGCTCTTCAAGATAATTATTAAAGATTTAAAGCTGAGGGGCAGCGGCACACACAATGACCCCACCCCCCCTCACCCTCTCCATCCAGCGCACACACACACACACGCCCACAGAGGCATGTTCCTCTCGCACCGCCTCAGTCTTCACTGCGGGTTAAAAAACAAGTGCATGTACCGTGTCATAATCAGCTCAGACAAGACTGAATATGTGGGATTTTTTTTTCCAAACAGAATAAAGGGAGTAGAGCAGCCACAACAACAAATTAAGCTTGTGAAACCCATCGGCTCTCCGTGAGCTTACATGGTTGTGTAAATGACTTTGATTCATTTTGCCTCATTATTCTCTTTCTATGAGGGCCCTCTTGTGTAGGATTTTGTCCATTCGGTGTTCAGACCGAGCTTGACTGTGGTTTGTGTCATTTCAGAAATGAGTGAGCGACACTGTGAGAATGATTTGCTGCCGCTGTAAAGATTTACGCGTGTTATGGCATGAGGTTGCTCCTGGTTTTGACCTTTACAGTAATGTGACACTAAAAGGACAGCGTGTTGTCTTCCTACACTGCAGGGAAACCTGTTAGGATCTCAATATTGATGACAAACATTTTCACAGTCTTAAAATTAAGAATCTAGTTTCCTCTAAGTGAAAACTGTATTTTTTAAAGTAGTTTTTTCAGAGATTGGGAAAATAAATGTAAATTTGTATCAACTGTTAAATAAAGTAAGACTTTTGCACCACTACTACCATGATGGTACAAGTCAGTGTAATCCAAGAACCCATGTCATTATAGACAGCATTGTCTCAAGGAGGAACACATCTTCTCCTTAGTGATAATGCAGATGAGGGTAAGACCCAACCTCCAAAGACTGAACACCACCGTTTGGAATGTCTAAGGTAATGCATCCATGCTGACACCTCTTTTTCTTCCTTTTCTATCGACCATTCACATTAGAATAATATATTGGTCATACATAGACCCAAATGATTTCTGTATTTTAGATGTTCAGCTCAACAACCAGTTAAGCCCAAAATTCAAATGAAGCATCAGCAATTAGAGAAGAAATTCATGATCTAACGAATTAAAGGATTTATGGTCGATTGAGCAATAATTCATGACTCCCTCCTTCCCCAATCGATTAATTTGGATGGAAAAAAACTCGCTTCAGTAAGAGGGAATGAATCATACATTAGCATATCTCAAATTCGGCGCAAATAAATCATACATATTTTCCCCCTCCAATAAGACTATAAATCACGACAAACTTAAATATTAAACTCACAAGGCGCGACATTCGGGTCATGCACCAGATTGCCACAAGTAGAGATGTTAGGATAATGTCACTAAACAAGCAACAACAGAGATGCAACAACACAGAGAGGAGGATTTTCGTGCGTAATGGGAGAGTCAAAGGTCGTGGCTGAATTCAGTTCACAGTCACTGCACAAGTCTGGCATTTAAGGAACAGTGTGCGTCGGTGCGCATCTGTAGCCTACAGTGCACCTGTTAACAGTGAAGCACAACTACACAGCACAGAGTATCTGCACTGTGCGTCACGGAGTTTTTTATTCGCTCAGCTACTCAAAAAAAACCCTCACTCTCAAGAAGGAGTGTATTTGAAGTGTGGAGACGTGGAAAACAACTATGTGTACAGAGGGGAAATAAAAAAGCAAGGGTTGTACTTACGCTGCTGTTTTGCCCTGACCAGTAGACCACCGCGTGGTTATGCGCAGAGTCCCCCGTCAGAGAGAAAGTGCTGCTGGTGATCTTTGGCTCATCCTGCCGGTTATTCCCTCTCCCTTCATCCCTGTTCCATCTATACTCGGACCTGCCCTGCTTGTGTCCCTCTAACAACGAGCCCCGATCCTCCGAAGTGGCTGCATTAAAGCCAGACCGGCCGCTCTCGCTGAACTCGGCAAACTCAGGACCGCTTCTCCTCGCTCTCCGGAGCGCAGCATCCTCACCCAATTCGGGCTCTCTTTCCTTCTCACTGCCGCGGTGACTTTTCTCACTGGACCCCGCATAATTTTTTCTAGTAACTCCATCCAAACTGACATCTTGAGGGAACTGAGGGGCATCCTCGGCAGAAACGCCTTTCTCATGGTGGTCGTCCACTCCAATATTTTGGTTTGCAAACCCGAGTTCCCTAAACTCTACTCGGATGTTTTTTAGGGGACTCGGCTCCTCTGTCGGGTCAGTGCGCATACCCAGCTGTAATTCCTCCAGGTGAAGTTGAACTGGCGACGGGCAAGATGCGCAAGTTATCTCCGCCTTGACATTTTGTAGGGTATGAGCGGCTATCATCACCCAGATACCCAGAGATAAGTGCAAGCCTGGGCAGAAGCCAGCCCAAGTCTCCATCGCTGACAGAGATTTGGGGGGTGAAGGACCGTTGGAGACCTTATCCGACACCTTAACTCCCTTTCTCTCAGGTCGATATGGAATAACTGACGCCTCGATTGTCCGGCTGGTTATTTTTTGGAGGGGGGGTTGGGGAGGGGGTGCTCTTCAGCGAAACTGTTCACGTCCAAGGATCTTTGGTCGGGAAAGCCACCACACAGGAGGGAGGAGCTGTATCGCAGCCAGCTGCCGAGTGTGCGTCCGGAAGAGACAGGGGAGAGAGAGAGAGAGAGAGAGAGAGAGAGAGAGAGAAAGAGAGACAGAGAGAGAAGCGCTGTCCATGGTGCTGAGCCGTCTGCTATTGTTTCACTTACAAATAGTTTAGGTATGACCTGTGCAGACCAGTCTACAGCGCATGTAATGTCATAATCTGAAATTAATCATTTTTAAAATTACATGTATTTTTCTAATTTATTAGTTTCCTGTCATTTTTTGTAATATCGAATTTTCATTAAATCGCCCTTCATTCAATCATTATCTACTAGTGACTCAATCGAAAGGACTAAAAGTAACAAAAACTCTAGTTATATGTATTATATGCTTTATATGAGTTGATTGTTAAAAAGAACTATAGCTGAGATCTGCTCATCTGTGAGGTGGCACTACAACATACGTTTTAAGGGGATAGATCCTCTTCTTGTGGTATTAAAGCCTCTACACTCCTCGCTGGATTCAGAATGAACTGGTCAATGTCCACAACGTATGAATACATTCTCAAGTTAATATGCTTAAATGAGGCTTTGTTGAAGGACTGTTATTAGCAACATCATCACTGTCACTGACTGTATTTTAATTGAAAACATCTAAATGCGCAACATTTCATTACTACTATTTAAATTGCAAGAAATATTCATTAAATAGTATTGTATTGTATTAGAAACATAAAATATTGTAATATGTGGCAAAATGTAATACTGGTCAAGTTAAATAAAATGTACATTCTAACTATTTGCTTGAGTCTGTTATGTCAATATTACCAAATTGTTTCCTTTATCTTATTTTTTTGTTTCTTTTTCCACAAACTTGGAATGACTTTCTATCTGTTTCTGTTCATTAATACAACTGACACTTCAAAAATATGCTTATGTTGAAAATAGGACAAACCGTATAGTTTCTTTAAAGGTTTTACTTACTTCAACAAAGTGGTAAGAACCATTCATATTTAATAAGATATCACAGGCCAAGATGATTTAGCACAGGACTCTCTCAAATTAGACATATAGTGACCTCAGAGGCAAATAGAATAATAAGAATAACAGTGTCACATGTCATGCTGATGTACAGTTGCCTAGCCAGCAACCAGCAGCCTCCACTGGTGTGAACTATTTGTCCCTTCTGTCAGTGTGGAATGTCTATTAACAACATGCCAATCTCTGGCTCACATACCAAACTCAACATAATGTGAAGAATGAAGCAGAGACAGCTCCTTCAGCGAGGAACCACGGTCAATTTGACGGTATGGGGGGTAAGGGGAAAAAAAAACAAAAAAACTGAGCGCTGGTGTGTGTGTGGCGCCTAGGGGGGGCAGAGCACTCACTGATGGATTGGGGAGAATTGGCAGGGAGTTGCACCACTCCTAGGGGGGAAATAAGGCAGCGCCTAGAGGCATATGAGAGAGAGGAAAGAGAGGGGGTGCTGCGATACAGTGCCGCGTTATGCACATCAAGGACTTAGAGCACGGATGGAATGGGGATATAGAAGCAGGAAACGTGTGTGTTTGTGTGTGTGTTTGTGAGTGTGCTAGTGTGTTAGGAAGGGAGAGCGTTTGTCTGTTTGAGTGGGTGTTTGTTTGAATGTGTGCCTCAGTGCAGCAGGGTTATTCATTAACGATCTGGCATGTTGTGTCCTTGTCTATCAACTTGACTGCCCACAAATTGCCCATCAGGGAACACTCAGGGGACTCTGTCTGAATTTCAAGAAATTTTAAATCATATCAGTGTGAAAAAAAAGAAAAAAAGATGGTTTTGTGTGTGGATTTCCAAACTCCAGCTGCACGGCAACATGATACACATTCATGTGTGAAAATATCAGTTGGAAGGAATCAATTCAACATTACACACAGAGTAATGTGAGTCCTGTGTATTCTACTGAGCCAGGCGGGCACATTTCACCCAGACTGTCAGAGTCAAAAGGAAATTAACTGTCCCTAGAGCTCCTTATTCAGAGAGAGAAAGGTGTTGTAATCAAGTTTTGTCAATTTCTGCACTCATGAGGCCATTCTGCTTTTCCCTGTAGGCCAGTGGTTGCAAGGTTTGGGGTAGGGACCTTCCTTCAAAGGGGTGACAGGATAGAAAAGTGGACAAAACTTGTATTTTTTGCAATCTTTTTGTTTGTTAATTGTTTAAACATTTTACCTTGTTTGGCATCTAAAACGTAACCAGAACCTAAGAACTCCTGAACAGGTCTGTGACGAAAGGGTTGCAAGACATACCTTTTAAGTTTCACAGATCATTAGTCACTACCCTTTAGGTTTTTTACATCGTTATCTTGTTAATTCTTTAAGTATTTGACCTCTTTCGGCATCTAAAACATATCCAGAACCTCAGAACTCTTCGAGAAGTATGTGACCAAAGGGTGGCAAGTAGACATACCTTTTTAATGTTTCATGGATCACTAGCCACTATCCTTTAGGTTATGTCCTCTCCCACCGCTATCCTAATAAAACCATGCAGGTCAACACCCAAGAAAAACTCTGAGGCGGTCAGATCAACACAGACAGTAACGGTATGCCGAGACCGAATTATTTTTGAGAGAGGCTTGTAATGAGATTTTAATGAAAGCGAATGAAACTTCTCATCTCTTGTGATGCAGCCATTCATCAATTACCACAGTTTACTAATGGAGTGGAAATTATTAATCCCTTTTAACAATAAATCAGATGGAATTTTTTTTAAATCGATCAACATCCAAGTAAGATGTATTTGGAAGTTCGGAGGATCACTGTACCAAAAAGATTTGTTTTATAATCTTGCATGTGCCTTCATGAGCAGGGTCGCCTGGTGCTTGGAGACCACCTTTTAACAGGAGGAAGAGTCCTTGAGCAAGACACTTAATTCCAGTGCTCCAAGTGGAAAAGACAAGTGCCTGGGAATTGTCAGGGGGAGGGGGGACATAACGAGTCAGTGCCAAGTCCTGATTACTCGGAAGCTATTGAAGAAGAGTGATAATAGCTAACGGTAAAAGAACTGTACTTATATAACGCTTTTTCAGTCCTTCGACCACTTAAAGCACTTTTATACTACATGTCACATTCACCCCTTCACACACTGATGGTAGGGGCTACCACACAACCTGCTCATCAGGAGGAATATAATATTCATACATAGCTGGCAAAGCCATCGGGAGCAATTAAGGGTTAAGTCTCTTGCTCAAGGATCCATCAATATGTGGACTGGAGGGGTTGGGAATTGAACCGCTGGTCTTCCAATTGGTGGACGAGCCACAGTCGCCCAAGATAGTGCTAAACTAGCCTGCATAACCAAATCTTGTGTCAGAGCACACTTAATGATGAAAACATAATCAGAGACAGAGCAACTTGACAAATATGAAAACAACATTTTTTTAAAACATATTTTTACATATAAAACAGCCACAAAACAAAAAAATAAACACTGAAAAAAAACAGGCAGTAACAAACAGTAAAAGTCTTATTCCACTGATATGGGTTAAAAGCACTGAGATACAGAAAAACAAGTAAGTGTTACTTATTTTATATGAAGTTACATTTAGTGAGGTGGAGGAGTTAGAAACTTGGCTTTAGTGCGGTCTATAAATTGTTGCCAAATTCTAACAAATCCAAGGATCCACATATTTTGAATCTCAGTTTCTCAAGTTTGAGATGCTGTATCACCTCCTGCATCCACTGAGTCCAGCTCGGAGGATGAAGAGACTTCTGTTGTAGAAGGATCAGTCTTTGTGCTAACAAAGTGAAAAATTGTGTTATTTTCAGTTTAGTTCCAGATAGATTATTATTGTTTTACATTGACAACATTATTCATGTGTCCACATAGGACTCATACACACAAAACACAAGTGTGTAAAATGATTATTAGTCACACTAGTGATGTGGATAGCACACTGGTGCTAGCATTAGCAGGAGTCTTATTCGGCTCTTGCTGAGTGGAAAAACTAGTCTAGTGCTATTTCGTCTTTCTTTTTAAAGAAACTGCCTATTTTTGGAAGTTTTGCTTTTTCTTTCTAAGCTGCTTTCAATTTTCTCTTCTGGGTTAGGGTTATTTCTCACTTAGAGGTGCAGTGTGTAGAATTTAGTGGCATCAAGCGGAACGGACTCAGCAGAAATGCAATGTAATATTCATAAGTATGTTTTCATCAGTGTGTGATCACCTGAAAATAAGAATTGTTGTGTTTTCATTCCATTAGAATGAGCCTTTATATCTACAAAGAATCCTCTTCCACCAAGCCGGCCATGTTGTATTGCCATGTGTCTACAGTAGCCCAATATGGACAAACCAAAGAACTCAACTCTAGAGAAGAGCTTGCACAGTTTTCACAAATTTCACAACCACTGTAGGCTCTCCTTCATGCTTGGAAGGAGCAGGTGAGATGGAAGGGTATTCAGATGGTTGCAATCTGTAACCTCACCACTAGATGCCAGTAAATCTGAACGCTGGTCCTTTAACTTACCCAGAATCCTGTACATCAAATTGCCCTTTAATACTTATTTAAACTGTATTTAGAAATGTAACATAGAGGTATGAATTAAGAAACTATATTTCTGAATATACAAAACTGTTTTATCTTACTGTATTGTTATTTATTTGGTGAATGACATCAAAAATATGACACCATTGAGTAGAAGACTTGGATCATTGAATAACTCTTACAATTAAAGTTCAGTAGCTGGCTGTGTGTATCCTTGAAATGCTCAAGATCCTTCAATATGATAGTGGTGAGATAAAGAAGGGTTGTGAGCCTCAATGCAGCTGCATTACCAGCATATGGTAGTTTTGCTGCTGCTAGGACACACACAACAGGGACAGACACTGACAGACAAGAGCATGTACTGGTACCCTTTGAGAAGTGAAGAAGTCTTTGTACTCCAAAAGAGTAAAATGTAGACGTATCAGTACTGTGTATCAGTGAGAACCAACCCACTTTGAGAACTGCTTAATTCCTCCCTGAACTAGACATGCTGATCTGTAGCTGACTCTGCCCTTTGTCTTCCCTGAAGCAAGGCAGCAATAGACTATAGCATTATTGCATAAAAGCAAGTTCTCTGATATGAAACACTTCAGCTCCATGAATGTCATATTGTCTCATAACGCAGATGTAGAAGTTGGTGGGTGTTAATGATCTTAAAACCAGGGGATGAGTCAGTGCTTTTGAAATTCATAAAATAAGCAGATGAAAAATAGTAATTATGTCAGCCTTAGCCTGTAATCTAGTTAAAAAGACAAATGCTTCAGTTATATTACACCCATTTCCACTGGCAACAGGGATCTGTCTAGGATTCTGGAACCAAGAGGTCATGTCCCCTCACACAAGCCCCCCACCAAAAAAAAATTCCATTAAATAAAGGATCTAGTCATTGGATTTTTCATGTTCCATGAACTGCAAAATATCTCTTTCCTTTCTTTCCTAGGATTTTATTTTTTCAACATGAAGGTCTAGATGCTGTTCAAAGTCCTTTTTAAACTGCAACAAACATTCTATTGGGGAAAATGATGAATCCTTTGTGTATTTCATGTGATGCAAACTGGCCAAAAAGCATGTTTTTCTCCATACAAAATCATTTGAAAAGGAAGAGCAGTAAATAGCTGAATACATTTATCTGAGTGTCATAAACCCCCTGAAATAACTTCAACCTTTGGAACAATTAGAGGAGCTCTGTTATTAAATTGTTTACTTTTTGTCAACAGGAAGTCAAACCTGCTAACAGACTTTGATGTGTTAATTCCTCTTTAATACATCAACCATTTGGTCACACACCAAAGTATTGCACAAAGACAGATGTTGACCTGCTGATGGCGCTACAGAAAAAGTCAGGAGATCATCACAGTTATTATGATTCATCCTCTGGGGAGTAAGAATGTATATAAACAATTTCATGGCAAATTATACGTTAGTCTTTGAGATAGTAGACAGTAGATCGTGGTGGACCAACGGATCGACATTGCTTTAGAGCCACACTGCTATCATGGCTATAATTATTTAATTATTTATGTTTAAAAACATAAATAATCAAAGAGAAAAATGACTGATGATGATGATGATTTTCCCTTCTTCTGAAAAACATCAAAATATAAAAATAATGATAGTGTAACGCATTTTACTATAATAAATCATCCCTCACAAATTCATTATCTGCATAATAATTGATAAGGTTATATCTGCCAGCTTGTCTTATTACTTATCAATTAGAGCACACTAACATATAGTCTGCATATAAAAATACCTCAGCACTGCTTCCAGCAACACAGCAACAAGTAAGAAATTACTAAATTAGTTGGGGTTCAAAGGTGTACAAATTGATGTTTGCCTTATGTAGAGTAAATTATGCTTATTTGCTTTAAACAGCACCGATTCATTACAGAGCCATGATCCCATAAAGACAACAAATGTGTATTTAAAAGAGATATTTCATAGAAATCCGAGCTGAGTTAGCGTCCCATAGGACGGCTCAAAAAAACAAGAACAGACTTTTCTGTACGTAGGTGTGTTCACAGCCTGACAGCAAGAGCAAATCTTTTGCTACTCATCTTTGTATACTGCTATAGCCTCCAAGGTAAATAACATTTTTTATTTTTCCTGACTATAAAACTTAGTTCATATACCTCATGGTATTGTCATTTTGATGTTCTGAACACAGCATGAATCATTCTAAATTCTACTCTTGTGTAACACAGGTTGGACATTCACAGTATAATTACATTGTTCAGGATCTTAAATGGCTTCTTTTTAATTAAAACTGTAGAAACTGAGTGAAGGTTTCTGGCACAACTTCACCTACTTCCAAAGTGCATGAGATTGGAGACAAGTCTGACGGAAGTCAAAGCTTCAGCAACACTTGTAGTATAGAAGAGCTTCATTAGTAGACCAACATGTTTCAGCTTGCAGCCTTCATCAGGGCCATCATGAATCACTTTACAAGCAGTATTTAAATAGGGTAAAAAGGAAAAAAATATACAATAATGTGCATCCAGATATGCGTCAGACAATGGGTAATCCACCAAGGTGGGTTGGGTATATGGTCATGTGACTTTAGGCCAATCATTGTCCCAGACAGGCAAGGAGAGGCAATAAATGTCATCGGTGACACCATATTTGGTCCATGAACCATGAAAATACAGCCTAAGATCTAAACTGAGACAAATGTTGAACTTCGTCGAAACACATCTGGAAGAAAAAGGGTTCAGCATACTTCAAACCCTTGTTCTAATGTCAACCAATCAGATACAAAGGCGGGAATACAAAGGATACATAAGGTATATTCTTTCCTTTTTGAATCATTTGCTCATTTTTGTTAGGTATAACACAGGGTAACACTTTACAATAAGGGTCCCTTAATTAACGTTACTTAGTGCATTATTAAGCATTACTTAACGGTTTAGTAATACATGAACAATCATTATTATGTATTACTTAGCATTAGGTAACACATTAGCTAATGCATTAGTAAGTACTTAATTAATGTTTACTACTCAAAGTTAATTAGTTATCATTATGCATGCGCTACTCCGCATTTAGTAACACGTTAGTTCATATATTAGTAAGCCGTTTCTAGTGGTGCTGTCGCCATCATCGGTTGCCTACCAGTGCCATTGCTAATATAGCGTTGCTGTCGTTAGTACCGGGACCAGTGCCGGTGTCGTTGAGGTAGGAGTGCCGACCACAAGGCACACCCAGTGTGTGGTTGAGAGGAGCAGGGAGACTGGGCTTGAGCTCAGGAGAGAGCTGTGGTGTACCAGGACCATGGTGTTCATACCCACACAGAAAAGTTGTTACTTAACATTAGTAACCTGACACTAACCCTTAGTATGCGTGCCTCATAAGCATTACTTAACCTTTACTGAATGGTTTTTGGACCCTTATTGTAAAGTGTAAACATGTATACCATAGGTAACACTTTATAAATGCTTAACTGCCTCATTAGCATTACTTAACCGTAGGTAACCATTACTGAATGCTTTTTGGACCCTTATTGTAAAGTGTAAACATGTATACCTTAAGAAATGCATAACAGTTGTAAATAAGCATTACTTAAGCACTATTAGTTTAAATGTAGTTGAAGCAATCACATATAAGCACTTAACACATTTTATTAAACACATGAAAACACATAAAAACAAATATAGAACTGTCTCTCCACACTGTCTGTCAGTCTCCACTGTCTGTCAGTCTTCACCTGTCTGTCTGTCTTCACCTGTCTGTCAGTCTGACAATAAACTCAGAAGTGTTGTGTTCACAGTAAATGGCAGGTCATTGTTTACAGTTCTTGATAATGTTGAGATCAGGAAAAAAGAGGCTATTTTAGAAAGGCTATCTGCAATTCTTTGAGCTTGCCGATTCTCCACTCGTTGAATATCCTCATCTTGTAAAAGCTCTCCGGTCGCAGTCCGGCTTGCTCCGCGTCCTTGACCTCAAGTTCCTCGGCCTCTGCCCCTTGCACCCCCTCTAGCACGGCCTCCTCTGGCCTTTAGCACGACCGCGTCCCCTTGGAGCTGAAGACGTGCTCGGTTCAGGACTGTTAGCTCGGGTCTGAGCCAGTGCTCTCATCGTGTAAACTCTAACAATGAAACAACAAAGATATCGTTAGCCTAATAGAATATGTATCTAAGTTTTATAGAAAAATTGAGATATTGGCCCAAATTTACTTTCCTAACACTTCTGCATCACCCTGCATAATTGTCAATAAAAAACATAGCAGATATGCTACGTGACTAATAAAAACAAAATACACGTTTATCAGTGAAAAACACGTAACAGTTATTACAATGTAATTTAGCTGATGGGTCTGAATCCAGCCGTATCCTTGGGGAGATTCAGCAGATTCAGACCCGGGTCCCGGATCTGAATCTGCATAGACTGATGTGTTATAAACAAACAAAAAACATACGGTAATAATATAGTTTACTTACAGGTAAATGAGACATGAGTCTGTTTGGTTGTTGTCCAAAATACTTGGAAAAGGCTAGCTCGTAGCTCTCCTCTCCTCCCTGCAGCAGTGTGCGCGTTCCAGTTTGTGGGGGCGTGGCTTGGACGGACTCACTGACGGGAGGGGGAGCAGCGGGGTTGAACTTAGAGGAGGCAGGAGGAGGTGCTATTTTCAAATCTTGCTAGCTCTCTTGCTAGCTTTCCAACATTACCAACCCTACCTTTAAGCATTTATAAAGTGTTACCTATGGTATACATGTTTACACTTTACAATAAGGGTCCAAAAACCATTCAGTAAAGGTTAAGTAATGCTTATGAGGCACGCATACTAAGGGTTAGTGTCAGGTTACTAATGTTAAGTAACAACTTTCCTGTGTGGGTATTAGTGATGGGAACGGCAGTTCTTTTTACTGTACTGAATCTTTAGAATCCGTTCATTAAAATGATTCGTTCAAAAGATTCGTTCACCGAATCGTTCAGTGCTCTACAACTCCCTGAACTGATAAACAGCCAAATAATCCGTCATTCAGTTCATGATTCAGCCCTGAGGTTCACGTTCACTTACTGAGGGACGGTGCGTTCAAGGACTATATTATACAATCATTCGCGGGAGACGCAGCGCTGCTTATACATGCACTAAAAATATTACACAGTGAAAGTGTCTTCTGTGCACAGTAAAATAACATAACATGATGCTACACTGATGTTAGCAACACAGCGCTAATGTTAGCAGTACATGTACTGAACGTGAATCAACTCCTCAGCCCTCAGTGCCCTGAGTCAGTGAGTGACTGACACAGCGCCACTTTCAGCAGTTCGCGAACGATTCATTGAACGACCTGCTGAGGACGTGAATCTCGTTCACGTACTGTGCTGAAAGTGGGCTGAATCATGAACTGAATGACGGCGAATCACGTTCGCGAACGAATCATTGAACGACATGCCCTGCACTGGTGACTCTCACTCACTCTTCTGTCTCCTCTCCTCTCATTACTTTATGTGTGCCTAAGTCCATTATGATAATGGGGATGGGGGCGTGTGTGTGTGTTTGTTTTCGTTACCCGTTAGCTTGGAGAAATGCTATTGGCATGAAAGCGTATCCCCGCGAAGGGGAAACAGTATCACTCAGAGTCAGTTGAAGTGTTGTCGTTCACTGAGTGATTCGTTCGCAGTGAACGAGTGAGTGAGTCGCGGCAGTTCCACTCCCGACCGGCAGCCATGCTCGCGGCTGAGCTCAACTGAACTGAACTGAGAAAGGAACGAATCAGTTCATGAAGTGATTCAGTTCACTTCGTTCACTCAAAAGATTCGTTCGTTCGAACGACACGTTCGCGAACGACACAACACTAGTGGGTATGAACACCATGGTCCTGGTACACCACAGCTCTCTCCTGAGCTCAAGCCCAGTCTCCCTGCTTCTCTCAACCACACACTGGGTGTGCCGTGTGGTCGGCACTCCTACCTCAACGACACCGGCACTGGTCCCGGTACTAACGACAGCAACGCTATATTAGCAATGGCACTGGTAGGCAACCGATGATGGCGACAGCACCACTAGAAACGGCTTACTAATATATGAACTAACGTGTTACTAAATGCGGAGTAGCGCATGCATAATGATAACTAATTACATGATTCAACTTTTATTAATGCTTAATAATGTGTTAATTAACTTTGAGTAGTAAACATTAATTAAGTACTTACTAATGCATTAGCTAATGTGTTACCTAATGCTAAGTAATACATAATAATGATTGTTCATGTATTACTAAACCGTTAAGTAATGCTTAATAATGCACTAAGTAACGTTAATTAAGGGACCCTTATTGTAAAGTGTTACCTAACAGGGTCCAATACCTGAAATGCTGAAATGCTTTCTGTCCAAAAGTGTGTGCTGGTATCATCATTTTTATGATTCATCACATCTCACCGCTCTCTATGACAGCAGGCTTTTCACCAACCTGTGACTGTGGCCATTCAGAACAGCTACAGTATAAACAAGTTCGGACAACACTTTGTAGGATCTTGTTCCTTTGAAGCATGACATAGCCTTAAGTCACCAGTGATGGTCTGCCAGTGATTATTTACCTGCTGGGGCTACAGGCACTGAGGGCTTTTGCTTTTAAACTAGTAATGTTGGTGTTTATCTTGCTGTATGAATATTTGACTCCACCTATAAGCAACTGTTACATTTACTCAACAACTGAGTCAAAAAAGCTAGATTAGTTATTTAAGAAGAAAATGACATAACAAACCTTGAACTTGAAATAAAAAAGCTTATTTAAATCCAATGCTGAATGTATATTCGTTCCCATTTTCCATGAGCATAATAGAAATATTGTCTTGACTTGGCTGTCACATTCGGCTTTTCTGCTTAACGTTTAAACGGTCTAGTGCTTCTGTGATAGTTACAATAATGTAAATATGCACTTGTGCACTTACAAAGTAGCAGCAGTCTACAATTTAGCCGATCATGCCATCTGACAGCTGCTTTTTGTGTGTTGCTGCCTGCTGTTGGACAGAACCAGGGGAGCTGGCATTTGCTAATATCGTGGTAATGACTACATGTAGGTGTGTGCGGCAGATGGTAGATGTTCTACTATGGCTGGATGTAAACTGGGAGAAGTTGAATAAAGTCAGAGCTCCAACTACTGTAATGCATCCACCTCATACTGACAACAAAAAATAAATACATTAATACAGTTTAATTTGACTAAGAAACAATAATCACCATCTTCTCAAAACATGATTAGTTTTTATTACATATGTAATTAATGTCATCTGAAAACAAAAGATTATTTCTTGGAAGTTAGTTAATTTGCACACTATGTAAAATGAAAATATATATACTTTTCTTTAATACAAATTGGAGCTTTTATCCAAACTACAATGTTTCCACAAAGTCTTCAACATGGCTGACAGTGTTCTTACCTCCCTGACAGCTTGTGATACTTTCAATTAGAACCATTGAGAAACATTGGTATTTTTAAAAACCTATAATTAAAACAGAAACAGAAAACAATGATATGAAGTCATTAAGAACAAACTGATTGGCAAAGTTGTGAAAAATTGGAATGCTAGAATAAAGCACCTCTGGTGGGGGTCTGCAGGTACCCCAGTCAGTAGGATTAAAATGCTAAAAAAGTTTGTGATCACTAAAATATGGTTGTGGCCAATACAAATCTGCAATATGGATTAGAGTTAGGGTAGGGTTAGGGTTAGGGTTAGGGTCCACATGACGATGTGTCCTTAGGCAAGATACTTAACCCCAAATTGTTCCAAATGAGCATGTTGGCACCCTGTGTTGCAGCCCCTGCCATCAGTGTATGAATGAGTGTGAATGGGTGAATGTGGCATGTTGTGTAGAAGCAGTAAAAGACTAGAAAAGTGTTATATAAGTACAGTCTATTTATCATTTACCGTTGTTCTGGCAATAGCAGTCTTGCTTGATGTTAATCTCTTGGACTTGAACTTCCCATCAGTGTACCCCTCCAGGGTTTTGTCCTGAATCCTGAACTTTGATCCACAAGGTTTCTAAAGTACATCAGGGTGTTCATTGGTAGGAACGAACTGTGAGGGGACTATTCCATAGCCTCTTGTTGTCTTCCAAAACACTCATATGTATACAGGCTGAAAACAGATTGTAGTGTTTCATCAGTAGGAGGTCATATGCACCGAATCAATACAGAGAAAGGGACACGGTAAATACACCAAAGCCTTGGGAATCTGGGGAATCAAGCACTGTCAGGATACATGTGACATTTGGATGAGGCTCTTGTGGATTTCCCGGCACATCAAGCTAAAAGGTTATGATAGAGTCCTTGGACACGCAACTGTAATTGACCTTTTCCTTTGATAGTAGGCCACGGATTGACATATGCTTCTATAGGAGAGAAGCTTTCACTTCCTGCTGTACAAATATAATTAGTTGAGTTGCTTGGGGAGTCATTAGGTACAGTAAGTATTAAGCTTAGAGGACGAGTTTCAGCAGTGGTGACGAAGTGAAAGACAATAGCTTTTTTCTCTTTCTTTGTATACTGCACTGCTGTGGATTTACTGCACACAAAAGACCTTTTAATTCTTGAGGGCTGTCTTTTGAGATTAAATACACTTTTTCTGAATCTAATCACATGACTGTTACCATACCCATTTTTTTAGAAAATGTAAAGTACTGTCTGTTTTCAAATATGTACTTTTATTTTTAAGTCAAAATTCATGAGTATAGCTTTCCCAGACAGTTTGAAAACATTTTTTATTTGTAGTTCCCAGGTACACCAACACTCAACTAGACGAATCAATAAACTATACTTACCAATGTATCATACATCTCATGAACAGTTTTCAACCATGGAGTACAGTTATGGAACAGAAGTGTGCATTTACTTACTGATTATCTGTCTTTGCCCAGATACAAAACCAAACTCAAAAGTGCTCTGTTTACAAAAGATTGTAGTGCATAATTGGGGTTCTGTAATGTTTTTTTCTTCCTTTTTGTAATTACAATTTTTTATTTTCATTGTTTGTACATAATATTATTTGAGTAAATTACATGTATATTAACTTGTGTTATTTCTATTTGCATTGTTATTCTATATTATCTAATAATATTATATTATAGATGAGGTCTTAAGATAAGCCTAGAGTGTGTTTCTACCTCACATGCACGTTTTATTTCTATTGTTATTTTTTTATATTTCTCTGAAACTCTTCTTACTTGATCAAAAAATATAATAAAACACTCGCTCTGCCTTATTTATCTTTTTATGTAACTTAGCATCCTATCAACATCCATCAGCTAACATTCAGTTTCACAAAATGTGTGTGAAAATAAATCCAGGCAACTCTGTCATGTCTATTAGCGTTTTAATATCTGAGTGAGCTTCCAATTAGCCATAGATGTTGATTAATAAAAGACATGGAGTCTCCCATAATGCAATGCCAGTCGTAGTCAACCAGCTGTCATTCACGTTTGAGTGGAAGCTGGCTGACACATCCTGTGTGTACACTAACCACAGCTTAGGGACAGATACTGTTTAGATCCTGTCTGGTGCTGCGTTGGAGGCAAAGTGATAATGACTGCGAGGGGACACAGATTGGAAACATCTCCTGTGTTTCTGCAGACTGAAGAAGAAGTGATAGAACATTATTTTCTGGCTCTATGGAATTTGTCTGTTTAATGTAAATTCGCCTTTTCACCGAGCTTTACTGTGTCACGGTTCTCTATACAGCTATTCATGAATATCAGTAATAAGACTATGTAGTAATAATAAGAACAGATGAGGATGAGTGATACCACCTGACACTCATTGATATTGGATTAATCTATTAGGAGGCCCTGGGGTAAAACTTCCTACTTAAAAGAACACTAGAAGCATTTCAGCTGCTTTTCTGTCTCATTCATCTAATAGAACAAATGCACTTTGACTATCATCAGCAACAGTTAGTTTCAACTCCATTTAAAACCCAAACCGACAAAGCAATGCACTATTTTAAAGCTGCACTAATACATATGTTTCATTAACACTGGGCCAAGTTAAAGTTTGGAATGTATACTCTGCTAATGTTAGTACTCATCCTCACTCCAAAAAACAAATTATTTTTTGCTGACCTGTTACTAGCAACTGCATTGTCTCATTTATTGGTCCCAATGGGTGATGACAGAGGACCAGACTGTTTGTAGTATAGTAGAACTTTATTAATAGACCAAAGCAATTTCGGCTTGTGGCCTTCATCAGGGTCATCTGTATTCCCTGTTGTGCCAGAAACCTCCACCATGTTTCTACAGATGACTAGACTGTAAAAACTTACAGCAACAGGTGACTTAAGAACTTACATCTCACACCACATGATTTAGATCTTGATGTGGAATAGCCCCATTAAGAACTGCTTTATTGACTGAGTGGGAGACCCAAAATGTTCAGGGAAGCAGCTGTACACTGCTCTTCCACAGAGATGGGGCAGTTAACAATATGTACATTTATCAAACCAACCAGTTAGTCCTCATTTTAAAAAAAGTCTTACCTCTTGTCATATTGCAAAATGGAAAAAGGCTTCCGCACACTGTCTCACTCATTGTTTTATTAAATTACTGGAACATTTTGGTCTCTCACACCTTCACCAGGCTGATGCAATGTTTCAGTCTCTGTTTCCATTTTGTGATCGCACCTTCCTCCTACGCACCTGCCACTACTCAGATGTGCAGAGATTCCTTCCTTTTAATCTTGTAAAACTGATAAAACACTTCTGATAAAGCATAAAACTCAACGTTGTGCCATTTGTCCAAGTAAGTTTTTGAATGCAGTATCTCCTTCGCCTCATTCTGGGCTCGTAACTGTGCTCGCTACTGCCCCCTGAAGCCAGAGACTGGAACTGCTGACATTGGTGTTCTTCCACCAACAGCCATAAGGGGGAAAAAATGAGCCAGTTCCATACTCGAAAGTTAACTTGGACAAGTAACTCAGTGTTAAAACTGTTTTCAAGGGTAGACTTTTAGATATCACAAATGTCAACAAGATTTTAATAGAGGTTTTCTCAGTTCTATAACAACAGAAGACTGGTTTCACTTTGGCTCTCAATTAGAACTACACATTGCACCAGTCAAATTAGGATTAGTAAGAATATTGGATATGCTGATTTTTTTGTCTTAAAATACATATGATCATGTTAGTTTCATTACGTCTGCTGTATTATAACATATGGCTTATTTTGGTTGTGACATTATTTTCAGTGAATGTAAGAGTAAAAGCATCCCTCTCATGTTTGCACGCCCAGCCCAGCATGTAGAGCCGTTGTTCCCATGGTTTGTCTAATGTAAGATCACTTAAATACTTCACATTGTGCCTCTCCCCCTCGCTCACTTATCACTTGATCTGTCTACCACTAATTGCTTGTTGGAGTATCACATCTGGCAGCCTGATTACTTGTATTGCTTTGGCGTGTTATTTTTCTTTAAGGAGAGCATAGGTGATGAATATCCCTGAACAGTGTTGTTTTCTCTCACTAATTGCAGTAGCCTTTAGGCCTCGTAGCAGCATTTATTAAAGAGTAAGGACGCGAGAACTTAATATCTGTGGAAGTTTTCAAGGATTTCAAAAGCATAAATTCATCTTTGTGGATTTTAAGTGTTCCATTCATTGGCAGACAGCGAGAGGTGCAGGGTGAATGGTTGCTGTATCGATTACTGCTTTAATTCTAAATAGAGACTGACAGTTCAGGCAGCTACTGGATCCTCCAATGGCTGAGTCAGTGCCTTGTCGCTGTCACAGCTGTGCTTGCCAGTGGCAGGTTTGTTCCCCTATCAGTGGATAAGGATATCCATCTTCACACTTCAGGGTCCTCAGTAGGCAGCCGCTCTCCCAAATGGCCAACTTTGCTGAATCTAAGCAGGGCATTTCAGGTAACCAGCCTCTCTCTCTGGATGCATTATTTAGCCCTACTTCAGGGACGTTTTCGTGCTGGAGCAGGAAATTCAGGGGCGATGCTTTGAACTTTATCATCTCTTTTTTTCATGCCTGATAAATTTTCAGAGATTTTTCAGCCATGTCTAAAATCATGTCCTGACAATATACAGTGTTTTCAATGTGTTAACGTTTGAAGGAGAAAGAAAAAGTATGTCATGAGAAAGGGGTTTGAACCCCTCATCCCTACTTAATAATACATCCCACAATTTATAGTGTATTTCGTAACTTTGTGCTACGAATCAGGTTCCGATGAAATATTTAAAGTCCCCCTCCACTCAAAAATATGTTTTTCTTCTTGTTCCTACAGTCGGATGTTTGAACTTTGCTGTGCAGAATGATGTATGTGCAGAGTTTGACACTAGAAGGCTGTTTTCTCTTTTATCTGCTGAAGGTGGAAAGTTTCTCTGAGCTTGTTGAAAATCTCATTTTAAAGGGCGGAGCATACAAGCAGGATTTGTGACATCACGAGTAGTTTTGAGCCTGGTCCTGATTAAGTATTCGGTGTTACAAAAGTGTGACGTGGATATTTGAAGCCTTCAGTTCACAAACACTGAGAATGGACTTTATAGTGAAGTAGGAAACATCTTGTGTCCAGCTGTTAAACGTCTGTAATTAAATATATTTGCATATTTGAAGATTCATGAATTTTTAATGAGGGAGAAGGAGTAGATGTCATTTCAAGAATTTGAATGTGGTAATTATACTTTTCTTTGTGGACAAAAAGAAACAGATCATTGTTCCAAACAGAGTATTTTAGTTGTCTTAATACATTAATACTTTGAAGTTCAACAACTGCCACACAGATTAACCCTGACCTTCTTAGTCACAATCTACCTGCAATAACCAATAACTGACTGCTGCTGAAATACAACTCTGATCATTTAAGACAAGCAGAAAGATATGTTCTCTGTGATGATTGATAGAAAATATAATGTTAATGGACCTCAGTGAAAGTTAATAACAAAGACATCATCATTCTCCAACACCCCGTCATTCATTATTTCCTCTATGACACACCTCTTGGCTTGTTTCCTTGTTCCGTCTATTATCTTGTCAGTTAAAGTCTGCACAGGCAACTCCTTCATGTTCAACTTTGTCTGGTCACATAACACTGCAGCTCCTTTCACTTCCCCAAATGGGAGCAACGAAGCACAAACCTGCTATATTAATCCAATTACATGTGCTGGTATTGACCCCTAGATAGAATCTTTTATCAACAATGAAGTATGTTCTTAAACTACTATATTCATTCATTCATTCATTCATTTTCCATCCTCTAGAGGGCCACGGGGGGGCTGCAGTCAATCCCAGCTGTCATTGAGCGAGAGGTGGGGCCACAGTACACCCTGGACAGGTCCGTCACAGGGCCAGCATGGACCATAAACCATTCACACTCACATTCACACCTACAAACACCTCTTGCTGTGTGCTAACCACTACACCACTACTACAAACTATTATATCTTTGGTTGAATTATTATCAGTGATGGTAGAAGAAGTAGTTCTTTAGGCTTACTGATTGATAATAATAATGAATGGTGTTATGCTGCATTCCATTTACCTCTGAAGTTGGAAGTCGGAGTTGGGAAAAAAGGTGGTGGCAGGTGGGGTATGTCCGAATTTCCGAGTCGGAGATTCGACCTCAGTTGGTGTTCCAGTTGAAATTTCCGACTGGGAACTCAGAAATTCGGACTTCCGAGTACAAATGGAGCGCACCATTAAAATGGGATATTTTCAATAGAAAGTTCAAAATAAGGTCTGCCAGAAGTATGGTACCCTCACAGGCTTTATTCTACTTTTTTTTTCTTTTATTATTGTTTGTCAGGCTTTTTTTCTCAGTTTTATATTTCCAAACTGCTTTCTCTTAACAAGGTGAACAGGAAGTGGGGACACAAGCTGTGAAAACATGGAGCTTCCATTAACTGCCAAAATCCTTCAACACTTCAAAACACTTAACACTAAAAGGATGGTTTAGTTTACAATCTGTTAATTCTCAGTGGTAGTGGTTGTCAACATGCCCATTAATTTATTCGTAAGATTATTAACTGGAACACTACATACAGTATAGTGCAAGACTGTATTCTGCTGTACATATATCTATATCTATATATATATATATATATATATATATAGATATAGATATAACCTCCCCCAGTCGCAGGTGCATTCTCTGTTTAATGTTTTATCATGGGCATGTGGTTGTATTGTGGGATTTCACACAGTATTGTGGCAATATAATTTTCTCTGTGTATCTATGGAGACTGCATGCGCCAAAAGAAATTTTCGCAAAAGCATTTGTTATATAGGCTAAGATTTGTACTCATTATTTGATTTCAGCTAACAGGTGCTGCAAGTGCTGAAGGAAAAGTAAAGGTAACACATTGCTTCCAGGTGGCACAAATGTTACAACTGCTGCTGCTGTTCTTTTCCTAGGTGGTGGAAGCTGACTTGACTGGTCTGATAATGACCAAACAGCTCTTGTGAATGAGTATAATATACTGTATGATGAATGATTTTGTGTATGCTGCCACTACCTGCATTGTGTTTTTACAGCTCTTTTCAGTACAGTTATTTTACAAAGTTTAAGAAACCACCAAACAAATAGACTCCTGTATGTACAGTAGCTTCACCTTGATGGAACTGCAGGTGTTTTGTCTTACATGTAAAACAATATGGAAGTTTCATTTGAGGCACAGAGACACAGAACATTTAGTCTGTCTGTGGTTGTAAACAGAACTTTCACTCATCATTTATTGATGTGTTGAGTGATGGAGCGGTTATTTTTTACTAGGTTCAATACATTTTTACCAACTTAGTTGTTTCTTATAAATTTCTCGTGATAACAGAAATGAACAAATGAAAGAAAAAGTTTTAGAATAGTTTGTTTTTTTAAGTTGTATTTTTTCAGGAAATCTCATGGAGGAACAGGTAACGTGCAGGATCACAAGAATAGAAGAAGAATAACAATCATCAATGACACTCATAGACACTTTACTTTCAACCTTAATTATAAGGTAACATTATAAAGAATATCATCTCGTAAAACTTTAAAGTGCTGCACTTTGTTGTAGTAGTAAGGTGTATAATCCTGGAGACCAGTCTTCCCCATAGCATTCATTACAAGCTGTTTTAATGCAGTTTATTACCATCTATTTGAAGGAAATGTCCAAAGTCTTTAAAATAGATCTGCACATCTTATTGATTTTCACCTTCCATTTAAAGTACACTAAGACATTTTATGAACAGATGTAATTAATGTGAGTTTTGAAATCTGAATCAGTCAAAACAATATTTTATCTACAATTTATTTACAAGCTTACAACCTTAATTAAAAGTGTTCTGGGAATTTTTTTAATGGAAACAATAGTGCAGTACAAGCTGTATTCTTGGAGCATTACATGTTATGGTTCTACGTCTCTCTTGACTCTTGAGTTTGTCTTTGTTTGTCCTTCGTTGCTGATGTCCACAGGATGCCCTCAGCCATTTTCTTTTCTTTCTTTTCTTTATTTGTCAGGGACCATGCACAATTGACATTAATCTCAAAGAGAACAGATGCATTGTACCAAAGTATAGCCATTGGCTAGTTTCCATTTGCAGTCCCTGTGATACTCCAACAATAGTACAAACACTAGAACAGATAGATAGCCATAAGTACAACAGGTAGGACAAGTACATTATACATCATCATCATTAGTAGACACAAAACAGCACAAAACATGACAAAAAAATAAAATAAAAGTTATAATTGTAGGACTTTTAGGGCTGGACTGTGTGGGAGAGGCTTTATTTTGAGTTTGACTTTTTTTGACACATGTTTTTATTGGTTGATCTGTTCTGTGTCTTCCTGGTGTTTTTTGTCTGATTCCCAGGCCCAATATCAAATCAGCCCCTAATTCCCTCGCCCCTATTCGCTCCTCCTTCATTTGCCTGTTCATGTAGATGTTCCCCATATTAAGGGCCTTCCCAATCAAATTAGCACAGAGTGTAAGTGGACTGTGAAACCCCTCAAATAGCAAGACTGTGTCAGGCAGGAGAATGGAGGAAACAACACACAAATATAAGAGTTCCATCTTTCTACTTTAAACAAGTATTTTATATTAAACACCTTTGATTTCCTCACACTAACTTCACAGTCTCAAACAGAATATATATACATAAATAAGGAGATCCTCACTTTGTCCCGGAGGTCATTTGACTTGTAATACATAAAAATACATAAAAATAAGTTAAGTTACCTTATATCTCATTGGCATGGTTTAAGATGTTCACAGGGAAAATACAAGGTAGTTCATAAGGCTGTGTAAAGTGAAGCACAGCGTCTATCCGTCGCCGTGGTGACAGCTGCTTCCTTGTTCCAGTAGCACGGCAAGAGCATCCCATAATTTTACTGTCCATTCATACCCTCCCCCTTCATTTGAAGTGCCCTCCATCGCTGTGAGTGTTACTTGATTTGGAGTGACTCTTAGTAGTGAAGTGAGAGGGGGTAGGTACTGGTTTGGGATTGGGCCCCAGCCTCTAACTCTGCTTTTCCCACCACACTTGTCCTGCATTCCTTTGTTAGCCCTACAGTCTTTTCCAGTCTGCACTTGAGTCCAGTCACATGTTCCCCATTTCCTTATTAGTTCAAGTAGTATTCAAGTCTTGGTTTTCTGTTCAGTCTTTGTTGGATCAAAGCTGTTCCTTTAGTCTTTTCCATTTGGGTCCACCTGCTCCGCTCTCTAGCATGACATCACAACCACCTGTAGATCAAAATATATTTATCTGAAGTGAATATGAAACTTTTTAAAAATTCTTTTTATGTATGAATAAAAATATATATGTATATACACACTGTATATATATGTGTGTGTGTGTGTATGTATGATGTGTACATATATACTGTATATTATACAGTATATATGTACACAATCATACATACACACCAGGTGCACAGTATGTTAACAGAAACAAATAGCCAAAAGAATAAATGCAAGAAAAGAAAGGCCCAAATTCAAAATCTAGATCCTAATCACAGCTCCTTAAGATGAAATAATAATAATAATAACAATTCTATAAAAATCTCTCCATTATCATATTTCTCATACATCAGTCTCTCCAAAGGCAAGCATTTTGTTAAATGGTCTATAAACATACAACAATATAATTATTAAGTCTGCATTTTTTATTATCTACATGAAAGCCAAGCATGTCTTTCAATAACTACAAAACACTGATTTAAATCAAACTTTAATTCTAATACTGATTTGGTAAAGATATGCTAGAGAATACAGTTAATATGAAGCTTGAGCCACTCATATAATCAAATTAGTTGAATATATTTCATGCCTCATTCTTTTTAGAGCCAAATTTACTCCTTTTGTTCTAATCCTTCCACCACAGCTCAACAGGGAAACACTGTCAAAGGAAACACAAAGAGGGAATTTTTAAATCCACGTCTGATCTGACTCATTCAAACAGCTGAAGCCATCAGTTTCAGATCAAATTTCATATACATTTTTGCACAAAGGAGGCTTGTGAATTTTGGTCGGCCCATTGAAAGCACATTTGAAGGAGATCTTTTAATAGCCAGTATGAACAGAACTTGTTTTAATATTCATACGAGCACCTGACTGTTGTTTCAAGGACTTAAAAAGTAATATTAATAATAATAAATAATAAATCTACTTTGAAGTGGTGTAATTGAGCTACACGCTGCAGTCTGGACTCATTGGACAAGTTGATTGACTCCTACTGCTGCCAACTCATTAGTCAGCATTCCAGCAGCATTATGATAAAATTGACTATGGAACTTGGTGGCACTTGTGATATCGCTTTTAACACCAGCCGATGCATTGATAAGGAGACAATGAATTATTAATTTAAGTGCGACATCAGTAAGAATAATCCAATTCTGATCTTCTTTTTTTATTAAAAAAAGGCCAGGAGCCTAAAGTTACTGAGGCTGCAACTTTTTTTCTTTTTGAATCTTTTAAAAGTGATGTTTTAATTGCATAAGCGTTGGAGTTGTCGCCGCTCCATGTGCGCCTGTTCATTTACAATTCTTTCTTTCCTCTTTAAGAGATAGAAGAAGCAAACTGCTTTATTTCAGCACTTTTGAATAATTGATGTGTAATGTTGTTGTGAAGTGGAAAGCACCTCATTGGAGAGAGACACGGTGCACCTTTTTCAAGTTTCCTCCTCCTCTGTCTTGAGAAGAGAGAGAGAAAGGGAGGAGACGCACAGGAGGAAGGGGCATACAAAAAAACAAAAAGGCAGCAAAACACTGTGAAAGGAAACAGAACCCACCCCCCACCCCTCCCACCCCCCATGGCCATTGACATGGCTGGCAGCATCCTTCTGCAGGTTAGACAGGAGTTGCAACTGAGAAAGCAGAAAAAAAAACAAAGACGACAACAACTGCTTTCTTTCCACCTGAGTTCCTCTGACGCTGTTTGTTCATTTCAAACCCCCCCCCCCCCCCCCCCATCCCACTGCTCCCTTACCTCCCTCCCTCCTCTTACTAGATGTTGCTGGTTGTGTGTAGATCTTGTTTAAATGCTAGGAGCCGTTGCAACTAGCGGGAGGCCCTGAGACGGAGATTAAAGCGGCAATCATTGCCGGGCTGAGCAAGCAGCTGGAGCTGAGGTGCGGGAATTTCCATTTTTCAGTTTCTCATCATCCAATATTTTTCACAGGCCAATTCATCTAAAAGCCTCCACCCATCCACACCCCCCACACAATCCCCCCACTTTGAGGAAGCATTTGGTTCATGGCACTTCTTAAGAGGAGTCTCTCTCTCTGTGTGTGTGTGTGTGTGTGTGTGTGTGTGTGTGTGTGGCTATGTTTATGTATGTGTGGATATACTGTATGTACACATGAAGTGCAGGAAGTATGTAACTGTAAGCGATCACTAAAGGAAGAGGCGACAGGCTTTGGGAAAGCAAGTTTGGAAAAGGCAAAAAGAAAAAAGAGAGAGAGAGAAAAAAACTGCATCTCTGAAATCTGCTCCAACTATTCATATGCAAGTATAAATATTAATGCAACTGTGCTGCCAACAAGCTTTTAAAGACCTGTGTGCTGCAATGTGGCAGAGACTCCACTGACACATTTTGTAGGCTAGTCGACTCTTAATGCCTTTAAGTGATTTGGACAGATGCTGACAGAAAGCATCACGATCAGGAACTTTGAACAAGGCAAATCTGCTGGATTGTCCTCAGTCAACCGTTGTCAGTTACTAACATGTTAACAATGAATGACAGTGAAATGTGAGCAGATTACAGTGAGATTAGAGTACTCCCACTCAACACTCACCCTCTCTATTCTATATCCAGGTTTAAATCCAACAGGTGTTCAGCTTTTATAATAATAGCATGTGATAATTATAAACCCTGTGCATTTAAGGCAGTGTTGTGTTGTAACATTACAGCAGTATAGCATTAATGAGCACCAGACTGCAGTCATGTATTACCTTTAATTACCTGTCTCCATAATACTCTCAAATTATGTCATATTGTATTGAAACAATGAATGAAGCAATGTCAACATTTCTGAATGTGATGTGGGAAAAATGGATTTATAAATGCTTGTACGTCAGTTATTAATTAACAATTTTAAATGAGTTATAACCTTATTTCAAATTCATCAATGCAGGGTCACTATTTGGCAAGATGAAGGTAGGCTATACTACTGCATTTTTATCCATTTGGGTTAAATAGCCTGTTAGAGCTTTGTCAGTCAACAGATTCTTCCCTCATCTTCATCATCATTTCTTGCCATTCCATTATGAGCAATAATTCAGGAGTTATAGATATTTATAACTGGGAAAAGGAAACCTTGTTGTAAAGTGTATGAGCATGTATTTATGAGTTACAAAGATGGGGTGTGATGACAAGAGTCCGATCTGAGATTTAGCAATACAGTTTTTTTGCCAATGAGTTACAACAGGTTGTTAATGTAGAAAGGGTTCACAATCTAATTAACAAGCCAATTATAAACCATTCACAACACAGAGGGGAGACTTATTTTAAAGTGTATGTGTAAAAATGTATTATTAATATATGAGGAGCCAATAAATACATCCATCGGAAATTTTACAAACTGCTTTTGTTGTCTCATCTGACCTGGCTGTTGGAGTTTACCAGCAGCACATGAATACACTGCCATGCCACAAGATGAACCTTCAATAAAACTGAGCATTATGTCAAAAAAAGAAAAGAAAAGAAAACATCTTTGAATGAACCCCATCTTTCTTGCCTTTGTGCTGCCAGGATCATTGTGTCATTTGGTGCTCTGATCACAAACTGAATGTGCTATAGAGAAATAAGTGGGAGCTGGGATGTACAAAATACAATAAAAAAGCTTTTCTGGAGCATTGAAGTGCATCGACATTGAGAAACAGGACAGTTTTATCCTGACGTGTCAAGAGACACTGCCTGTGTGGACTTACATAAAGACAGTAAGTGCAGGTGTTTTGATGCACGTGATATGCTGCCAGTGTGTTTTATCCTTGAGAGTTTACAATTTGTAGATACACTGCTGGCTCACTGGTGTGTGTCCTCATGGTTTTTTATTTTGGATTTTCAACTTCTCAAGTTCAAACTTCCAAGGATGCGAGTCTAACTTGGTACACTCACTACTATACTAGGTCTAAACATCATCCATCATTCATTCAACCAAGTTTCACCTGCTTTTAACCTAGACATTATCCATTCCCCTCTAAGTGTAGCCCTAACCTTACCTACAGAGCACCATGCCTACTGGGAGAACTGGAATTCAAATCCTTAGTTAGTTTCAGTTAGTTTAACACAAGCAACTTCTGTTATATCTGGAATAAACCAGGTTGTAATGTCTCTTTTAGTTCAGTTCATAGAAAGACTTTTCGGATAAACCATGGCTTCATTTCACATCGACACTCACAGCTTTAAAGTTGGAAATCAAACCGCACCTCAGCAATGTCACATATGCTAATTTGTTCCTGGTGTACAAACAGTTTGCAGCTGAAAAGACATAATTTATTATCACGATTTGGGGGAGGATGGTGAAGAAAATCAGCAGCCAAACCTGTTATCATCCAACAGTACTTTGTGTTTGCTCTGCGAGAGATTTACACAATAGATGTTGTGGGGAAAAAATGTCTAGACACTGATTAGTTGTCACCGCTGACACAAACATGGGAGGAGTACAAGTACGATAATATTGTCACTACATCTTCCCCGATATTGTCTCTCTAATTAATATTACAATATAAGCATGTCGCCACAGATTACAGGTTCTTTGTGATCATAGATGTTTGGGAGTCGAAAGGTACAATGTGAACTATTTGTTTTTAACCCTCTACCATGTGTGTTCTGAACTACTTCTAACCACTCCACCACTGATCTGTGACATGCCACAAGTATTGACGAAATCACACAATCCAAAATCAATGTTTGACTGAGGCGTTCATGGATACAGGATGTAAATTTGTAATGAGAGAACATTCATCTTCGGTGCTTTACCCACAATCAGTGCTGACAGACAGTAACAGGAATGCAGAAACTCTTTGAACAAATGTTCTGTTTCTGGCAGGAGGAGCTTTCTGAACCTCCAGCGGCTCCCCAGTCTCCATAGTGTATTGTCTCCACTCCATTCCCTCTGTCACTAAGCAGAGCTTGCTAATTATCATGGTGAGACAGTAGGTGTCAGGCAGCACTGAAGATTTGGCATTGCCCCTTCCACCTCACCTTCATCTGGCAGCTTGTATAATTAACTGCTTTGGATTGTACCTCTGATCTGCTTTTAATTTGGTTTACTTGGTCGTTCACAGCAGTGAACTATTCTTCATATACCCAACTAATAAGAACTCCCTCTATCAAAATATACTATACAGGGTCTGGCTTGATTTGGACCGATGGCTGAAAGTCTTCTTCAAGCCAAAAATATGCTTTTTTGACTAAAGCTAGGATGTAAATTTATCCTGATTTGGAACAACTTACTAACCAGTTTGCTCAGTTTTCCTTTCAATATCCCCTCCCATTACTGATTTTAATATAATCTTTGATAACAAAGCTCTGTGAGAGCGCACAGCAGGGATTCCATTGTGGTAGAAAAAAACGATGGACTCATTTTCACCGGCAGCTAAAGGATCAGTCTTAATTATCTCAGGTTCTGGCCTTTTGATCTGATTCCTGCCTACGTCTCTAGGTGCCTAGGGTTGTCTCACATAATGTTTTGATGTATTTGAAGTGTGGGAGTGTGTGCTGTTGGACTTGAGTCTTTGTGTGGCTCGATGTCCCTGCAATGATAGAAAAATGGGGGAAAATTTCAAAACTACTTACATTTTTGTTGGTTCTCAATGTCACCAAGTAAACTCAGGGTCATTCCTGAACTATGGCTAATATCCAGCTCTTATATTACATTTAGGTTTAGGGTTAGGGTTCATGTTAAAGTTAGGCGAAGGAAACAATTGGGAATAATCCTTATAAACACAGCTTATCTGGAAAGCTAGGGAACCAGAAATCAGCCCTTAGGCATCAATTTGATATTAATGATTCTCCTTTCAACAATGCAAGGGCCAATTGGTTGTGTTTGATTAGGAGATTGTCTTTATGCAAAAAGCACACAATGGTAATTACTGTACATGCAAATGAAGTGGAAATACATGGGATTAATTTAGACTCCTGGTCCCTGCCGAAACTCGTTATTTAACTGTACTGAAGTGTGGCTTGTTTTTTTGCCGCTGTGCCTGTCTGCTGAGCTGAACATGTAGCTACGATGTAAACACTGAGTAAACCGATTGGCTTTTGTTTCAATACACACAACACATGTCAAATACAACTAGGGCATGGTGACAGGAAAGAAATGTGAATCTGCCTCTGCAGCAGTATTGTATTACTCGTAACACTCCCCACTATGTGTAATTTCATTACACTGCCATAGCTTGCAGATAATGATCATCCTGTGGTTGAGCATTGCTGCTTATGAAGTCATAAATAGGCCCAACTAATCACAACACCTTTGCCCCATCATGTAAGAAAGCTCCACTGCAACTATGACCAAATCTAAGTTTGTGTTACCTTTTTAGTTGAAACCTGGACCCTCCTTGGCTCCCTCCAATCATGTTTAAACAATGTCTACGACTTTATAATGAAGCATGATGAAGCCTAAGTAATGAGGTGGCTGTGAAAGGCCCTTGTATAGCTTTTCCCAAGCCCTTTAACACAGAGCCGTGACCTTTTTAACTAGCAGAATTAATTGGACCGGGCTAACCTTTTAGAGGCTAGCTGTGAAATAAGACCAGCGTTCCCGGGTCGCCTCATTATACCACACTAGCTTTGGAGTGAGAGTGCTCCTTTTCCCCTATAGTTTGGGGACGCACAGCAGCCAGTCAGCAGCTCAGATGGAGAATAAATTTCAGGTCAGTCCTATTGAGCCTGACGCTCTAATCTTGGTCCTTTTAGACTCTCTAGTCAAAGGGGTAAGCTACTGCTCACTCTCAGGGAGGAGCGGCAGGGATACAGTGCATCTAAAATATTCTCATGGGACACGGAAGTACTACGTCAGAGTTGTCCTTTCTAAATACAAGTATTGAACAGCAGCCTATTGAACCCAATTACCATGGTTCTGGAGAGCTTTAAGTGTGGTATACAGAACCCACAACACCCACATTTAAGCAATTTAACCATTGTTAAAGAATGTTCTGGAAATGGCTTTTTTGACCTCAGGTACCTTTCAGGGGTGGATGGGGTAAGAGGAAATGGAGGGAAAAAAAGTAAAGAAACGAAAGAATTTCATGAATATTCAACCAATATGCAAGAATACAGAAACTGAGCTTTATAGGGTAAACATACTTTCTCAGTATAATTGTATTAATAATCTAGGGTCCTCATTTATAAAATTCATACCTAAGTGTGCACAAAAGGCAAAAGTAGTGGGCACCAAAAAATAATCAGATTTATTAAACTGCTTGCAAAAACAAATGCATGCAAGTTTTCCTTTATAAATTATAATCAACTTGAAAATGCGCAGACATGGACAAACCTCATATTTCATCCCATATATTTTCAGTGTTAACCATAAATTGTCAAAGCCTTCATTAATATCGATTTATGTACATGTTGTTTCTGTGGAAAACAGCGGTAACAGGAGTCAGTTTGACAGGCTGACAGCAGCAGCAGCAGCTGTTAATGTAGTCGGTGCAACAAATGAAACGATTCCAGAAGTGAAACAAAGTGGTCAAACTTGGAGGTAGATGTCAACAAGCGCATTGTTGCAGTGGGTATGGACTAGTACAGGCACAGGAACACTGCTTGGTGTTTGTTGAGCATCTACTTTATATAGACACATACAGACGCATACATGAATAATGAGCCCACACTCAATATCTCAATAAACACTAACACTATTCATCTATAATTCATCCAAAATCCAGCTAACAGCCATTTCTCTAATTCACACAGTCGATATATGAGTGCTACTGGTGAAGATGTGGCAGTAAGGTGACTGAAGAGGACAGACTGTGTGTTGCGGACACTGCAGTGTCTTCAGTGGCATTCATATGCTCACTGCAGAGGTACACTCATAAACCGTATGAAAACGAAAATCATGCAAAGTATTATTTGATATCATGATGGATTTCTACAACTGATGATGATATTTAATCAGTTAGATAACGTGGCTTAGATGAAGGAACAACCTGACATCAGTGTTAGGGTTTTATAAATTCCAACTTTTTTCGTGGGAAGTGACATTTGCATCTTTCAAGCCCTGTTTTGTGCGTTTGCAATGGTTACAAATGAGGCCCTTGCTTTGGCAGTGATGTGAACATAAATCCCTGTAGTTGCACTTCATGCATGATGGTGGTTTGTGGTTTCAGACTTTTGAAACTATATGCTGCCCCAAGTGAGGAAGTCAAATACCATAGAGTCTTGTTCAGTGATGAGTGACGGGGAGATAAAATGTAGGACTGAAAGGTAGATTGGTGCAATATCCTCAGCAATGTATTTGCTTCTTAGTCTTAGTTTATAAGGAGCTAAGTGTAAAGACTAAATTCTAACTGTAACAGTTGATCTAGGTTTGATAGGTTCTTACCTTTGGTCATGAGCTTTTCAATGTAACTGACTCACCCTTGGGGACTTAGTGAAGAGTTTGGACATTCAGAAGACGATCAGAGTAAAACCATTGTTCCTTTTCACGGAATGAAACTGGTTGAGATGGCTGGACGTCTTGTAGTTACTCAAGGCATGTCCAACTGGAAGTAGAACCTGAGGCAGAAAAAGAGAATGCTGGAGGGATTATATGGCCCATCTGGCCTGGGAATGCCTTGGGATTACCAAGTTAAAACTGGAGGAGTAGTTATGGAAGGAAATATTGGGTACTTTGCATAGCCAAGTACCTACGTGGCACAGACTCAAAGAATAGTCAGTTAAAGGGATACTCCTCTATCAAATGGACCTGTGTAGGATTGGTCAGATGGTTGTTTATGGTGGATTCTTGCCTACAGAGAATGGCAGCTGTGGTCCACCTGAGTTTACACTGGTTAGAATCCATGGAAAGAATAACAAGAGAAGTAAAAGTAACTTTCTGGCTGAGCCTCATCAAAAAAAAAGTGACATTGCAAGAACTGAAGAGACAATCGTGCTTTGTCCTTTCAAAATGTGACACAGACAGCTAAAGTAAATATATCTGCTGTCTGGTAGGAAAGGAAAGTCACTTGATGTGTCTGACCTGGACTTGCATCCCACTGCCTTGTACCGACTCAACTGTCATGAATATTTTTTTAACGCAAGCCTCCTACATCTTTTCTTTGATTTTGGCTATTCTCTCAGAGGATCAGGGCTGGAAATTTGCCTAATGGCTCACTAGCCGTAATGACTACTAGACCGAGTAATTGCATTTTTATTGCTAAAGATAAAAGACATCATTTTATGAATCTAAAACATGCACTGTACATAATTTGACAGCTATCCATAAATTGCAATTCAGGGTAAGCAGGTAGAGTATTAATATACAAGAGAGATAGTCTATGTTTTCCCATGTGTTTACATGTCTGAGTAATAGAGCATGTAACAACTCACTCAACCTAAATCCAGGTTATGTGAGAAACCAGGTCAAATACAAAATTCTCTACTCACAAAGCAGTTAGGTCAGAGACTGTTAACATCATGTCGTTTTCTCTGAATCACCACACGCCCATTACGACAGAGAGGCACACAGTACAGAGCTCATATTGTCTGCACTGATCATTCCCACTGAGCACATGTCAACCAGAGCAAGGGACATCTGCTTTGTCCAGTGGTCAAGCACACTGATGCTGAACTAGAGCTTATCTAGATGTATGTACTGTCTGCTGAACACCTGTTTTTTATATACTGTATATTGCATGACATTTATTGTTAGTGTGGCCGTGAGTGGCCCATAATACAATAAATTAATAAGTAAATAAATCAAATGCGACACGTCAACACATCCTCAGTCTATCATTCTCTCTTTTGTTTATAATGTACCAGTTCAGTTTACAATGCTATTTACAGATATATGTGTAATTAGATTAACCCTTACATACTGTTCACGGTCAAATTTGACCCATTTTTTTTACATTTGAAAGCTGTAAAAACACCCTATACACATTTCTTTCATCTAGACTTATATTATCTATTATATTACCTAATGTGAAGCATAACATACATATTTTTCTCCATAAATAAATAGTATACACTTTCTGACAGCTTAATTAAGGATTAATCAAACATTTATTAATGAATGACGGGGAATGAATGTGTGAATGTGAATTGGTGTAGAGACGAATTATGAGTCAGAATATGAACATTATATAAGGGTTAAATACACATTACCCTTTATGTTTTTCAATGTATATGCTTTAGAGGCTGTGGTGATTCATAGGTCGGTTTATTTCAAGAAAACTGTTTAGCTGGCAACAATTCAGAGCGAGGGATGTCTTTAAATTCTTGCAGTCATAGTAGCTGTTGCTCTAAGTTAATGTCCATCTGTGGTTACAGCACCTGACTCACTCCGAGGAGCCAAAGTCACAGACAAGATGTTGAGGACTTGTTCTGAAAATATTTCTGACAGTAAAAGCAGAGAAAGTCTCTTCTAGCAGACAACACCTCAACTGACATCTTGAAAGGCCAAAAAACAAAATTGTTGTTTCAGTTCTTGGTATTTCATGACTTTTTTTTTTCCTAACAAGATGTTTATTTTCTGACCTTCTAACTGTGCTGTTAGTAACTTTTTGGCTGTTATACTCTTAGAAATTTGAATGGGTTTCTACTTTTGACATATTGCTATGGGAGCATGTAGAAAATGTTGGTAACTATGTCAGCAAGTGAGGAACTATATTCTACTTATTATCAGCTATCCTTGGGCCCCGTCTATCACCTGCATAACACATTAATACTGGTTTCTGAATATCTGCAAAATCACTTATAAAACAACTATAGATCTGTATTAACAATGGTTAGACCGACTGTATAATGTGAAGAGAGTTGCTAGCAGTGACCATTTCTACACAGAATCTAGTTGCTAAGATGTATTTCTTAGGAGTTGGTGAAGCCAACAGAGCTAAAAGAAGAGTGAATATAAGAGTTTAAGTACAGTTGTCAGTGGCTAGAAAAACAACCCAAGATGAAAATGATGATGACAAATGTAAATCAGCATCAGAATGCCTTTATTGTCATTGTATCATTAAGAACCATACAACGAAAATTTGGAGTGCTAACCTTTGTAAGGTGATGCAAGTTAAAAACACATCCTCCACACATTCATTCAGACATATTCCACACCATAATAAATAATAAAAAAGAACAATAAATAAATGTAGTTATTTATTGTTGCTGTGAGAAAGTATCATGATCCGCTAACGTTCACTTTAAAAGGTGATAAATTGTCTACATGTATTTATAATTTGATATACTGCCCCCAAGTTGCCAAAAATGAATTAAACATTATACTGTCACTTTCTTCTATTACGTAGTATATACATAGTTTTCTTTTCTTTCTGAAATCAAGTATTATGGATCTGCTCAGTAATTCATGGTATAATTTAAGGTGAAAAATAAAAAAGGCTAATCATCCATATCGCCTGTCTATACTGTAATGGCAAAGTCACCACTAGGTGTCAGTATCAAACTTAGAAAATAAGACTCATTTAAATGTTCATCCTTATTCAAGAACTTAGTTGTGATCTTTTAAATTCTTAATAAACTATACAATGTGGCTTATTTGGATTAATGAAAGTGTGGTTAGACTTCCAGAGGCAGAACTGTATTATATATGTGTTTGGATAGAATTTGCAATAAAAGAAAGATAACATCATCACCATAGATTTGAATATTTTCAGTCACATAAAAAGTACCTCTGTCTGGTCAGTTTCATATCCTGTGTGACATGAGTAATCACTGACCATTTTATTATTAGGATCGTATGAACTGCATTATTTTGCTATAAAAGAAATGACATGACCTCAATATTATTTAACATTCATGGATATAATAGGATTTCCCAGGTTTAATCCTCCTTAAAGCTTTACTTTACTTGAACTACATTATTTTTTTAAGAAAGAAACTTAAACAAACAGTAGCGGCCAGTATTTTTTAGCACAGGTTGTATGTCTGATGAAAAGGTCCAACTACATGCGGTTTTTTGACACTTTCACTTGGGTGGCAATTTCCTCATCTCTGGCAGCCAGGAAAAAATGGCAGTCTGCATTAACAGTGTGATGTTTAGTTCACAGAGTATTAACCAGGCTTATCCCTGCAGTGTCTGATGAGCTCCTTATCCCTACTCACCCGCCCAGTGATTTTTTATTTTTTTCTTGGAGTGCAATTCCCGTTTTAAGAAGACCTGTAAAAGAGCTAAACCTTTAACGGTATCAAAGTCGGAGCTTGAAGTTTCCAGAAAGATGGTTAATAGTCAAATGTTCACCGAGTTCCTTTCTGATTCAGCATGTGAGTGAAATCCTGTGTGTGTGTGCTTATTACTTTATTAGATGATTCATGCATGATTCATCGGGGAACAGTGGTATTTATGGGCTGAATTCGGCCCGACTGGGTAATTGCACAGTACTTATTGTCTTCCCAAACAGAGAAAACGCTTGCTTTCTGCATCCTCTTTAAGGTTTAATGAGTATTTGTCATTTGTAATTACATCCTCAAGTGGCACGCTGACACTCTTGCCTTCACCAAATTCCAAGTGCCACCCAAACATTCAAATCAGTCCACCCTCAAATTGTATGCCAGCTTTTGTCAGTATAATTCCACTTGAAGAAACATAAAAAAAAGTACAATTCTACTTTATATGCTAAAGATTTACTCTAGGTAAGAATGCCTTATCTATATGCAAATTATAAGTTATCAACTTCAATAACTGTTGAACGAGGTGTCTCCAAACATGCTATTGCCTTCATTTGTCAGGCTGCCAGGGTGGCCCAGTTTTTAATGCAAAGCATTCAATCTTGAGGGGGATGGCAGCAAACGCAGACAAATAGTCCATGGAAAAGGAGAGGATAGTTAAGAGCACAGAATGCCAGTGATGATAATGAGTCTTCTTTGTGTTGCCCACTTCATCTCTATAGGAAATGATAAACCAACTAGTCAAAAAGCAATTGAAAAACACCTCTGTAAAGCTAATTGAAACCGTTTTCTTCGCACTGTGAAGAGAATTGCTCAGTTTTTGGATAAAGATGTGTGTCCTTGAGAGGACGCAGAGATGCAATATTAACCAAAAAACCATCAACCAATGGAGAAAAAAAAAAAGGTAAGCATAATTTCAAAATAATGTTTGACATTTTCTTTATACATTGTCGGCCCATTTCATATTGTACAGAAGTTATTTCCCGTGGCCCCCGGGGGCAGCTCATCTCATGAGACTTATTGCTGGCACAAAAAGGGCAATGGCATGACTGAGCTTGAAGTTAAAATATGGAAATCATATTGATGCTAATTTCTGTTCAAATGGCATCATGAGAGCTGATAGTGGAGCTGGATGGGGGGGATGTTTTGTTTGGTTGTTGAATCACTGGGTGCAGTGTGGAGAATGGGCGATACAACCCAGTGGTCATAGTTATGAATAAGCCGTCTACTATGAATAAAATAACAACACATTCCCTCCTTCTAACAAAAAATACATGTGCACTGGAGCAAGGCACTTACCATTCACCTGCAACACTGTACCCATTACAAGAAGAGCAAGGACATGGAAGCTTTCTCTCTTAATGTGTGTGCTTTTACTTATTTTCTTACATGCAGCATTTCTAGGTTTGAAGCACATTGTTCCTTTTGTATGTAGTTTCACTTGAATGTGTTTTATTATTTATTATATTTTCTTTATTTAGATATATTTTTCTTAATCTTATTGCTTTCACTGTTGGGTGTGTTATAGTGGTATTTTTGTAGCACACTTTCCCCAAATGTTACTGTTTTCATTATTGTATTGAATTATTGTTAATTAATGAGATAATAAATGTTTTGTCTTTTTACCTTTGTGTGTGTTTTAGTCTTTGTAGTCTTTGTAATTTGGAGTGAATTTTCTTAATGTTACTGTTTTCATTGTTGCATGTGTTGTTGTTTTTATTTGTAGCGTATTTATTTGTGCGTGTCCTTTTTTGTCAATCTGTTTTATCATTTTTGTGATTGTTTGATTTGGAGCGCATTATGTTGTATGTCATAATGCTTTGTGATTTTGCTTTTCTATGTTTTGTTTTCTCTTCTTTTATTATCTGTTTGTTTTTATTTGGGGCACATTTGTCACAATGTTTCAATTTTCACTGTTTTATGAGCAATAACCCTTGCTGTGTCTCTAGATTTGCACTGCATTTTCATAGTATTTGTGCTTAAACTCTTGTATAATTTGACCTTGGAGGCCACCGTAGTCTTGCGTTCAGAAAATTGTTTCTTACTTAAATTAAACACAATTTATTTGAAATAATTTGTAAAAAGTGGTACACAAAAATGTGCTACCTACCATTACTTTTATAGTCTATTGTATTTTATTGTGGTATGAACCCCCCATTAGCTGTGTCCTTGATAAACTATTGAACTGAATTGAATATTACACTACAAAGCAGCATTTTCTCCTTGTAATGGGCTCTCTTATTAACATCCTATCACCTTGTCTTGGACGTACAGGTTCAGTGAGAGGTTGTAGGGACTGAGTCGCCAACATAAACCTGCTGAGTGGAGCCTGGCTGCCTTTTCTCCCATCTGTCTGCCTGTAGAAACCAGATCCATGAAAGCAAATTGTCACCCAACCCCAAAAGCAAAGGGTCGCTTTTTCCTTCCTTTTTCCTTTTTTTTTTTTTTTTGCTCAGTCTCTTTGAATGTCAGGCAGTTGCATATATCTAATACACTTGAAGGCAAAACTGTTGAGATCCAACGAGTCTGAGGCAGATGATTTGAGCCTTAGAAGCCCCTAAGAGCTATAGTCCTTATCTGGTCCTCTTTTCCCTCTGCAGACGGCAAATGTATGGACGTCTCCTCCAATCGTCTGTGCTGCAAACGCTCTTATCTCCGCTCCACTGCATACCTTCTCCCTGCACTCACAAAATTGAGCCACAATTCATTGAACTGCATGTTAACGGTTTCATCCTAAAAATGTGATATGTGATATATCCATTTGGAAGAAAAGGTACTTGATTTTTTTTCTTTAAGCACATATGATTGCATCCTCTAGAAATATTATGACTTTGTATCTAAAGGTCAGAGGATAGCTAATGACAGACTGAATATTCCTAAATCACTTCTCCTCTTTTCATTCAGCTTGTAATAAAAAAGGTGCATTTCAGAATGTGACCATCTGGTTTTAAACCCCTAAAAAAATATAATTGCTGATACCAACAGGGTTTTGCCATTGAACAGCCCTTCAGAAATGTTTGTAAGAGCTGAAATCCACAACAAAAATCAATAGTGCAAGGAAGATTAATGCTTCAAAGCATTGCAGCAGCTTAAACAATAATTTTGTTACAGTTGAGTACTGACTTAAATTCCCTGTATGCCTCCTACAAGGGTTATTAACAAAGGTAGCGTTTATCATGTTGGGCCCACCGACAAATAAAACAAAAGGGAAAAATGTGTTTGTGCTCCTTGTGGTGTAACACACTGCATCACTGTAATTGAGTGTGTACTGTATATGCAGGCAGTGCAAGAAAAGATGTTGAGCAGCCACACCAGTGCTTGTGTTTGATATGAGCACTCGTTTTAAACACGCATACTGCACACAGCTCAAAGTAAAATTCACCTGAAGTTGAACTGTGAGACGCATGACTCTGCACACTTTCTTTTCCTCTTGCTGTCATTTGGTTAAAAAATATATACTTCATCCCACGTAACCTTCTTCTCGGGGTATTGTTTAGCTCTGCGAGGTATCAAAATAAAGCTAGAAGACATACAGTATGCTGGCTAAAGGCAGTAAAATAAAATGAACTTTAGGGTGCTGTGTGTCAAAATGTCAGTGTTTTCAGTTTGCAGCTCGCTCAATGTACTGAAAAACAGTAGAGTGCTACAGAGCCCTGTCAGCACTGAAACAGTGAATGTAATGATTTGACACTTGAAACATGTTAAAAACACAATAATTATATATATTTTTTAAGCTGATACTGTTCAGAAGATGTGGACCATCAAATAGTTTCAAGTGCAATTTCATGTGCACTTGTGACAATCATCCCCATCGTGGGTTTGGTAGTCACACACTATGGGGTCGGTTGTCTGTGTGTTCTTTTAACAGGGAAATATCGAGAATGGAGGCAATCATAGAGCTGAATTTAAAGTGTTTATAGTTTCACAAACAGGAAAAATCATTCCTAAAAGTGCATTTTTTGTCCTTACAGTATGTGACAATATTATTTATTTTCATCTCTTTTACTGCCCTGAGCTTTACATCTGGAGGAGTCTGGCTCTTGTTTGTCTTCCTGACAAAAATCCTGGTTGTTTTTCTCTCTTAAAAGAAAGAAAGGACTAGATATATCACCATATATCTATATACCAATTGGTGCCCTTACATGTTAACATGTAAGGGCACTTTCACACCACTAGTTGGATTATCTGGTCCGCACCAGGCAGTAAAATAGTTACTATGTAGCATACAGGCTACGGTGTGGTCCACGTTCACACCTGCAAACGAATCAAGATTGGTCCGATTGACGTTCCCTCATCTTCCGGTAGGTCGGCATTTGGTGCGGAGTCAAGCGGACCGAGAGCACCTGTTTTTTGGAGGTCTCGGCCTGCTTGATTCAGTGCGCAGTCCGAATGAACTGTTTAGTGCGCACCAACTGCTGTTGGTGTGAAAGCGCCCTAACATCCAACACCAAAGAGAATGTGACAAACATCCCCAACTTGGATATAGTGCTACTAGTAAAGCTAACAACCACATGTTGCAGCGTAGTTAAACTCTCACTTCATACTCTTTAATGGTAATGATTGTTTTATTATAAACTCATTGTGTCAACGCCTAAAAGAGAAGAGTTAGATATTTATATTTTCATATGAAAAACACTAAACTTCCTCTCACCTCAATGCCAAGTGGTTTACTCCAGAAATGACCTTGGAAGTAACATTCCACCCAAATTTGGAGACTTTCAGTATCAACACTTTTTAACAGCGCCCTCTATGGAGAGATTTGATGAATGTGACAATCAACCCTGTTCTCCCCTAAACTGGGGCTGGTCTAGATTTATGCCCATCTAAGGCGGAGCTTATTTGCCTTGACTTGACTTGCCACTGACCATTCTCTCACACATGAGAAATGCATCAGCATGGTAGAAAAAAATGTTGCAAACGAAGCTCCAGGGCAGGTTGAAGCCCTGGCTTTAGACTTGCAGATAGTATTTCTACATATGCTAATGTCAAAATGTGGACCTTTGACCATGTTTAACATCGATATAGTATATCTGATATCAGCATACAAATAACAGAAAATCACAAAAAGCATAATATGGCTCTTCTGAGCTTTAGACAAAGGCCTCATATGATCTAACCACAACCCACCTTTACTCTGCTTGTACAGTCCAGACCTGCTCTATGTGCCTTTAGAGAACTTTTATTGTGATTTGTTGCTATATAAATACAATTGAATTGAATTGAATTGTACTGTCAGCTCCACACAGGGATCACGTTAAATGCTAAACTGTATATTTTAAAGTTTGAAAAGTAATGCTATTCTATACTATTACCAGTGTGGGAATCAAGACTGATACCATTTCAATTTTTCCATATTGATATGTATTGATTAAAAAAATGCCTTCAGCACAGGTTCAAGCAGGAATAGAATTATCATATATATTTGTGCTTTCCTGTTCTCCAACAATCATCTTAACTATTTAAACCACTTTATCTTCCATCTGTCCTTACTGCAGCTATTCCCTTTTTGCTGCTTCACGCCTACACCACCCCCCACTGCCAACAATGTGGAGGAGGTCTATATCTATCACTCCCTAGGTGGGCTCTCCAATTGGCTGCAATTTGTAGAGCACTATCCCAATAAATCTATCCCACTGATGGGATCAATGGTAAAGTTGTTTTTATTAAATGTCTTGTGTCTATGATTGAACTCTTCTTTTGACAACACAAGTAGAATTCTGCTTTAATAAAACTTCAAACAAGACAAAAAGAAATGAAAAAAGACTAAAAGAGAAAAGTAAATGAGTGAATCTTCTTAATGAACAAGCAGAGCTTGTTTTTCATAAAGCAACCCAAATCCAGAACTCTGATCCATTTTCCAATTTTCCATCAATTTTAAGCAGATATAATTGCCTCCTCTATGATAAAAAGGCTGTTTTTTCTTTAAAAACCCCCTCATGGTTAGGAGATTCCAACTTCTTTTTCTTAAATGGATAAATCATACAGATAAATGATCCTGGCTCTGATTTAAAGCTGATGCATTTATGGCTGTAGTAAAGCAAAAAGGCCAAACACTGATGCTTCGACACAACTGCGATCAAGGGAGACGGTTTCAAACAGGCCTTAAAATCAAAGTGATCACAAGTGATCACAGCAAGCACTCTGCATATATGAGTCTATTAAACAGTAACAAGCAATCATGAAAGATTTGCTTGTCACAGTCAGCAAGTAAACCTAATAGATGTATTGATGTCTGGGGGCTTGTGCGTAAAGCCCACAGACCACAACTCCCTTTTCAGAACAGAGACAGTTTCTCTAATCAGCTAAATGAACCAATTATCATCAGGTTCTTATTCAGATATTGCTAAATTCTGATTGGCGCATAGAATTATTTGACATCCTCATTTTCCCAACAGAGTCCCAACCACTTCAGCCTGTAAGTACATGTAGTTAATTTAGGACCTGATCATACAAGTTACAAGCCAACAGAGAAAATAGGATTTCATGGTGTATCTTTTCCTGTGTTTTTATCTCTCATGAGGCACACTGTGTGGATTTGTATGAAATGAAAGGTTAACACTTTATTTTTATGTCCCAGGCATAAATACAAAATAGGAAAGAAAGGGACGGATATTTACTGAAACCATAATTTTGTATGAAAGTAGTTCCATTGTAAATTCAATTCAATTCTTTTTTATTCATATAGCACCAAGTCACAACAAAAGTTATCTTAAATCATATTTCACAAAGAACAGGTTTAGACCATACGCTTTAATTTAGAGAGACCCAACATTCCCACATGAGCAGCGCTTGGCGACAGCTCCAAGGAAAAACTCCCCTTTAATGGGAAGAAACCTCAAGCAGAACCGGGGTCTAGGTGGGTGACCATCTGTCTTGAGCAGTTGGCTTGCCAGAGAGAGAATAGAGAGACACAGTAACAACAATGACATAATGCTAATAATAGTAGCATCCATGGGCGTCAAGTTGGACATGGTCGATGGATGTCAACCAAGATGAAGTAGACGCTCCTAGTTCCGATCCACAGGACCCTGTGAAACAAGAGGGCACAACAACTCTGGGGAAGTTAAGATAGTGAAATGCATTAATGGAACATGAATGTCTATAGATAGAGAGAGGGAGGAGGAGAGAGGAGCTCAATGTATCAAGTAAGGTCCCTCAGCAATCTAGGACTATAGCAGCATAACTCATGGTTGGTCCAAGGTAAGCTGGGCCAGCCCTAACTATAAGCTTTATCAAAAAGGAATGTTTTAAGCCTGCAAATGGATCCTATCAGTGTTTCCAATCATACAAATTCAAATAAATTTCTCCTAGGACATTTCTTAGGTATATTATCTGTAGAATACATCTTTTCCCAATGAAGTATTTGTAATACTAGTAGTTATATACCCTGAAGTATCCTCAAGATAACAATTACAGATTTGATTGTCTCATTCTTTTAGACAAATTGCAGATGTATTAGTAGATTTATGCAAATAAATAAGTAGGGTTGTCTCCAATTTACACAATTACCAATGTCTTGCTGATCAAAACTGATTATGTTGGTCCGCAAAACATGTAGGATTTCTTTGAATGTGTAAGTAATCATGTACACAACAGTCCACACTATTGTCAAAATCTCTCAGGATTATATTCCATATCTAGCACTGATATAGAAATTTTGCAACATCTGCTAAATTGGTAAACTGGGGAGTTTCTCCAATCTTACATCAGCCAATTAAACATCCTGTCAAGTTAGATTGCAGGTGCTATTTATCAGTATGGAGACTGTCAAACATATTTATGGAGCTCGAATGCAACCGAACCTGGCCAGGTAAACAATGAAGGGGAAGGAAGTTGGTGTGAGGTGGTGTAGTGTGGACCAGGTAATTAACTATGACCTTACTATGGCGGAGGCTGGTCGCCAAGTGCAGTCTAATGTAAACCTGTTTAGAAATGTCTTCAATTATCCAAATATTCCACAGGGAAATAACTAGAAATCAATGCATGTCTGAAACTTGTGGCGTATAAAAATACAAGAGGCAAACAGTACACTACAAACACAATAATATGATCTATTTCTGAATTCCCATGTGTAGGACTATACAACTACCTTGTGCTGGTACAGAGAGCAGTTTTTACACCTCGGCAAGAGAAAGAGATCTGCAGCATGGTGACAGCAAATAATGCTTTTAGACTGAGAGAGATCCAGAGTGCAATTTTACAGGACAATGGTGTCTTTCAAAATATCAGCTCTGTCAGCATCGCTACAATAGATGGTGTTAAAGAGACATCAGATGACCATGAAACAACTTTACAAGGTACCATTTGAGAGAAACTAGACAGTGAAGGGGCTGAAGTACCAGTATGTATGTGTTATGGATTTTTCATCATTATGGCCTTGCATTATATAGGTCTGTATATACTTAGTGAGGTTGCAGAGAAGAACACAGAACATTTACTGTATACTTTGCTGTAACTGTATGGTTTTGCAGTCAAATTGTTGATATTTTGTTTGCTATATTATAGAGAATTATTATACAACTGGAAGGAAGTGGTTTCAATCTGCTGAAAGGCAGAAGATGTGACTGAAATATTATAGTCCACTGAGCCACAGTGGATGTGCCAGGCCAACACAAGGGCAATATAACAATGTGTGCTGGAACATCTGAGAATGGTGTAAGTACACATATAGCCATTATTGGCCCATACATCACCGACTACACCACCCATTTCCTGACATTCTTGGACACCCTGTACAGATTTTATCCCTTAGAACAGGAGTGTCAAACTTACAGCATGCGGTCCGGCCCGCCATGGGGTCCAGCCTGACCCTGTTTGTATGAAAATTGCCAAAAGATGATTCCAATTTTTCTGCTAATTTTGAGTTTTTTCCCCCCACCATAACTAGAACACAATTCTCTGAAAACACAATTAATACATATTGTAGTGATATTTAAAATATTGTGCAAAATGTTGTCATTCAGCAGCTTATGTGCAAAATAATCTGTAAGACATCTCAGGATGTTCACCTGTTTTGTAAATATATGGTTTATTATAATAAAGTTATGATATATATTATATATTATTTATAGGTTATTATGCAGTGACTTTACTGGTTCGGTTACTGGTTACTGGTACTTCTGTTCAGTTCAGAGCTTTATTGTCCCTCGAGGGGAAATTTGGTTTGCAGTGACAGTACTTGAGCTGTATGTGGCCCTTGAACAAAAATGACACCCCTGCCTTAGAATGAAGGAGGTTTGATAAGACATGAGTTGCCAAATTTTCCATGACGACATTTCCCCCTGTTGCATCACAAGGGAAAATATCAGGTGTGATGTCAATAAAGATCTGAGGCCAGACAGACAGGAGTGGCAGGAAGTCCAGTGAGGTGGATGGAGTCTTTAATGTAGCACGATAGCTTCACTGTGTTACTGTGCAGACTATTTTTGGTTTTCCACAGTACCATATAAGCTGTTCTTACAAATGTACCTGGAGCTTTGAGAAGCAATGAGCCAAATCAGTTGCGGAAAACTGTAAACCAAGGGTCAATCCCAACGACTTCATGCAATTTCAAAATGTCATGTAAATGGTTTGATAATGTGGCACATGTTTATGTTTCTGATTTTGTATTCTTTGCCACGGTTTAAAGTTGATGCAAGAAATAGCTGAGGTTATATGTGTGTCATTGAGGAAAAGCCAGTATTGTCCATTAACAAAGTGATAAGAACCCATTACTGTGTTTTCTCTTAATCTCTGTCTAAAGCCCAAACACACACACACACACACATACACACACACACACACACAATGATGCACCTATTCACTGACAACCAAGGACGTGAAATCAATCTCAATATTCATACGTGGCTCATCGGAGTTCACTACTCCGAGCGAAACGTGCGTCCTAGAAGATACCATCAAATTGACACTCACATGACAATAACTGCCACACGAGTAGAAAAGGGCTCATTTTACCTGAGGCACGTCCTCGTCATTCTACGGAGCAAGGCCCTCTAGGACTCAAGGTTACCCTCTATCACTGGGAGAAATCATTATGGCGAGACCAGGAGACAAATCTACTGAGCATGTTCCCTATTCCCCCCGCATCACAGCCAATCTGTTTATTGGTTTTCTAACGATCACGGCACATGGATGTTGTCATGGGGAGGTAAGCTTTTTCAGACCCCAGACCCTCTTCTCTTTGCACAATTGGCTGTTCAGCACATTTATAATATATTAAAATATGCCCGCATCTCCCCTGGTGTTGCCCTTTTCCTGCACCACATGCACCGATACGCGGCATATCATAACAGGGTGATGTCCATCAAAAAGCTCTCTGTGTGTGTCTGTCAGCGGTATTGCAATATTAACAGCAAAGAAGTTTCACATTACCTTTTTTTTTGCTGCTTCCAAAATACTAAATCAACAAAAAAAATATAGATGACAGTAACTTTGGTTGTGTGAATTACCTGACTCAGTCTGCACAGGTCTCATGTGAACCTGGATTGCATATTGCACCTGTTCACGGAGGACATCATCGAGTAAAGAACTGGAAAAAAACCAGATAGTTCATTTTCAGAGGGTTTATTGCATTCTTTAACTTGATCTTTTCTCCGACGCCGAAGCCTTTGCAATTAACAGGTCATTTGTATTTCTTTATTGCCATCTTGGCAGGTGCCTGAAGTCTGTTCATTTCCTCCCGAGAGCTGTGGCTGCGCTCTACCTGACGCCTTCATCGATTATAGAGGCTGATAGGACCGAGCCATCAGGGAGCCTATTCTATAAATGCAGTATGCTGTTTGTTCCCCTATGAGCTGGCCAGGCTCCGCTCCCTCTCCACTGGAGGGCTACGCATGGGGTTCATGATGTATATGTGTGTGTGTGTGTGTGTGTGTGTGTGTGTGTGTGTGTGTGTGTGTGTGTGTGTGTGTGTCTGCGCATGTTTGTGTGGTGTTTCCAGACATCTGTTTAGACAGTATGAGGTAGGAAAAGCAAGTCAAGGAAAATCTAAGGAAGTAGAGAAAGTGTGGGAGAGCAAGCAGGTGCTGGCGTCAACTCCTCAAACAAGCATTTTCTTTTCTTCTATCCTCACTTCATCTTCCTTCTCTTTTTACTGTCCATTTTTTTGTAACCACATCCCTTCTTCTGTCCCACTACATCCCCCCTGTTTTATCCCATTTATTTAACTTCTTTATCTTCCTTCCCATCCTCCATCCTCTTCCATGTTATTATTACCCGCCACATTAATACCAGGTGTGTAATTGTAATGATTCTCCTCTGTTAGGTAACATGGACAAGCTCAAGCATTATTAAAGCGTAACAAATGATGGCAGATTCAGGTTAGCTGCTGAGCTTGTGGTGAATCTGAGGTGGAGAGCTTGGTGTTGGTTTGGTTTGATTCTGTCATAAAATAACATGAGCATAACATACTTGCTGAAAAGACGGTTTTCTGCACATCTTCCAGCAATGTGCAGCTGAATCAGGTGCTTCTCAGAACAAAGACTGCACATTGCTGTGGAAAAAAGGACTGGAGCACACTGACAGATTTACAGCCTCTAGTAGTGCAAACAGGCCAGTATTTCAATACCACCGTGGCTTCATCAGAATTAAAATGTACAAAGATGTTAAGAACCCAGAATAGGTGTAAAATTGTAATTGGGTATGGATTGAATTAGTTGAATGGGATATTTCACATCTATTTGGATGATGGAGTAGCTGCATGAGTTGCTGTTAGCACCACACACCACACAAATAGATATTTGCTACAATACTGAATACAAAATACAGACAGTATTGAACTCCTTAATTTATGTGCTCTAGTTAGTAATTAGGCTAATTCTCTGAACATCATTTCTGCTGTTAACATATTAACTGAACTGTCAACATTTTTATGAAGTCAAAGATGATTCAATATTGTGTTTAACAGGCAAAAATTGATGTATAGATGTGTCTAAGGGATAGTTTGGCATTTAAGTAAATACTTGAATATAAACTTTATACAACTCTTGTGTTAATGGTTAATATGCTAATACTAGCAACGAGCTAGTGTAGATTAGCGAAAAGACTGGCAACAGCTAGCCCCTCTGTCTGAAAAAAAAAATCCAGCTACCAGCAAGTTATATGAAAATAAAAATGTAAATAAAATACAATTAAATAAAACTGTGATAGTTATGTGTACTTAAATTCTTGAATTACTTAATTTATATGAGCATGTTAATAAGCTAATGCTCTGAACATAATGTTTGCTGTTAGAATATTAACAGAACTGTCGACAGCAGCTAGCCTCTCTATCTGAACTTAACAAAATCCAGCTACCAGCAAGTTATTTGAAAATGAAAATGTAAATAAAATACAATAAAATAAAACCTTATTAGTAATTTGTACTTAAATACTTAGTTCATGCTCTGAACTTTATTTTTTCTGTTACCATAAGTGTCAACAGAACTGTCAACATTTTAAAAATGTGTTTATTTGATGTCAAAGCCATCTAACAGCAAGTTATATGAAAATGTAAATAAAATACAATAAAATAAAATCTTTTTAGTTATTTGTACTTAAATACTGGAAACAGTGGGAAACAGTTAGCCTGTATCTGACTGAAGGTAACAAATGCATCTACCAACCCCTAATCATTTGTTTGTTTCAACTGTACAAAACTGAAGTGTACACATGACAATATATCATTGTATACCAGACTATTTCTTGGGCAGGAGAAGTTACCAGGCAACAAGAATAGACTCCAGTAAGTTACTTGTCCCAGCCAAGGCATAGTTATTAATTAAGTGTTAATGACATTAATTATAGAGCTTTAGAAGTGCTGGTAGGAACACAGTCAGACTAGTTGTTTCTCTCAGCTTCCAGTCTTTATTCTAAGCTGTTGGCTGCTGGCTGCAGGTACATATTTACCCTACAAACGTGACAGTGGCATCAATCTTCTCATCTAACACTTGGAAGGAAAGAGGATAAGCATATTTCCCAAGATGTCAGACTGTTCCTTCAAAGCCAAGCAGCTTATTCAGATTGTTTGGCTACACAGAGGGATGTGTGCTTCTACTTCAGCCAAAGCTGCAGCCACAGCTGGTCAATGCAACTAATATCCAATGTAGCTTCACAACTGCAGGCTTTGCACATAAATAATAGATCAGTGTAGAGGGGACAAAGACTATAATAAAAGACTGCCATAACCTAACAGTATGAATTCATTCATTCAAGATATGAGCACAATATTCATTTGAAATGTAATTGGAGTGTACAGTCAAGTTAAATATGAAGTAATATAGAATAACATGGAAATTCATACAAATAAAAATTTAACCTTAAGTACAGAACTTTGAATGTGCTCATTTGCACTCCACCATTGCTAATTCGGGAGCATGATTTACTAATTCATACACTCCAGCTAAAAATAATTGTGCTCCTGACATGTGCTGGGCTCAGTGAGCACAAACAGGACTGATGCATGGCACAGGATAAAACTGTAATATATCTTATTTCTGTAGCAAAGCTAATCTGTCTCACTGTCATGGTCGTGTGGATCTTGCTTAGTTTACCATAACTTGAATTGCTTGTGTGGAATTTGTCAGCAAGATTGTTTCCTATACTGTATATAAATACTAGTCTGCCTCAGCCTCAGCTTCAGCAAAGGTCTTCCTTCCTCCCTTGCCAAAAAAGATTCAGCAGCGCTTCAGTTGTTCATCTCCGGGGTTGGTCTGCTGCACAGCTCCATTTGTAGCATCAACTGTCTGAATGCACAGCTTGTTAGTGGCTCCAGGCCAGCGAGCTCGCTGTGGTGCAATGGGGACGCAAGCAGGGAAGCAGCAGGCCCACCGGCACCACTGGCCCAGCCTTAATGGTCATCATAGCAGACAGGTCTGATACTGGTTGGAAAGAGAGAGAGAGAGAGAGAGAGAGAGAGAGAGAGAGAGAGAGGGAGAAGAATGAGGAGATGGAGGCCAGAGATGAACGGAGTAAGCAGAGTCGGCCACAGCGAGAATCAACTTTGATGATATTAGAAAAAAATAAAAAGCAGTCAACCTGGGATTTTCTGTCTATCATAATACTGACGTCTGCAGAACAGGCTGGGGGAACTGACAAATTGATGTGGGCTGTGAGCTAAAGGGTACTACAGAAATACTGTAAATGTTTCAGTGTCAGAAGAAAGACAGGTCTTTGTGAATAGTGAGGGTGACGGTTTTCTGCACAGAGCCAAAGTTACTCTACCTGCCTATCTCAAAGAAATGAAGAAGACAGAGCATGAAGCTGTGGCAGGGCAGGGCAGGGCTGTGCAGAGACCATAGACAGGCAAGTGCTCAAAGTTTAAAAAGAGACACATAGAAAAAGATTTTAAAACACCATAAACCAGCATCATTTACAGCATAACCTGTTGAATATAGTAACTCATGTAGCCCAATCTGATAATGTTTCACTTTTAGACAAATAAATATATAGTAAATAGCCTAACTAGGGATGAATAAATACAATAAATAATTTGAAATGTTCAAAAGGCTATTTCATAAAAAAACTGTTGATTTGAATGTTTAATACAGCTCATATTAAATTTAAAAAACGCTATGGGCAGATAAATCTTTGTCATTGTGATAGTGAAGTAAATAGTTTGTAAAGGTAAATGGTAAAGGTAAAGGTAAAAGGTAAATGGAGTGTACTTATATAGTGATCTTCTAGTTGTTATGACCACTCAAAGCACTTTTACACTACATGTCTCATTCACCCATTCACACACATTCATACACTGATGACAGGGTTTACCACACAGGGTTCCAACCTGCTCATCAGGAGGAAACTAACCATTCATACACATTCACACATTGTTGGCACAGCAACGGGAGCAATTTGGGGTAAGTATCTTGCCCAAGGACACATGGATATGTGGACTGGAGGATCCAGGATTTGTTTTAGGTCATTATGCGCCCAAACAAAGACTCAGACCTGAACTGTTTAGTTCTTGTTTAATTCTAAAAAAAATAAAAAAATATTTTATTTCGGTTGTAGACTGTGTGTGTGTGCATGTGTAGGTGTGTGTGGGGGCACTTTAGTTAGGAGCTTTACAATTGGTAAATAAAGAGAAAGGTCATAACTTTTGAAAAAAGTAAAAACCACATTTTGAATTGTGTTCAGTATTTTAGACTCGTCTGCTATTTTCATAATTGGTTTTAATATTTGGGTTTTCATTAACTAAATTCATTATTTGCATTTAAAGTACTCTGTACGTGTGTGCGTGTGTGTGTATGTGTGTGTGTGTGTGTGTGTCATATTTAAATTTCATTAAGGTATGATTTGAGTTTTAAAAAGGGATTCAAAATTAGTGATTCACACTGTACAGACCTGCTAAATGGAGGCACTGTTACATATATGCAATTCATAATAAGGTTAAAATTAAAATGGTTAGCACCAGCAGAGCCACAGGTAAAGGCCGTGCCCCATAGTACTACAATACCTATTAGTTAGTGATTAAATAGCTACATGTGTCAGGTGCTACACATATTAAACAGAAAACAGCAAACAACATCATACTCTATCATTTCCCCCACCTCATGAAATCAGATGGAGACTATGATTCACTCTCTATTGTGTTTGTGTGTGTGTGTGCGTGTGTGTGTGTTCTGTTGGCACCTATTAAACCTCACACAGCCAAAGGCAACACTGTCTGCAGGCTGGATGTGAGGCACACTGAGAGCTGAGAACCATAATGGCTGCAGTACAGATCATAAAGTGTGAGGGCTGTTTTGTCATTATAAGAGTAAATTAATGGCAGGATTAGCCCAAGGCTTCAAGTATTTTTATCTGAAGGACTGAAGGAGTTTATAATGTGTGACTGATCAGCATATAAAACAGTTTGCTTTCAAACAAAAGCCTGTGAATGGTGAAATGACATTTAGCATACATATATTGTTTCTTAACAATGGATGTGCTTTTGATATGATGACAGTCACTCTGATCCAGAGCGTAACATGTAGCTGTTCAAATCCCACAATTACAAAGAAATTGTTTTAAAAAAACTCTACAAGGCATACAACAACTGGGATGGAAAGGGTAGAATCTTTAAAGATGATAAAATACAGCTAAAAATAATGGAGAGGCAGAGTTCAAAAGTAAGCAAGAGAGTCAGAAAAACAGGCAGCTCTACAGTTTTATCTTTAAAAGAAAGCGAGTTAGAGTCAAGCTGCACAGGGATGATGTTTCATAATTTATTTTAATTTAGATCTTAGTTTCTGAAAGTAAGAAAACATTCTGAGATCTATATTTAAAAGCTCCAAACAACACAGTTGAAAATTATTTATAAATTCTTGGACTGTGTTTGGTGTATTTCACATGTTTTGGCTGAGATACCTGACTGGATGTTGGATTCATCATTCTTGTGATTATCTGACACTGGATTTTCCTGATATATACAGGTACAATACTGTTTAGTTCTACTTCTACTTCTAGGTTTATTATTATTAATAATAATGATAATAATAACAATGCTAATAATAATAATAATGATCATAATAAGAATGATGATGATAGTAACAATAATTATAGTAATAACTTAATTTGTATAGCACCTTTCATAAAAGAAATACATTTCACAATAAAAGGGCCTACATGGAGCATAAAACAACAAAAACACAACAAAAAGACTAATGTAATATAAGATAGAAAATGAAAATAGTAATAATTTAAGAATAGTACATAGTAAAAGTAGCTAAAACATAGAATGAATAGAATATACAAAATCAATCATTTTAAAAGTTAGCTAGTATACTAAAGTGAAGAGTTAAGTTTTTAGCTTTCTTTGAACCATGTTTAATGAGTTGGCTTCCCTGGTGTCTATCAGTAGTTTGTTCCATAGTTTTAGGGTGTGATTAACAAAGGCTGCATCCCTGATTGTCTTTGGGTTATTGTTGTGATTGCAGTGCTCTTCAAGGCAAATAGTTAACAAATGAGTTTAAAGACAATGAGTTTAAAACAATAAGAAACCTCCACTGAGTCGTCCAAATATTTAAATTAGGGTCCGGCTGATACTGGATTTTTGGTGCTGATACCAATATTAGGGAGTAAAAAAATTCCAATATCATTATATCAGCCGATATTCCTATATATACAGAATATGTACATAAAAAGCACGTGTTTTGCAATGTGGTTATGAAACACTTGTGACAAAGCTATGTAATGAAGGCATGATATTTTACAGTTTGACTATAAATCTATTTTAATTGAATAATTATAAATTCCTATAAATGATAAAATACAAAAAATATATACAATAAACTTGAATTTGAAAAAAAGCATCAAATATACATAAAAAACTGCCTATAATATAGCTTTTTCTTTTTAATTGGTGCATAACCTGTTTGTTTTTTAGCAGATCTCAGTCCTGTGCTTTGACATTCATTACTGTACATTTGAATAACAGATTGTTCCTTTAAAATATTTATTAGATAGAGAGACAATGTTCTGTCTCTCCATCACCTGACACCTGAGCTGCTTCTATGCATTTCTCTTTCCTCCTTCAACATTTTCCTTCAATCTTCAATCAGTTCATTTGAATGTTTTTCTTTCCACAGCTTTACATCCTGCAGTGTAATGTAAAAAGCTTTCCTTTTAAAACGTCTGAGTCAGCATGAAGCACAACTTGTATGATGTTAATCACAGTAATTGTGGACAAACAACACATCAGCAGTCAAGCTGTGCAAACTATCAAACTACATTAGTATTAATATAAAGTAAGGCAGCAACAGCAGATCCACTGGATGGATAAAGCAACACTTAAGGTTCCACTGAAGAGTTTTTGCTTCTTACATACTTTGTGATCTTTTGTCTCCCAGATTATTATTTGATGCTGCACATGTCGGATTGTCATATTTCATCGTCTGAACTCTAAATCATTAGTTTGTCCCATGAAAGCAGCTCCAGTCTGCCTGCTAACTTCAGCACTGTTTGTTTTGAAAACCAGCATAGCACAGACGGGGGTGGAGAGGGGGGGGGGGGGGTGATTTGTTGGTAGCTGTGTCTCTGTGTCTCATACGAGGACAAAATGTTCAAACAGAAAACTACTGGACAAACTGCAGGGAAGCCAGTCTGAGCTAACAGCTGTAAATTAAAGCTAAACATAAAATATACCTTGACAAAATGAAAAAAGAGCACTTTGGACATTAAGGGGAGCCTCCCCCATCTCCACTCCACATGATCACCCGGGGATACATTTATAAAATGTAAGTGCGGCAGGCATGTGGGGATGTACTTAAACAGCTGAAATATTAAAATATGAGTTTATGTGTCTCATACCAAAGTTCAGACAAGCTTTCAGACTTCTTAAAACTTGATTTCCTGATTACTGTCTATCTAATATTACTATATGGTATACTTGAAAATTGTGATTCAGTTGCCATCATGTAAAGTAAAATCCTGAAACATGATAATATAACCATTATTCTTTAAAGATGTAAAGTGAATTCAGACATTTTCTTCTAAACACATTAAATAGGTCATAAATGTATTTCTAAAAAAGGTGTAAAAAGCATTTCAACCATTTAGATTTGAATTGTGGAGCTAGGCTTCACAAACTGTGTTTCAAGATTTCTGTGTTCAGGATTTAGTGGGCGGGTCTGAAAATCACTGCCGAGTTTTGTAACATTACGTCGAGGTATAAATACATTCAGCACACACAATACTACTACTACAGTCTTCAGTTAGCCATTTAGCTGCCGAGCTAGCAGCTGAGTTAGCAGTCGAGTTAGCCGCCAAGCTAGCAGCTGAGTTAGCAGCCGAGTTAGCCGCCAAGCTAACAGCTGAGTTAGCAGCCGAGTTAGCCGCCAAGCTAGCAGCTGAGTTAGCAGCAGAAAGCTCTCAGATGTAGCGTCCATGTTTCTGGTAGAGGTGGTGACTTTGATTGACAGGTGACACTTGGTAGGGGGCGGGGTTTCAGCTGACTCAGAGGGCATTCCCACAGCATTTGGGAGCAGAGAACTGATTTTTACACAACTTTGAAGCCTAATTTCATATATTTGGCGATTTTTTTAATCATTCAAATTTGGCAGGGTGGTTAACAACACACTTTTCTGTGGTATGTCAAACTCAGAACACATATTTATTCTTACTTTACACGGACTTTAAGAAAATAGTAACAAAGTGTTTTATAGTCCATGAATGAAGTGAAGAGCATGACCAGACAAACAAGAATGAATGAATGAAGTACAAGTTGAAGAACGACTTCACCTCAACAAGGTCTTCCAAAGCAAACGCCAAGGTTCCTCATGTTGTAAGTCTGGAATCTAGGAGTCAGCAGACCCCTGCCAGAAGACCTCAGCTTAATGCAGTGCCAGGCTTGACCTCGTTTTGCCCTGAAGGTAATGAGTACAACTTTAGAACTGATTCTAAAAATGACCAGAATGATACGGTCGTAGCACTGCATTCTGGATCAATTTTGGGATTAAAGTAGTTCAAATAGGATGAGATAAAAGCATGGATGACTTTATTCAGGTCAGAAGAGGATAAAAAAGACCTAATCAAGATCTATTTTTTTGAATAGCGACACTAATTTCTTCAGTTGAGCATCTAAATCGAGGTCTGAGCCCAATAAACCCTCTGAGGTTTTGAGTTACAGGCTGTACACTGATGGGATTGAAAGGACAGGGCATAACATCACTGTTGTTTAGTTGTAGAAAACTGCTGTACAAACTAAATCACTTAAAAACACTGAAGGTACGAAAGGTCTGTCATGTTGATTGCAATGCTTTTTGGACAATCATGACGTCAATCCAAGCTGCTGCTCCAAGATGACACTTTGACTCCTGATTCAGAGCTTTGGCGAAAAAAGGCATCAACAATGCATCCAAATCAGTAATGTAGGACTAAAATGTCTTAATGCAACTGCTTTTACCTCTTCTACACCAATCAGAAACCTGCATCAAATGATGCAGTTTTCTCTGGCAGATGCAGAATTTTTAACAACTAGGAAAGCTTTTGAGATTTGGAGACTTGAGGAAAGAAAACCATGGTGAACATTAGAATAGCAGACAATTGATCACACTATCTGTCTCAGAAATGGTATTGTATGGACTGTTAGAATAGCAGTGATAGAATTACTGCAGTAAGATCACAGCTGGCTCGTCGCACAATATCTCAATATGTACCTGGTTGTGTAAAACAGTGGAGAAGGATGCTGAAGGCAAAGTAATAAAGGCACAAAACAAGTAGCTAATACCTGAAAATCGGTCCTTTACTGAAGCCATGCACACCACTGAAGGCATGCAGAGTCCCACCTCACTGAACACCATTCATTTCCCTCTAAGCATAACCAAAAACTATCATCAGTGGAGCATGTCGGCCCTCAGATAGGAGTGAAAACACATGAAAATACAATCCTAAAAGTCCTATAAACCAACGGGAAGACTGGATGAAGCTCAGAACTCACATACCTGAGTCTCTCACCAGCTGCTTAAAGCTGGCAGCAGTTGCACCAATTGGCAGCCATTGACATTAAGAACTGTTATCACACAGAACAATCAACATAATAGTATATGAAAGTGTGATACACACAGGCAAAGTCTAGAATCTGAAATGTACATTAGTTTAATTACACACTGAGATCAATTAAAATGTATAATGATGTACAAAGTAATAGTGCTAATAATAAAGGTAGGAAGATAAGCCATACATATTTAAGCAAAAAAGTATAAAAACACTACTTCTAATTATTTATAAAGTTAACAGACTCAAAGTAATTTTGAATTTAATAATGAATAATTCAGTAGAAAGAAGATGAATAGAACATTTGGACTTACGGATACATAATTTAATCAATTAAATGAGTGAATTAACAAACTGTCATTTCAGATTCTTGCATTTAGAATATAAAATAATAATTCTGGTTACGTTAATTTATGGTTTGTTAAATTTTCAAAATAGTCCTACAGAGTGCTGTTGTATACGAACATGCATTAAATAAATGTTTTTACAAAATTCACATTAGTTGATGATATCTACACATGTTGAGTAGGGAGACCTGGTGGGAGACACAGTGTATTCTATCCAAATTTGTAATTTATGTCCTAACCCTAACCTGACCCTAACCTAACCTAACCTAACCTAACCTAACCCAAACCCTAACCCTAACCCTTAATTTGTTAGTAACCAGGACAAATGTATTCCTCTACACTGCACTGATGACTTTATGGTAATATTGTATGTGAAAGTGAAAGCTGAAGTTGAGGCTCAGCAGGAAATGGAAGGTTTAAATCAGACTTGCCAGACAGTTAATTTAACAAATCAAATCTCTATGTACTACTGTATGTAATTCTTATGTGTGACATGTGCTTTATGATAGCTGGTGTTGGTGGACCAGTCCAAGTTTTATTCCTACTTCCTATGTCAGTTTCATCATTGTGTCAGTTAGAGAGTAATAGTAACTCACTCTGAGTAAAAGTCTGCTAATAGCGCTTTGAATGGCGTAATCTGCCTCGTGTTAAGCTCTTATCCATTGAAAATCTTCTGTTGCAAACACACCTATAAAGTTTTGCAGCTGAGTGTAATTTTCCCTTATTTTGTGCCTGTTTGTGTAAGTGGAACAATTTTCGGTGTTATACACTTTCGTCCACATTTCAGCACACAGATTGTTCTATAATGAAAACTGCAAAGAGCACAAAAGCCTCAAATTATGTGTCTTTATTCAACAGAGGTGCACACACACAGTTCTCCGCAATCACACAGCAACTGTCATATATGTTAGTTTTCTGTTATTTCTATTGAAATGTCAGTAAAAATACAGTGTGTGAATGTGACTAAGGCAGGTCAGAATCTTACAATAGTACAGTACAGATGTTCTACTTGTTAACATCTCAGCATCACACAGCAGCTGAAACAGTAAGTACATCTTGCACATTTAAGCACAGCAGCAGTAACTTCATTTACACCGTATCTGTCAGGATCTGATGATAATTTATGTTCTGTGTTCTGCTGCACATCTACACAGATCAGCTGTTACACACAGCAGCTAGATAAAGCAAGAATCCTGAGCTCCATCAGAGCTGTCGATACATTTTCATTTTAAGTAGCTTCAAGTCTGAGATAAGTCTGAAACCCCCCAAAACCACATAATCCCACCTTTCAATGTCTGACTAAAGATTTTGCCCTTTATATCATTAAATAACATAAATAGAAATTCAAGCCTCACTCGCTTGAAGATTTGAAGAGAGTGACTGAGGAGTGAGTGTGTGTGCAGTTACTACCAACTCCCTGAAGACGCTAATAGCACCTCCCTAAATGAGTGTGGCGATTAGCACTGGTGTTTGTAAATTAGACAACAATGCTTATTCCCACAGAAAGGGGCCAATTAAAGTGCCAAATATATGAATATTACCTCATTTACATACATGCAAATGTCACAGACGCACCATGATGTTATTTGCTCAGCAGTGCAGTTTGCAGTAAATTTCACCCTTTCCTGGAGCTTTGTTATTTACACACTATGTTCTTGTCTTATTTTTAGCAGGCCTTTGTTGTTATTTTAAAGGATCATTCCCCATTTTTCTCCCTGCTCCAGATTCAGTTGAACCTGCTGACCATGCACCTTCACCACAGGGAATTCTATATTTGTGGAATGAATGAAGTATGTCAGAGTAAGGATGTTTTAAAAGACAGTGGAATAAAGGATGATGAATGTTGTCTGCAAACTGATGCTGATTCTGTTTACAGTCTCCAGTCTGGATCAGATCCACCTCCTGCAGGAATTGAACAGGCACTAATGGGTAAATAGAAATGAAGTTTTGGAAAGGATTCCATACCCTCAACAGCCTGCAGAGACGGGAGGGAGGGAGGGAAAAAAAAGGGTGTTTGTACCACTGTAATTAACATGAAGTTCCTCTAAACAGCACAGTATGAGAGAAAGGGCGCAGCGGTTGCCAGCGTTTGTTTTCCGAAGGAAGAGCGAGACAAAGACTTAAACAAACAGCATCTGTTAACAAAGGAAAACTGTATGACCCACTTAGAGCCGGGCTCCGAATGCAGAGGTCTCCGTCTATGTTCTGCACTTCAAAGTTGCTCTCTCGTCACTCCCTTTTGAACCCGGTCGACAAGACACTCCGCCGACTCTCCACTTCAGCACGGCTTGTTTTCTCCGCCACCCGCTCGCGCCACGTCGTGTCCAGATGGAAGCGAACACAGAACAAGCGTTTGCACTTTCTGCAGGGTTTCAGACATCTGCGCCATGCCTCGGGTTCACTTTGAGCAAGTTTTTTTTTTTTTTTTGGCTTTAGAAAAAGCTTTGATAGTGAAAACAGCAAGGCACGGAGCCACAAGTACCAGCAGATCGACTTAATATAGAGCGAGAAAAAAATGATTCATTTCTTAAAAAACTCAACCAATTAGCATGGAAATGGAAACCAGGACAATTGTTGCCCCCGGTGGCGCAAAGTGGGGGAAAATTGAAAAACGACACACATACAAAACGCCAGCAGCATCCAGGTGGGGCTACAACCACACAACACTCAAACAAATTAAGTTCTATTTAAAGACCGGTGACATGGCTGAGATGTTGCTGGGTTTCTGTGTTGTTGTGGAGATGAGGGAGGGAGAGAGCTACAGAGAAGGAGAGAGAGAGATAGAGTGAGAGTGAGAGATGTAAAATGGAACAACTCCCAAGGGCATGAGCATTCATATTTGCAGGGAACATCAGAAACCTAAAAGGGATTGTTGAAGAAATATAACAGCCATTAGCTGTGCAGGAAGATGCCGCCGACAATGAGGAAACCATTTTCCTTCAGCGTGCAATTGTCCCTCAAAAGTGAATGGAATGAGCCCTGTGGAGGGAAAATACTCCACAGTTGGGGGAGGAGCTGTGTTAGTGTGTGTGTAGGTGTCATGGAGAGGTTACAAACTGAATAGAAAGGGTCTTCAGCCCTGGTTAGTTTATTTGGCTCACTAAAGAAGCCTGCAGGGAAACAGCAAAATGAGAAAGCGTAAGTTTTTCTTTCACTATAGATTGTCCAGAGTGAGTTCCACTTCAAGGCCTGTCTGCTGCAGCTGAGCAACAAATGACATGTTTGTGTACCTGGTAAATACGGTTAACGGTCACTTTTTTCTGATCAAGGCTACCTGAATGGATGTGCATGAAAGTAAAACTTCCATAACGGTATGTCATTTGTTGAATTTATTAAAGTGAACCTAAACTACTTCTAAATTCTGAAAAGTACAGATATAATTAGGGATGGGAATTGTTAAGATTTTATTGATACCAATTAGGGCTGTCAATATTCATCTATAGTCCCATATTAATTTAATTCCTTATTATTTTTAATGTTTGGATATATATTTGAATTGTTAGTGCTCAGATTTAGTCCATTAATATTTATGATGTATGTATATACAGGCTTATGTGTTGCCAACACCACTGTCAATGTGATTATTTTATGTTTTGTCCACTAGAGGGCATTTCAACATTACCAAGAAACAGGCTAAAGCTTAAGTAATAACTAAGCTAAGCTAAGGCACAAATGAATAACGTCAACTTTAATGAGCATTTTTAATCTGAACACATTTCTCTCTTCATTGTTTGAAGGCCAGGGCTGTTCAAACGTGACAAAAGCATTTCGTACTCACATGTAGGGAGGTCAAGACGAAAAGGGCTAGATTTACTAGATTAGTCAACGCATTTATATAAAACTACACAATTGAATAGTCATTTCAGCATTTGAATTGTATTTGAATACCGAAATTCGTTCCAATAAGGCTGCACTGCCCTCACAGATGAGTTCCACATTTTCTGTTCTGTCGACACCACACACCTGGGCATTGATAAATTCGGAGGCTTAAGATTCCGATGGATCGGACAACTTGAAACTGGTTCTAAACCGAAGCCGGTTCTCAATTCCCATCCCTAGACATAATACATGCTGTGTTACCAGTTTTGAAAATGTGCAACTTAGATTTTAAAAATGTGCAAAAAGTTATAAAAAAGTGAACATTTTAAAGGTGCAAGGTAATAGATCAGCTTCATTGAATCACGTGGCCTACTGTGTCTCAAATATTATGTGCAGATCCTTGACCTGATTCACATGAACAATCTCTTCCCAATACGCCCGGAATTGATTAATCTCTGTGTCACAATCACTTAATGTACCTATGGGGCAAATAAGGCAAGGAAGGTAAACAGGTAAACTAGGCTCAAGGGCATGTGTAAAAAAAAAAAAAGCAAATACAAATACAAGACAACAGGAGGCACAAACACAGTTTACACATTCGAAGAATCCGTCATGATTTAAAAAGAGCCTGTTCACAGTGTTTCACGGTTTGTTCAAATAACAGTTCTTTCTTTGTATAAGAGATGACAATGAGACAGAGAGGAGTGTTCGCAAAGTTCAGAAAGGCCTCAGAACTCTGCTACTTCATACTTAAAGGTCTGATGGAGGAAAGGGTTGTATGTTTTAGTCAGAAACTACTAGAAGCATGCACATTAAAAAGATATCTCAATTTTATTTGTGATATCATTCTCAACTTGTACATTCTAGCAGTCATAGTAACACTGAAAAGAGATTAGGGGTGCCATAGATAAGGCAGTCCACGCTGTACAAATTGTTTTATATTGATTTTGGATCATATGACTATTTGTAATGTGAAAGCTGAAACTCTGATGAAACCAGGTAATTATCACCAACTTTGCTGTTCCCCTCAACTCTATGGAGCACTTTAGTGTCTGTTAGCATCAGTGTTAGGTATGTTACTTTCAAAATGCACACTTTCAGTGTAGAGTAATATTTATTACACTATTTTTGCGTTACTTAACCAAGTAACTGCAAAAGTACAACTAGGCATTCTAAAATGCAAGAGGGTAATGTTCCAAAGCTGCTAACGCTTATTACAGTTCATTATAAATCCAGTGGAGGGTGATATATTATAGTTTAATGATAGCGTAGAGTTGAAACAGTAAGTGCGACAGCCCATCTTCTCCTTTTGGTTGACTTTTCCTGTTATGTGCAAAAGCAGCACACAGTCAGTAGCCTGAGCCTACGCTAAATACAGTGTCAAAAATGGCTAACAACTCTGCTATACTAAGAACTTAATGTAACAGCACAATACAGTCATAATCACTGTTAATACGAAACCTTATATCTCTCAATGTAGTGAGTTCCTGCTGCTTCTACATAGATTGCACGTGACTATCATGTTCTTGTCCTTGTCTTTGATAAACTGAGAGTAATGGGAATATACCCATCTTAAACATTTAGAGTCTGACTCTGTGGCCATTGAATTTCAGCAACATGGAAGTTAGTACCAATTTGTATCACGTAATATTACAGTGTTACTGCTAAAAACAATATATTACTGTAACAATATTACTTTTGTAACATCCAACACTACTTACCATATTATATTATACCATACTGTATATATCCACTGTACGCTATCTGTCCAGCATCAAACAGCAAAGAAACAAAGTTAGCATCTAGCTGGTCAACATATTGGCACACTTAGCATTTAAAACAAAGTGGGTGAGAGCACACCACTTGTCTCCATTAACCACATTTGTACCACAATTAATTTAACTATACTTGTTGTTTGTTGTTTTGGACCATATGTTAGTCAGACCTTGCAGACACTTACTATCCCGGGTTTGTTTGTGTTTTGCAGTATATTTGGTTATAAGTTACAGTTTACTGGTTCAGTCTGAGGTCATAAGTTTAGTATTTTATTTCTTTTTACTCACTGTACTCACCATGTGCTCAGGAGACAAAGGGAGGAGTCAACTGATGGTTTCCTGCATTTATAGACTGGTGACATCATTAGTGATGTCACTAGGGTAGAGCCATGTGGAGGGGTGTTGGGTGAGTTGTTGCTTAAATTATTAATGTTGTTTGTGATTTTCTTAAGTTTGGTTGCAGATGTGTTATATGGAGGCTGTATAAAAGTGATGCCATTTGAAGGTTGGCAAATGTTAATCTCTTTAGAGCCAGATAATTGTCTCAGCAGTTGACGGAGACCAAAACAGAGCTAAAAGGAGAGTGGATACTGCATAAATGGCAAGAGACATTACCCATAAAGGAATGCTAATGCTGTTGTTGGACGTGTAGATAGGTAACTGTTGCCAACTTTGTATGGTGCACAAAAGTGAGGTCACTGCATTTTACAGTATTAGATGAAAATAAGAGATCACTTAAAGATTAAATGCAAGGAATACTACTTTAATTATGCCATTTGTAAAAGAAAAGGTGTGGAAAGACAAGAAATAACCCAACATAACATCTGGTAGTGGGGCTCTGACTTTAGTCATTTCTTGGCTCCCATTTTCAACTGTGGTGTCTTGGTCCAGACTTGCCATCTCTGAGACAGGTGAGGACAATCTCCTCTCGTCACTCTCTCCATCTCCGGATCGGGAGCAGGCAGGCAATTCCTTTGTACTGACAGGCAGAAGCAGTTACTCTGAAGAGGAAGAATCACACTTTGTAATAAGCTATCTTCCCCACAATATAGGCTCAGGAGAACGGGCAGAATAAGGAGCAGCGTGGGAGCTGACACAGGGGTATGATGGGAATTAAAATACCTTGCGTACAAGAGGAACATCACAAGTATGATAATGCATCTTTGCTTCAATGTAGAGGAGTAACTCTTACTACTACAGATTTTTTGCTTCACACTAAGCCAGTAAGCATCATTTTATACTGCTGACAAATGTTTTCTTAGAAGGTGTAAAAGGTACAATGGTGTTTAACTTGTTCCTTTTTTTAATATCTTGAATCTGATGGCAGGATTCACTGCATTTGTCCACTTGTACTTACATTTCCCAGTTTGGACCATATAACAAGATCTCATCCTCTGAATATTAGATGTGGGGATGATAGTCGTGTTAATTCAGTAGCAAACAATAAGAAAGAAGCAATGATTCAATATACAAAATTCCCCTGCGGCAATTTGATTATTTCAACCGTTAGAGAAAAAAAGTGTTTGTTTACAAAAAACATCAACCCACACGGGAACGCTTAAAAATTCACTAATTAATTATTGGCAAATACTATGAAGTCCTCTGAAGTGGCACAGTAATTAGTTGTTCCATATTAATTTTTTATGAATTTGTTTTCACACGGGTTGAGAATGATTGCTTTTTAAAAAAAAAAATCCATTCAGTGGTGATCTTAGACTTTGGGGGGGAGGCCCTGAGGCATAGAAGCCCATCGAAGATGTTGTTTTAATGTTCTTAAAATTAAGTATTTGGGGTTGTATTTGGTTGTTATTTTGGTCGTTATGTTTCAAAAACCTGCAATTTCTTAAGGGTGTGTAGACTTTTTATATCCACCATACACACCTCACATACACAGTGAGAGAACTTGTTTATATGCTTTATTAGACTGTTTGAGTGTATATACTATATGTGTATTATTGTATTGTAAACACGTAGATGTCAAATTTTCACATAATATCCCAATAAAGCTCCATTTGAATTTGAGTAGCAACATGACATAGTGATGGTGTATCTATGCCAGTTTATTAGAGGAAAGTAACAGTTGTCTCAATTGGTCTCTGGGCAAAGCTATCTAATATTATGAGTAGGCTTACTTTGTGATATGATTGGGTGGCAGCAGGGTATGCCATTCTCATCATGTTTATATCGTGTTGTATGCAATCTCCTCATCATGAACGGCATATTGTGGTTGTGTGAAGTTGATGGAAATACCACAAGAAAAAGAATACATATGAATGCACAGAGAGAGAGAGAAAAAGAGAGAGATTAGATGGAGAAAAAAAGGAGCCAGTCAACCTAGGATACATATAGTCAGTGTCAGAAGTGGTAGATGGAGATTGTTCCAATGGTTGGAACAATTTCAACAATGCTTCTAAGACCAAAAATGGAAAACAAATGACATGGCCTGAAGTGATTGTTTTATGTAGAGTGAGAGAATACTCACACAGTTGAATTATATTGGGTTCCACAACAAGATCATTTGTTCTAAAATGAGAGTTAGGGCGCTTTCACACCACAAGTTTGATTATCTGGTCCACACCAGGCAGTAAAATAGTTACTATGTAGCATACAGGCTACGGTGTGGTCCATGTTCAAACCTGCAAACGAATCAAGATTGGTCCGATTGACGTTCCCTCATCTTCCTGTAGGTCGACATTTGGTGCGGAGTCAAGCGGACCGAGACCACCTCTTTTTGGAGGTCTTGGTCCGCTTGATTTAGTGCGCACCTGAGTGCGATTGATGCTTTCACACCAAGGAAAACGAACTGAACTAAGAGCTTTTGGTCCGAATGGACTGCTGTTGGGGTGAAAGTGCCCTTAGTTTCATAGTCTCCTAGGTTGTGTTCACACCAGCCTTGTTTAGTCTGGTTGAATTGAACTCTGGAGCATTTACCCCCTTGGTGAGGTTGGTTTAGGCGAACGTAGGGACCAAACAGTCGGACTCTAGTTCGCCTCATAGAGGTGGTCTTGGTCCACTTGTAAATGAACTCAGGTATGTTCATTTCTGGTGTGAAACTCTAACATACAGATTACAGGAACCTTACATATGATGGTGTTAATGCACTGTACCAACTGCTGTTCTTGTCATTTAGCCTATGTTTCTTATCTGTACTATGTAGGCTAATATTCATTCTTGATGAAAGTGTAGCAACTTTTTTTGACTATGATTTATGTAGCTTAGATTATAAGGTTATGTATGCATTCATTCACTCATTTGACATGGAGAGAAGTTAGCTTTCCTTAGCTTTCCCCGTTGCTATACATCAGCCTGGAGTCAAACACCTTGAACAACTATTTCTAAATGATTTTTTTTAATTTCTATTTTCATCCTATGCCTTATCATATAATAGGTTTATGAAGAGCTTTAGCTATTAATAAATGTCTTCATGTATCTTAATAAGTCATTGTGGTTTCCTTAGAGTGCAGCAGACAGAGGTCACTGTTTAAAAAAAAGAAAACTTATGGTTTTATGAGACTGAGAATTGATAAAATAAAATTGAGTGTGGTTTAATGTTTCCAGACATTAAAGAATTCCCTTGAAGGAGGTGGTGCCCTATTATTGAGAGGTGAATATATTGATAATGGTAATATTATGTGTGCGTCTTTCCTCCTGGTCTTGTTTTTTCCCTTGTTTTTCTTTCATTTCTGGTGAGTAGAATTTATGGCAGAGTTGTTGTATTGAATTGCATACGATTGCACAGGTGTACCTAATACTGTGCCCATTAACTGTGTAAATAAATGATGTCATTTGTCTCATGTTACTTGCAGAACCAAATTTATCTCAGTATGATGTTTTTCTTCATGAACAAAGATGATCAGGTTGTTCATCAAACAAAAAATCTTGTCAGTATTTTTTTATGTTAATTGTTTAAAATATGAGTTTGTTTGTTTTTTAATGTACATAATACATCACTATTGAATAAAATAGAAGTTTACAGATTAAAGCACTTTGTAAAACAGACACATTACAGGTTAAAGTTTGATGATAAAACCTCTTAAAGGGGACATGTGAACAAGAGCACACTGAGAAAACCACAGTAACCTCTTACTACCTACAATTATCAATCTGTAGGACTTCACTGTTAATTATGACAAACTGAGTTTTACATATTAATCTCTTCCCTCAAATCATGCTGCAATTAGTGTCATTGTGTGAACAGTGAGTACCTAGCTAAATCCCGTGAATTATGCAGGGTTCCCCCTTTAATCTCATCTCATAGTTGCTATTTTTGACCCTATGAAAACATTATATGTGAGATTATGAGCTAATTGGTTCTAAGGTGGGAGTTGGGTGTCGCTTTAAGAACTCTATTGTAAGAAACTAGACATTGTTAATCACTACATAATACTTTTGTATGTCCTGGAATTATTATTATCGGGTATCTGAAACTTGTCTTTGGTTCAGTTCATTGCAAAACCTCACAGTAGAGCCAGACTGATATATCAGCCAGGAGATATTATCACAGGTATCATACATTGTCCTATATGCACCAGTAGCTTTTAGTTTTATTTTTAGAGTTATATAGGCAGCATCTATGTATATTTTTAATTCAAGTCTAAAATATACATTGTTGTTGTTTATAATTTATAGGAATGTATTATTATTACATCCCCAGTGAAGTTTACTGATGTCTGATTTTATACAACAACGTTTATAGTCAGGCAGATATATTGACATCTGATTTTTTTTACTCCCTATTATCTGTATCAGCATCAGCCCAACAAATCCAGTATCAGTCTGGTCCTAGTTCATGTACTACTAAATTAGCTGATTTAAATTGGGATATTTCTTTAATTAATATGCTTACTGACTGTAGGAACATAAGCAAAAACATTCATTGGTGCTCTTGTTTGGCAGTAATGGACTTTTTTTCTTCTATCACCCGCTCAGGCTTGGCAGTATGACCAAATTCTAAAATCCCAATATAGGTCATTTCATATCCTGATAACCATATCTATCCTAATGTAGCACATTTTGATTGAATAAATAGTTGGTCCATGCGCTCTCCCCAACCCTCACCTGTCTGTCCGTCCTTAGTGCAGATGAATTTTACTCCTCTTGGTGTAATAGGTTAAAAATGAACGTTAACAGACTGGATTAGGGCAATATTCATTCTGCATGTTAGCAGTTCACAAAAAGCAACAAGGTGTGATGATGTCACAAGCACAGCCATCATTGTTATCCTTGTCTATATTGCTTCTCACTGCTGTATATGGCATTTGATCAGTTAGGCAGATATTAGGTAGATAGCTTTAAAAGTAAAACAGTCCTGTAATTGTTTCAATGGCAGTACAACACTGTAACAACTAAAGAGAAAGCTGAAGCAACCTACCTCATGGAAGATGAAAAGATGGAAATATTTCAACCGTCACACTCACTCAACTTTTACTTTAGTGAATTTATTTGTATTATTATTATTTAGTATATTTTATTGTTTTATTTTATTTGGGAATTCAGATTGTTTACATTTTTATACTACCTCTGGTGTTTCCTCATTGCAGATTCATGAGTTATGATCATTTCCTCAGTCTCTGTTTGTATTGAGTCATTATTTATTTTTGTTTTATTTCATTTTTAGATGTGTTTCCTTACTATGTGAAGCACTTTGTGTTACACTACTATGGATGGAAAGTGCTATACAAATAAAGTCTGAAGTCTGATTATAACTTAACTACACATAACACCTTCAGCTTTGGACCTACCCTAATAATACCTTCACCATGTGTTTATTTTACCATTACAGGATTATTTACTTTGAATTATCAGATATATTTGACCTAAATAAGAGAGTCAGAATGGCCTTGTTCATTGTGGAGTAGGTACAGAGGGTTTGAATGTGCAGGTGTGTCTTTCTCCTGACATTGAACATTTTTGCCTTGAATGAATAATACACTTCTGTGTCTGCAAAAGCTTTTATTTAAGAGTCAGCCCTTCATTTATAATGGCTTTTTACACAGTCAATGCAACCTTAATCTAACCTTTAACCAATAGTGGTATTAGAAGCCATTTGTATTATTGTATTCATGCATACACAGCACAAAATTGTGTGTAAGTCCTTAAGAGTTCAGCTGCCAAATCTCATCTTAAATGAACTGGCAAAGAAACGTTGTTTTTTTCATCTTGAATTTAGTTAAACACCTGACATGGCTTATTTATTTGAACATGTGTTCATGTCAAATGATAGCTTTCTGAGCTCAGGTCAGTAAAACAAGGAGCAATATACATAGGCTATATTTAAGCACATGCGATGTATATCAAAAATTGTAATAGATTGTGATAGAGTGTGAAATTAGCCAGCTAAATTTGAGCAACAGAGATTTATAGCATAAGATTTTTTAATATCCTCAAGCAGGATGCAGTTAATTAGTAACATAATGAGACTATACATTCATGGTAGTCCTATGATCTAAACATTGATTGGTTTTCATCACATATGACTTGCGTAAGACTCACTACAAAGGGCACTAACATGGAAAATATGTTCCAAATGCTTAAACATATTGTAAAAAGAATTGACTCAAAGTTGCAGTTTGCATCAGTTAGAGGTCTGTTTTCTCTCCATGTCTAATACATACAACATTCATTGATCGATTCAGTGGCAAGCTGTCATTACAGTCAATGAATGTACAGAGAATAATTAAGAAATATTTTTTTTTTTTTTTTTTTTAAGTATATTTTTTGGGCTTTTTTGCCTTTAATGTTCAAGACAGTGTAGAGAGACAGGGAACAGGAGGCAGAGAGGGGGGAATGACACGCAGGATAAGACCGCTCGGCTCGGGATTCGAACCAGGGTCGCCTGCAACGAGGACTATAGCCTCAACACATGGGGCGGGTGCTCTACCCGCTGAGCTATGCTCAATCCCGTTAAGAAATATTCATAGTGATATAAAACATAGAAAAGTAGCAGAGCCTTATTTTAGAAGGTAGAATGACTTAAAACTCCAACCTTTGTCTTTTAAGTAAGAGTGAGATACTATACCATTGGTTATTATTGCTTGAGGTGTTTAGGGACCAACCATGAGTCCACAATCTTTGTAGAAAGTAGCTTCCCTATGACTGTAAACATCCTTGAGATGAAAAACTCCATCAAATAGATGATTCTGTCAGAAAACATGCATGTGCGTCATGGATCTGAGTCCCACTGGGAATCCCCACAACCACTAAAAGCCTCTACCCAACGGGTCTTTTTGAATAAGATATTCCAGGCTACCATCTTCCATGTCATTGGCAGTACCGCTGTGTTCCTACGCAAGAAAATGTGAACCACAGGTGTTGCTTCACTAACATTAACTTCATGTGGCATGCTTCCTGCATCCTGCTTAACTCGCAGCTCTTTCAGAAAGGCCAAGAGAGTCATCTATTCATGCAGAGAGATCATTGGCATAGCTTTTTATTTTTCCTGCTCACCCACAACCACACAAATAAACATTCATTAACTGAGTTGGCCACAAGTGCTTATGAAGTCTGTGTTTGGCTGCTTTAAAAGGTTGGCGTAGGTGTCATTTAAACTCATAACAAAAAAACAGAAAATATCCCAAGCATTAGAATAGATACTGTGCTCACCACAGGATTGGGAAAAAGACAGTAGGAAGGGAAGTGCAGCCAGAAGCGTTGGATAATAATCATAGTATACATTAGTAACCTGACCCACAGCAAGATCCTCATCCAGAAACCACTGCCAGTCAATACTAGAGGGTTCAGTGAATAAGATGTACACTGTTTTCATTGTCTTTGGATATTGCATTCTGAAAAGTTATTAAACTCATTGAAATGACTGGTTTATTACTTTAGGCCTAGAAGGCTGTATTATTAAGCTATTAATCAATGCCTACACCCGTGAGCAGATAGTGCAATTCATTTATTTTTAATGCTTTGAAATAAACTTCTAAAATCAGGTACACTTAACACTCAACTCCCATACTTAAAGCTGCTGTAATCGATAGTTTTGTGACAGCAATGTATCAAATGACAATGGCCCTATTTACACTTGGTATTGACATGTGTCTTGGGTGATCCGATCACAAGTGGACAGCCGAGACACATTGTTGTTCCCACCTGTCTCTATTATTTGTCTCAAGCTGAATTTGTGTCCAGATTTCATTGCATTTTGCCAAACAGCCCCATTCACAGTTATTACGTTAGTCAGACAAGCGCTAGATGGGTTGTTAGTACTAAAGAGTAATACAAATGTTTCAAGAACAGATAAACATGTGCAAACTTTTCCAACTGTTAGCATTACTCCAATCTTGTGAAGATTGTACCTGTTTACCAAAACAACCACCACGTCCTGCATTGACGACGTATTTTCCTGTTACGTCCTTGCTGAGGATGGATTAGCATTTATTCTACAACGTGTCCAAGACCACCTCAGCTGATGGTTTGAGTGATCGGATCACAATGCGTCACAGATGTGGTTCACACTTGTATTGAATGCTGTCCAGTTGTGATAGGATCACCCAAGACTCATGTTAATGCCAGGTGCAAACAGGATAAATGTATAATGTCTACTGAATAATCTACAGACAATTTTCACATCACTCTGCACCTCCCCTCGATTTTATAGAATTTTATAGCAAGGTTCAGCTCTTTGTTCATTATCTGACTGAAAGTTTACTGTATTCAGCAACAACCTCTAGAAACCCACTGTGCACTACCTGGTCATCAAACAGACAGTTACTCACTGGTGAACATAGCGGAGAATCTGGCAACTAAAGACAAAGATATTTTTCTCAGGAGTCGGTGGAGACCCAAACAGAGCCAAAACTGAGTCTACCAGAGGCTTCAAATAAATGTTTGTCGGGTTTGTGAATAAGCAACTGTTTGCTAACAAGTTTTCCATATTAAAAAGTGATATGTCAATGTTCTTATTCATCTGTTGCCCCCAAGTGGGCACACTTACTTACTGCATGTTTGAATATATTACCTTGATAAGTTCATGTTGATATTTTGAATAATAGCAGTAGTCCACATCCTCCTCTCATTTTCTTCTTCTTCCTCTTGTCTTGCTGTGGTAGAACTGGATTTTCAAGTGTTTATTTTTTGCTGGCACTCTTTCCTATTTTATCAGTATGTGGGCCCCAGGATTGCAGTTGACATAATTTCAAAAATTGACCTTTTGCCTTTTATTGCTTTCATCTGTCTTTGGAATGTCTCCTCTCCTGACATAACATAGACTGGAAGTTTCAGATGTTTTTTATGTGCCCTAGAGCCTTAAAATAAGGCTGATATTTAATTGTGTCTATAATATCAACCTCAACTATAGTTATAAATATAACTATTAATACTAACTATTAATCATAAGTGGCTTGCTACAGTTAGCAGACCATGCGTACTGACTGGCTCTACTATAAGCATCATATCAGGTGTACACAAACTCATCAATCTGCCTATCTGTACAGTCCCATAGAGTTGCACTGTAAGAGATGCAGACACAGCACACAACATAACAGTTCAGTTGATGGACAAACTGTTCACGAAACAGTTCATGAAAACACTCCATCGAGGGATTGTGTGTATGCTCTGCAAATGTCATGGCATTCAGCCTATCACATTACGCCTTATCTTGTGCACAAGTGGGGATTTTGGTGTGAGGGTGGCACTAGAGTAAATTCCACAGGATCACTAAAATCAACAGGATTTGTCCTCTGGGTTACATGAATGTTCATAGAAAATTTTATTGTAGTGTATTTCAGATATCGGAGTGAATTCGACAATTTGAGGGAGGCCACCTGGAGAAATGCTCAATGTACTGTATGTCAGAATGAAAATGGTCCATCTTGCATATGAATATGTTCGATATTTTTCATAGCAACCTTCTCATTATATATACAAGAAATGTTGATCTGTTTATATAAGAGGAAAAGTCAGCTGATCAGATTAAAGTATAGGTTCACAATTATTCAAATCCGACTTACAGTAAAACAACAGCCATATGGCCATATGAACACTGAAACGGTATTTGCTTGAGATCCTTTCCTATTGAGCTTCTACTGTTAATAGTAGAGGACAAAGCCTACAGTCTTCCTCCAGTAATGAAATATATTCCAAAGTTTATCTGGAGCTAACATGAGGGCTCAGACGCCTGAGTTAGACAAATCAAATGGGAGTCTTGGGAAAATGACTGTCTTTAGGTGTGAATTAGGTGTGAAATTCCTTTGTATTGCATGCTGTCACTCCTAAAATGTGTTTATGACGCTGCACTCGGTTATACACAGAAAAAAGTGATGAATGCTGTTGTGTGAGGAATGAAAAACAGAAGCTTGAGAAAGATGTTCGAATCCTGCATAACAGAAAGATGTACTATTTCTTTATAACATATACAGTAGAATAGATAATGTGGTGACCAAATTGTAGAGATATCACCAAAAATGTTCAGCATTCATTCAAGTGAACTGTCATTTTACACTGGTGAAGAGAAACTTGACTTGATGATGATGATGATGATGATGATGATGATGATGATGATGATGATACTAGTAAAAATATAGAATAAGTAGAAATGATTCACTATGGTCCACATCCCAACCAAATCGCAATGTGTTATCATAGTTATAGACCCATGTTACTCTCAACAACTCATGGACCAATAGAAAGCCATGCTACTCGAAGGCAAACTCTACATACTTTTTGTGCGTGTGTAGAATATATTTTCGAGACGCCCATGAAAATACATATCAACAGGCACAAGAGCAAACAGCTTCGTGTTCAAACACCCATGAGAACTGACAGAAATGTATACACACAACACTGAAGAATCCTGCACACAAGAAAAAAATCTTTCACATTCAGACACACATACAAATTCAATGGTAATTCAGTGTGTGTTGTTCTCTGAGCAGCTGGTGCTGGCAGACAGCTCTTTTAACTCTTCTCCTCAGAGACGGATAACTCGTGGCTACGAGTGTGAGTTCGTCCAACAGTGACCTCTTGGAATCCCTTCCCCTCATCTCGCCTGTGAAATACCCAAAAAATCTGGAAACTGTGAAGACATCTTTTGTTGAGACGTACAGTCACACATACAGCATGGCCATATGTTTTTTTGTCTATGACTGCCAATCATTGTTTTGTATCAGTGTTAGATATCTAAATTAGTCAAAAAAAGTTGTGGTCATATGAAAGGAGGAACAAGGGGAGTGCCTGTGAAGTAGTTGTAGACTATGAATCATAAAAGGGAAAACTGTAGACTTGCCAACAATGTAAATGAAGGTTCTGTGTTGACACCTTGTCTGCAGCATAGATAGGCTGGGATATATGTGCAATATCTCACATGGACAAGTTATCACTCAAGAGTGGATAGGCACTGCAGGAAAGTCAAAAGTGAGATATATATTCTAGCCAACCGCAATGCAAGATCAGTGTCAGGCCTTCAACGTGCAGACTTGTGGGTGGCAACCTATTTCAAGGTTGGGAAAGAAATTGCAAACCACCTCCACACCTGAGAGCAGTCAGCAGCTCATTAGGCGGTTAGGGGAAGCACAGTTAGCCCTCAATAATAGTAACCAAAAAACAGCCACAGTCGCTGACCCGCAATTAATCCGAGTTCATTTTAAAACACAGCTGTTCAACTCTTAACTCTGCCCACGATGAAGAAAGGATATGCAATTATTTCTCAGCCTGGACCTTATTTACAGCAGACATGTTGACTTGTAGCAGGGAAAGCACAGACATAGAGACACATGTCACTGAGTCTGCATCTATCATATCAAGACTCTGGCATCGGAACACCCCTGGAATGCAGACATGATTAGTGGTATTACTTACAGCTATGTTTGACGAGGTACAGTGTCCACCCTGACATTGACCCTGTATGAGTTTTATGAAAGTAAGAATTACAAATAACTTTTTTTCTGATTGGAATCATTTTGTTCAGTGCAGTAAAAACCAATCGTAGTCATTGACACCCACACATGGGTTTTACTTCTATAGCCTTAAAACATCGCCTCCACCAGGACTCAGACAGACTGCACGCTATTTTTAATGGCGTGACGTGACAGCGCTGCTTATTTCAGTCAAGACAGAAGTAGCGCTGAGACGTCACAGTATTATAAATGACACTCCACCACCTACATAAGCACTCTTTATACGGTTTACAGCAGGCACAACATATTCATGGCTTATTTTCATGACAGATTAAATTGAATCATTCTTTTTCCTGTCGCTTTTGTGGTCTTCACATGGTGTACACCACAGCTGACAATGGTATTTTCAAGCACTTTTGAGTAGAAATGGAAATAAACTGGCACTGATTCAGTCAGTGACTCAGATCACTTGTACTCTATTTATCAGAAAGAGCAAAGTTGCGTTAGAGCCAGACTCAAATTCATATCGATACATATTGTATAAAAGTGCTGTTGTAACAATCATCTAATCCAGAATCAGTACAAACACTGTTTTATTTGTATGGCAGTGCAGTGAGAGAGAGAGAGATGTGAGGAAGGAGAAAACCCTTGGTCTCGCTTTTGGTCCATCTACACATGACATCCATGACTGTGTCTGAAATCACCCTCAGCCCACCAAGGGGTCCAATCCGAGCCACTGGATAGGGTTTGCAAAGTATGAGAATTGCAGAAAAGTCATTCCAGTTTTTCTACTGATTCAAAGGGTTTTTTTCCACCATGACCAGAATACAGTTCTGTGAGAAAACAATGAATACATATTGTGGTCATATTTAAACCATTCATATATTCAACATTGTGCAAAATGTTGTCAATTGTGCAAAATAATCTGAAAAAACACATCAGATGTTGGAATATATATTATACATTATTTGTAGATTATTATGCAATGGTTTTACTCATCCAGCCCACTTGGGATCAACTTGGCTGTATGTGGCCCTTGAACTAAAGTGAGTTTGACACCCCTGTAATAGACACTAAATAAATGAATGGTAAATGGATTGTACTTATATAACACTTTTCTAGTCTTTTAACCACTCAAAGCACTTTTACACTACATGTCAATTTCACCCATTCACACACATTTATACAGTGATGACAGGAGCTACCACACAGGGTGCCAACGTGCTCCTCAGGAGGAGACTAACATTCACTTGCATATTCATACACTGCTGGCGCATCGAGTTGTGGATTGAAATCGAATCACCGATCTTCCGATTAGTGGACAACGCCCCCCCTACTTCCTGAGCCACAGCCGTCCCAAATAGTTCACTCAATAATGAGCAGCAAATCAAGATTTCGGACCATTACCATCAGCTGTAGAGCATTGCATTGTGGAACTGTTAGTAGAAAGTAGTGTACATGCCATGGACATTACTTATTTTGTACTACTAAGTAAACAGGAAGTGATTTGGGACACAGCCCTAGTGTTTGTTGTTAGCATTCCAGTCAAGTAGTTTTTTTTTTGTTTTTTTTTTATTGTTAGAAAACCAAGACAGATTTAAAATCTTATTCGTGATCAAGTTAACACATGTAAGCAAAAGTCAGTTCAATATCTCTTTGATTTTATTCAGTTGGGAAACACTTAAAATGACAGATACTGCAGTTCAGACTGAAGACTGATTCATTCAATGTAATGAACGCCTCTAGTGTTCGGCTGTGAAAAGCATTACAACGATGAGAACATGCAAATTGCTCAGAGAAAAGATTAGAACTCAGACTCAAACAAACAACACTGTTGCTGTGACTACCCACCAACAGTCGGATCTAGTGAAGCAACCTGATAACAATTGATCTGCTCATTGATTAGACGCAATAGATTCTGTTGCATTGAAATTGTGTGTGTGTGTGTGTGTGTGTGTGTGTGTGTGTGTGTGTGTGTGTGTGCTTAGATTCCACTGTTGCTGCTGTTTTTGAAGATTTATTCCGGGGCATTTTCTCCTGAAAACATCATAGATGCTAAACTGGGAAACACAAGCATGGCAAATGAGATTAAGCTAATTGTTTATTCCTCTGGGTTTATATGAATAACATTACACACAAGGTTAATTATCTCAATAAAATACGCTAACATAATCGACAAAGATCATGTCTTTGATTAGCAAACAAGAGTTCCGTCGCTTTATTCCAATTAAACCCATGATTAATGGCGTGTGACAATCCGCTGGCTCTGCTCACTGTGTTTACACAGGAACCCTCCGAACCGCTTTTAAAATCACAGTTTAACAGTGACACATACTATAAGTCACAGGCTTTACAACTGACAATAAAGTCACGGCTCATAAATCATTATGTCACGCTGTAGCTTGTTTTGCTGTGTGCTGTGATAATGACTTCTATTCTGATAGAAGGAGGGACAACAAAAAGGAATGGTGGCCATTTACCGACTGTTCATTAACAACTCAAAACATATTCAACATGCTGCAGCCGTGCTCCAAAACAGATAAAATGCTCTGTCAAGTCACTGTTTGTCGGGGGGGGGGGGGGGGGACTGAGGTACATGATACCTAGATGTCACACACTTTCCACCGCATCCCCGAGTCATTAGCATCGGTTTTGTGATGACAGCGCCTGACACTTGATGGGCAAAGGCCTTCTTCCTTCTCCGCCGCTCATCCCACAAAAGCAGATCTGACAACCAGCTGACTCGACTTGACTGACTGACTCATTCACTGACTAACTGGCTGACTGACAGCGATCCTGCAGCGGTACAGGGCTGCGGCTCCACGCGGCCGATAAGCTAAGAGGACAAAAAAGCGAGATGCAAGACTGGAAGAGCGAGGAGAAGTATGAAAGGGAAAAGTAGCATCGCCTTGCTGTACGCCAAAGCAGGAGCCATTTGTGACCCCTTGCTCCACCAACAACCACCCCACCCTCCTCCCACCACCAAAAACTTGGAAAGTCAGAAATAGCAGCAGAAAGGGAGGAATAAACAAAGACAGTGAAAGGACTCACAGAGAGACTAGCGGCGCTGTGTGCTAGCCTGCCAAGTGGCACCAGTGCCACTGCGCACCGAGTTAAGTGCCAAAGCTTGTCAAACACAGGGCACCCATCCAATCCAATCCAGTGGCAGGGGGGGGGGGGATTGGCTGCCACTTAGTTCACCTATATAAGAGGCGTCACCGCTCGGTGCTGCCAGGTTGTAAAAGCACTTGCTTGTTGTAAAAGTTCAAATTGCAGGTGCTTGTTCACACAGACGAGAGGAGGAAATTAGATTAGACCCTGATTATAAGAAGAGGTCGTATATGTTTAGAGAACACTCAAAATACGCGTGCTGAACTTTCAACTTCCTCCACAGTCCTTTCATAATAAACCAATATGTCAAAACTGCTGCATTGGCCCTGTGCTATAAATAAAAAAGGAAGGCTTCTTTGCTGAACCGGTAAATTTCACGGTGCACAAAGTTTAAATGACAAATGTGTCTCGTGATTGTAATTGGGGTTGGCTCGCTCGCAAAGGCACTTTGTTCTGAGTATTCACTGGGAAAAAAGCACCTGAGGGATATAAAGGGAGAGTTTACAGTCAGGCATAGAGTCAAGATAAGTGTGTGTGTGTGTCTGTGTGTTTGTGTGTATGTAGACTAGATCTACCTGTGCTTGATGTGTGCCTTGATTGGATTTTCATGTGTGTGCGTGTGTTTGTGCATGTGCTAAATTGCATCTATTTGCATAATCATCTTCAACAATGTTTCCCATTGTCAAGATGAGAGAGACTATTTACATTTCCCACACGTTTACACCCCCCCCCCCTTGTGTGTCCCCATCCTCAGACAGATAAATAAGTGAGATGTCCAAGAGAGATCATTATCGGAGAGGCTCTAAATCGATCCATCCTAATTAATTACCTGCTTGATAGATAGGAGTGAGGCCCGTCACACTCCGACAACCAGACTACAGACAATCAGCTGTTCAATTCTCACACATTATACACACGGACAACTATAGACAAACTACATAGACCGATGCATAGCAGCAGTGTTGTTAATAACAGTCTAAAAGAACTCATTAAACTGAAATAAAATAATCAGAAATAGCTCAAAATGTCATCTTCTTTAAATGGAATACTTCAAGGTTTCAAGTGTGTTACACCTGTGACTGAGTAGCGTTACTTTAGATGATTGGGTGATTATGAAAGTAGTAGTCTTTACCTCTTTACAAGTCAAGTCATTGCTTCCTAACACAATAAAATCTGGCCTCTTAAGACATTAAAAGTGTGTTTAATGTTGCATCCAGTGCTGCAGTTTGGAAAGAGTACTTCTTTTGTTTTATTTTTCCCAAAATTCTTCCACACACTGCAATACTACTTTTAAAGTTATTTCTTTCTCAATCAAACAATTACTATATTATTATTATTAGTACTATTATTATTATTATTAGTGATACATTTTATCATGGGATAATAAAGAACATGCAAAACCATAAACAATAATGTGTTTTAATTGATTAGTAGTAGACTGCTCACAGCAATAATTATATTACTATTCATTCAATAATCTTCAATAATCCTTCAACTCCTCTGCATATTGCATCACATATATGTGTGTATATTACATACTAGTACATGCCTGTGTATGTATAGATTCACTGTGCACACATCTAAGCAATTCCAGTGATGCATCATATCAATACAAGACAATTTACTAGGCTTTACTAGACATGTACAAAATATTACTAATACTATCATTGTGTACATTTAGTCCACTTTTTAAGAATGTAGGGATTTATGTTTGTTGGGGGTCGGGGGGGTCAGATTGCTCACATGTTGTTTCTTTTGGTATTTTTATGTCACCTGTATTGGCATCTATTGGTAACCAAATTAGTACACCCATCCCTACAACCTACAGTGGTTTGGATTGTCTGTTCTGGGCTACTGTATAAACATGGCAACATGCGCAACATGGTGGTCTCTATGGAAGAGGACCCGCTCCCTTTGTAGATGTAAAAGCTCATTCTAAGGTAACAAAAACAAAGAATTTATTTTTCATGGAATTATACACTCACTACTTTTGCCACATTCGCTCTGCTAGATGCAACTAAATCTTACATACTGGTCCTTTAAAGAGTTGCCAAACAGTGTCAACGTAACACAACACATAACACAGCAAAATGTGGTGTATAAATGTGTTTTTAACAAGACAGAATCCAACTTTTAAAACTTTTAAAGAGACTTCTAAATGTTCTTGGGAAGATTTTTTATTGTAACATGAGAAAAGTCATATTAGAAAGAAACTTTTTAAGGATATTAAATTCATTGCTTGTCAGTTCACAAAATTGTTTTGTTGTGAGCACATATTTCTAAACACATTTAATTTTTCGCATAAGTCAAATGCCTTTTATTAGTAAGGGCTTTGTTCATCTCTGTTTCAACACAACAACGCTGTCCGTGGTGCTGAACTGGATGACAGTCGAGACCCTAACAGCAGAGATGTAACTGAATCGTCTTTCTCTTTCTAAAAGTTGCAATACACAACATTTAGCAACTACATGTCACACTAGAGCACCACTATCTCAGACCAAAACAAATATATGCATCATTTACTCAAAGTTGGCACACAAAAAAAGTGGTCAGTGCACTGAAACTCAGATCAAACTGTCAAACTAGGTAGTGCTGATCAAATATGGATCAAGATTCTATTACAGCATTGCCTATTTTTTACCACAACATATTTTCATAAAGATATTTTATGTAACTGTTTAGCTGTAATTAGTTTACAAGCACGCATATCCAGACCAACCTTTAAAATAAAGAACATAGAAGTTGTGATAACTATACAACAACACAGTGAGTGTGACTTATTTCACTGCTTAGCTCAGCATTACTCCACTGTATATTTCCATAGCTAATAGTTGTGTGTTGACATCCAGTGAGACTGAATGTTATATATTGCACCTTTAAGAACATTCACTTATACAAAACCAAAGACAGAAACAGATAAATATATTGGAGGCTCTCTCCATTTATTTCACTCAACACAACACAGACAACAGTCTGAGTCTTCCATCTACAACATTATGGTTAATCTTCACCTTCAGTGATTAATCACTTTTAAAACATTAAATTGGAAGAGTGTGGGCTCGGTGGCTGCAGCCTATGGCACACTGTGAGTTAGACTATCTCATTCAATGACATCATGTATGCAGAACAGTATGAATAAGTTACTGTGTGTACTGTGGTATTCATTTAAAAGTCAAAGATCCAGTTAGACAACATTTCCTCAAGCAAAGGTCTCTAGAACATCAGGTCTAATTTACATTATGATTCAATACCATATATACTGAAGTAGCCTAGTAGTTGTATCAACAACAGTTCAATAACATTTCATTAACATATATTGTCACAGAGAACTGGAGGGATTATAAAAGTACTATATATATAAAAGTACTGTAATAATACATAACTTTTTTCTGATTTTAAGTAAAATAAGGGCTGCATTTCAAAATAAAATACATAACAGAGAGCTTTTACATTAAAAAATGAAATAAAAAGTAGCTTACCTTTTCCCTTTCCTTCTTTTATTTAAGTCAATTTCACATCTTAATAGTCTCAACTAATTTTATGATTAACAATGATTAGAAATAGTACTATATATAGAAGTACTGTAATAATAAATACATGGTTTCTTTTTCTCACTCCAAGTAACATAGTGGATGCATAACAGAGAGATTTTTTGCGTCTTAAAGTACTTTTATTTTAAAAAATGAAATAAAAAGTAGCTTGAGTTTCCCTTTTCCATCTTTTATGTTAACTCCATTTCATTTCTTAACAGTCTCAACTAATTCTATAATAAACAGTTTCAACACATCTTAACTGAACAGTTTAGTGAGCTGCCAGGATTTTAGATCTGAAGTGTGTTGTGGTGGATTCTGGTAGATTGTTCATATTGGGGTTCCCACATGGTTACTTTCTGTGCCTTCAGTTCAGATTTGAGTTGGTGTGTTTGCTCTAAAGATGTGTGCTTTGTCTCATAGTGTGGTTTCACAGTCACCACAGTCCAAAAATATTTGTAACAAACTGGTTTTGAACAGGGAAGAATGAACATAAGAGTTTGTCCATTGTAGTCTACTATTCTCTTTTAGAGCAGCCATGTGGAATAACTTTCCTCTGACTCTTGTTTCTCAAACACCTGCAATGCTTGTTGGAATGCACAGATTTGATTGGCTAGGTCGTATCATGTGGGATGATTTACATGCATGCAATTGATCTGGGAGTTTCCTGGGCTGCTAAACCAGCGCTGTGAAGGCTAGGAAAGCTGTGCTAAGTTAAAATAGAAACGCTCTGTCAAAATAAAGGAAATGACTCTCAATAATTGATCTGTTATAAGTCCAGGTCCAGATAAGACGCTGTCTGGGTTCAGACCTAGACTAGTGTCCACCTATTTATGACCTTACCCATGGAGCTAGACTACTCACTAAACATTAAAACAAACACAAAAATAAAGACTTTGGCTACTCACTGTAAAAATATAACTACAGCTACAGACTTGCTTTGACATTTATAGAGCAACATGGCATTGTATACAATACATTAGCTAATATAACCTGTTTTCATCCACAGTTTTCATGGCACAGACAACAGCACTTTAATGGATTTTAATTTTTGCTAAAATCCCACTTCAGGAATACCCAACAACAATGCAAAAGGCATAGTTAAAATGTAAAGAAAAGAAGCAATTAAAACCCAGGATACAAAGGGGAAAAGGAGAAAAATGAAACAACAACAAAAGCTCGAACTCGCTGAAAACACAAATTCATACAATCTGGAGCGCCTCTGATCGGCTGCTGAACTCAGTGTGAGATGGACAAACGGACACGCTGCCTGTGTGGATGAGTTAAAGAACCTTTGCACCACCTCCAGAGCGCACAGGCAGGGGGCCAAGAATCCAATAACTCTCCATTTTCCCGTTGAAGAGGATTCCCTTTCCCCCGTGTAATCCTGCCTGTGAAATGATCCCTGCCTTTTTTACCTTCTCACACTTCCTTATCCAAAGACACGCACCTGAAGGGAGCGTCATATAGGACTCGTGTGCAAGATATCCGGACATCCAATGTCACGTTGAGACCCTGTTAAGCTCTAATTAGCTTGTGTGTTAGAAAGCAGAGGATGAAATACGGTCCGACTGTAATCTGGTGCTGAACTGGGACGCTACGTCAGAGGAGAAGAGTGCAAATGCGAGACATAAAGCAGCTCAAATTGGTTGAGTGAAGCGTAATATATCTGTCGGCCACATCCTCTCAGTATGCCCTCAGTGTGTGTGTGTGTCTTCTCTGCCTCCGTCTCTGTGTTTCTCTTCCTCCGTCGAGACTTTCTATCTCCTCGCCCTTATATGCTCCATTTCCCCCTGCTTCACTCTTCCTCCTTGGACTAAAGCAATAGCGTCAACACTATTTTGCACAGAAAAAAGTTCTTCTCCCGCACTTGGCAAAGTTCCTCTCGACTTACTTGCGGATCATCACAAAGATAATAAAGCCAGAGGATTTAAAGTGGAACTGAAATTTGAATTCTTTTTGTGTGAAGAAATATAAACTCTGATGATCCTACAGCTGATGTGAATGTGAATATTTTTTCCATTTTTCACAGGAGGATAAAAACAGTCTTTTTTTTTAAACATGTAGAAGAGGAAACTGAGTCTCGGGTTCAAGTTTCTGGGTGGGTGTTTCCTTTCACAGCAGGTAGAGTCTCAACATGCACTAAAAACTGACTAGAGCAGGTTCTTGTCCTGTGGCCATGCATGTATAAAGACAACCTGATACAGTGTTGGAGGCAGGGCCCTGTTCATTCCTATGAGAGCTGCTCAGTGGTGCATGAAGCCAAGAAATGTTCTTCCAGGTTCTTCCCATATACTGTAGCCTATAGAAGAAATGGACGTAATATCTGTGACATCACCCATTGGTTTGTGGACTGCTGCTCAGAAGCCAATAGTTTCGAATCTGGGCAGCGCCATCTTGAACATTTCAGGTGCATGCTGGGAAAAAAAGAACACAGATTCTACTTATATGGGCATGAGGCGGGGCCATGGGCGGAGCGGGGAGGTTGCTATGGTTGCGAGGGTTGGATGTCGAGGACATTGGGCAATCTACCTATCAATCAGGACGTAGCCACGCCCTAATGCATACCCTGCTTTATCGTCACATATAAAATCAGGGAGGCCAAAATGTCCCAAATGAACATCATACTGCATTGAAGAAGGCTTTAAACTAGCGATTGAGACCATAAACACATTTTGAAAACGTTTACTGAGGTTAGAAATCAAGTGAGAAATTGGTGAATTCTCCATTGACTTGTATAGAGACGGTCGCCCCCTGGTGGCCTTTTGATAGAATGCAGCTCTAAGATACTTCCACGTTGGCCTCATTTCAGAGGACCGGAACTCCCCGCCTGTTTCTTCCTCGTATCCACTTTGCTTCGTCATCACTGGGCTTGTGGAGCAAGGGCACAATTGACCTCAGCTGGCCGAGTCAGCTACTTCTAGATAACACAATCTAATCATGTGGCTCTCCTGGACTTTTGAAATGTGATCAGACCGAACGCATCAAATTTAAAATCGAGTCATTTCGTTTTGACGCTCATGTATGTATTTGCTGAACCTTCACAATGCATGTATACGGGAAAAAGTCTTTTTAGGGCCAATAGCATCAGGTGATACGACAAAAGAAGAAAGGTTCTCTGGCCTTGCTGGTTTCCCTCTACATAAAAGGAAAATGCAACAATGGATGCAACACTAAACACACTTTTAATGTCTTAAGATACAGGATTTAACTCTGTTAAGAAGAAATCGGTTGTAAAGAGGTGAAGACTACCACCTTCATTATAAAACCAAAGTAAAACTATTCAGTCAGAAATGTAACACACTGCTTTTCATCTGGTAAGCTACTCTTTAGCATTCCATTTAAAGTAGTTCTGCATTGTAATTACATTGCCACTATGTCAAATTGGCTGCATGGGGGCTAACCTGTGGTCTGTGAATATTAATATTCAATATTTTTTTCCCCTTTTCAACAAGTCACCATAGCATTGGTATTTTTTACTGTACTGTCCCTTTAAATGTATACACAGCTGAAGTCATGATGTCATGTACCGGTCAGGCTCAGGAACTCAATACAAACTCTCATTTAGCATTCCTTTTATTGGTTTTTCCCAAAAAATGGAATGTGATCCTAGAGTTTAGACCACTCAACATCAACAATTATTAATTATTGTTTTTTGTGCACTTTTAAGGAGTGCATTTCAATTTACGTTGTACTTGTAAAGACATACTCTAAGTTAAACTGCATTTAAGCAAACTACAGCCCACACATGAAGTTAAGCAAGTATAGGGAGACATGGACAGCGCTAACCACCGTACCTCCCATTATTCTGCCATTATATCAATTTAATTTGAACTGTCTTTTTTTCTTGAGTCCAATTGTGATGATGGCAAACAACAAGACTAATTTAAGGATTGCTCGTATCCGACTGGGACAAAGTCATGGAAATAAAAAATAAAAACATTCCCAGCTGCTTAACTGATGAAGCATTTTTTGTGCCTGGCCAGTACGGACATGCTCAGTCGGAGAACACTAACTGCTGTCACTGCAGAAATATAAATAAAACATATAGAAGGATGTACTGATTCCCCTAAATAACATAAATACATTTTGACTTCAATTCAACTTCAAGAAAATAAAGGCACACACGTGATGTGGTGAATCATCCCCCTACAGAATAAGACCAACCCCGTACAGTATTGCATGTGTGTGTGTGTGTGTGTGTGTGTCAGAGGGGACAGGCAGGGTGAGACCGGAGGTTGAGGAGAGGTTATACAGGCAGACGGAGCGACCGCACAGCAGCACCACACTGTGTATGCCACGCTTGATCAACTCTCATTACAGCTGTGCTTGCACAGTGGGCTCATAAACATGACCGCAGAGGCAGGATCACACACAAACACATACATGCACACACACTTGAACATACACACACACACACACACATACACACTGGCAGATGTAATAACCTGTGGCCTCATTTGCATACACTTTATTGCAGACTTGTCAGCCTTCTGCCCAACACCTCCTGTCTCGCTCTCTTTACATGAGAATTGGCATCAAGCTGTGATCGCTCATCACGTATCATCAGAATCACAGGAAGTACCACAACACACACACACGCGCACACACGCTTGTACACACAGAAACAAAGGAATAATGAAGCAGAAATATATCCACCATTGATTGAAGGGAATAATATGATTTACAGCAACTCTTAAAAAGTCTTACTAGTCAAAGCACACTGTAAATAACTGACTATATAATTTGAAGTAAATACCTGGCAAGAAAGTGTCATATAAAATGTTGTAAAATTGCTGTTAATTACTGTAAAAGAATAACAGGATATTACAAGATGCCTTTTACAAGATTATGTTGTTGTTATTTAATTAAGCTATTTGTTCATATTATCTTGTATTTAATTCAGTTAGAGAAGTTACCTGGCTACTAGAGCCAGTAAATAGCTATAAATACTACACAATACAATATGTTATCAACAACTTAATTTATAATCTTATAAAAATCCAATAGTTTTACACAGGACCTGACATGACTTTCCATTTTTTGAACAACTCTTAAAATCAGAGCCTGAGATTGAAATCAGACCAAACTCACATTAACAGGAACGATAATGTTAACTTGGATATTTCAGGATAATCTTCATATCTGTCAAGGACTCAACTGAAATCCAATTAGTTGCAACAAAGTCGAGCATTATTAAAACTGGCCATGTACTAGGCTTAAAGGCCCAATCTGAAATCAGGACCTGAGGTATAGCAATCCATTACATAAGAACAGGGTGACATTATATGACTTATATTACCTTGAACAGATGAAGAAGTATATTTGCACCTAATGGAATATTTAAACCAAATGACCCAAGTAGAATTTAAGCTACATGCTAATGCTTAAATTATTCTTATCATCATATATGATCATGTTTAATTGTACATGGATTAACAAAATGTTGCATTAAACAACACACCGTCTAACAATGACTTCATACCCTTTTAAAGCTACAATTAAAATCAAATTATACAGCAACCAGCTGACTTTCAAGTGATAGTTTGGATTCTTACTCATATAATGTATCTGTTGCTTCATGAAATTGTAATACATCCACCCAGTTTGGTTCATTTGGTCGGTTCTCACCACAGGGAAGGAGTTAATGGACCAGACCTGCTGGATGTATTACACTGGCATGGACCATCAAATACCACTATAGGGGTAAGAGTCCAACTTTTCACTTTAATACTGGATATGTGTGTAATTTATAGCAACTTGGTGCCAGACACAGTTTCAACCATTAAATTGCATTTTCGTTCCAAAAAATGACCCATTCCAGTAATGAAGCTTTAACTGTATAAAACGTGACCTTTTCTTCCAGTGTGTTCCTAAATGTTAAGACATAAGCAACAGGTGTAAATAAAAGTATACAATAAAACAATTTTCATTCACATAGCAAGGTACAGAAGAGACCTCGGTTTTTTTGCATGACTCAAGTTCAAAGCCATTCAAATTCCATTAATCACCTGAGGAGAGAAGAGACATGAGGCTTGACTAAGTTCTTCTTGGGCGCCTTCCCATTTCTTTGGGGGCCCAGCTTTGCCACCTTGGTGCCACTGGCTGGCTGAGTTGATTCTATTGAAACATCTAAAGAAAGAAGAATCCATCAGGTTGTGCAAGATAAGCCAATCATTTCAGTTGTACCCTCCAGGCAAGCCGAACCAGAATGTGGCTCTTACAGTGGACGTGTAGGGTCTTAACAGCGTAGAACATATTGCAGCCTTCTCTTTAATACCATGGATAAAACAGCCTGTCTTTAATTTTAAGCTAAGAGACATAGAGAGTGCGTCACCCCTGGATTCCCAAGTTGCTAAAAGCTGACCCCCAGCCTGCAGGACTGACTTTTGTAACCCTCTAAGTGGTGGTTGATCAATGATGCTCAACAGACTTAGAAAAACCTCCTTAGGAGCCGTTCCTGACCAAACATCCAAAAAATTATGGCCTGAACTAAAAGCATAAATCTGACCCTAAGGCCTCTTGGAGCAGAGAAAGAGCAAAAAACCTCCACCATAAATGGAACACAGACTCTGTTATCTATACAATCCTGAGGTCATAAAACTCAAGAACATTCCTTTGCAATCATGCAAAATGAACTCATTTTATATTCCAAGCTTTAATAGCGTTTAATCTGTATGTTTTCCTTCAAAATTCATAAGGAATGAATTTTCTGTAAAGATACAGTGTTCGAAGAGTTCCAGGATGAAGTATCAGTAGTCATATTGGGTCTTTTTTAATTATAAAGTAAGATATATAATGAATTTATATTTGAATATGTTTCTGAATGTGTAATCTTGCCACATAGTCGTTGCTTTAACCTTATTTCATTTCACCTAAGTATTAAACTTTTATTAAAGTGTAGATGGTCTGAGAAAGCTGAATCAATTAGGGTTGGGTGTCTAGACATAATGAAGTGCTAATATAAAGGTTGATCTTACTACATTTCATCACAGTGTTATATTTTTGATGAAGTTATAAATATAGTTATAGAAGGGGTGAAATAACTATGTTGAATTTATATTTGTTCCTCAAAGAATTGCTGCTTTAACTTTATATTCACTGCATTACAGCAGGACTGTTATTTAATCCGAAAATATCATCCAATACTTGATTGTTATGAAAAGAATGTGTGGCCATAGTGACTTAAGCGTGACTTTTGCCTGTTAAAATTCAGAATTCATCTTCCCCTAAAATGTCATTTATTGTAGAAGATGCAGGCTGCAGACACCAGAACACCTAAAGTCTCCCAAGAACAAAGAATAAAAAAATTAGATATTCATCAGTAATTTAGTGCAAAAACATTCAAACACAGCTGAAACTCAGCCTACCTTGATCAAATCATAAAAACAACCTCAGAGGACTTTTTCTCTGAGCTGGCCTCCAGAAACCTCACCATTAAGAAACTACCTGTTAAAGACGTGTCTTTCTTTTTTCTTCTTCTAAAGTAAGCGTATAATTTAAACTGCATTTCCTCGTACATTATTTTATATTTTGAAGCAATGTCCTCTGAAAATTTGAGTGTTGTCAGATCAAACTTTATTCTGTATTCAAGTCAGGTTAGTACAAGCCAACCATAGCCTGAATCCCCAAATTAAATGCCTGAGGAAGGAAACTACACTTTAACTGGGACTCTGTCTACCTGCTTAGAGATAAATAGGACCTAAACTGACTTAAAGACTCTTTCAGAGCACTCACCCTAACCCTAACCCTAGCCCTAACCCTAACCCTAATCCTAACCCGCCTCTATAACAACAAAGGTAAGGCATAATATGTATATCATGTATTCTTCAGGTATTTAGCTATTTGATAAATGTCTGTCTTAATCAAGAAGTCGTGGTTTGCGTTCTTCTAAAGAGTAGTAGAATCATAACTGACTGGAACAAGATCTTAGAGTTATGAGACTGATTCATTGATTAAATTGCAGAAGGGTTAGTGCTTCTTCCTGGCACTAAGAAAGAAGAAAACATAAAAGGATGTGATGCCCCCCATAACGAGGTATTTAAATAATAAAGTATCAATCCTACTCCTTTTTTGATTGTATGAGTTGCTGACCAGTAGTGATATGGTTACATCAATATATCCTGAGGCAGCAGATCCTGTGGTTGGAGATTTCCTGACCAGCCCCGACAATAGAGTCAAACAAAACACACCAACATGACATTTTTAGTATTCCCAACAGAGTACACCAGATTTAGTGTATTTTGCTGCTTCACTGTGCTCTTAGACCAGTCCTTACATTGGAGCTATTGTGATTGAGAAAACCAGTCTGGATATTTACTGCAGCCTTCAGTGTGTAGTAATACCGTCAGTGTGTAGTAATACAACCATTCTGTACGTAAGAACTGGTCTAAGGGAACTATAATGAGGGTATTCATTATTCAGTTAATATGTATTCTCTTATGGAGTACTAAAAGTGCTTTTGATTTGTTTGCAGTGGTTTGAATTGTGTTAGTTGTCGCACTTTGCCGTTGCTGTTATCAGGCCAGTCAGGAGATCTCCATACAACTACATCACTACTGTAACTCACACAATCTTTTGACAAAAAATCCAAACTACCTCTATCACTTTGTTTTCCACAACAAAATGCCTTGTTAAAATTGTTTAAGTCTCACTAATACCTTGGATATATTCCTCCCCAACCCATAAATAAATGAATGATGATCTTTTGTATATGTATGACTTACACACAAAGACATTCAAAGTCAATGAATCGCCTGAGGAGAGACGAGATGTGAAGATTGACTGAGTTCTTTGGCTTACCAGCTTTGCCATCTCGATGCCGTTGGTTGGGTCGGTTCCAGTGAAACTTCTGAAATCACAAACTTACATGAAAAGAAACTTCATGAATGATGTTCAAAGGTAATACAAACTTCATACAAATGTTAAAACAAGTTCTGTTCAAGCACAAATGCTTTTGCTAGTTGTTAAAGTAAAAAACAAACTGTTTTTTAGGTAAAAAAAGAAGCAAGTTAGCAGTTAATTCCCCCAAATGCTCACTTTATCCTTCTGCAGAACTACTTCCAAAAATATCTGCTGTTATTAAACAAGGGCGTAGTTCTGCAATGGGACAAACAAAGAATTTGGGTGACTGATTGGCAACTTACCTTTATCAATTCAAAACTGTGGTAAAGGGATTTAGATTGGATTTAAACAGACTTTGGCATCATGTTTCACAAAGCAAAACTCTGATGTCATGAAATCATGTTATAAAAATTGCATGGGCTGGTGGTGTTATAGTATATCAAGCTGTAATATTACACATCTTACTCTAGTTTATTTAACTTAGTTCATAGAAGTGCTGTTTAAGTTAAATGGTTGCAGAAATGAAAAGTCTTTCTTTAGGTGTCATACAAAGTCATACGTTATGATTTGTGTCAAACTGAACAATATGTTAACTGACTCTGGTAAGGCTGGACTGGCAGTCACTGAACTCCAACTCCAGTGTGTGTATTTTTGGAGCAGCAGGCTTTTGTTTTCATGATAACAGGCTTCAGACTAACTTGTGGGCTTTCAGTCCAATAGGACTGTTTTTGAACTGTTGGAGTTTCGGCAATAAGGCTAAGGCATGTGGCTATCATTAGATTCCACTGACTCTACCTACCATTTGCTAATGTTACTACACTCCACTATTCTACTATGCTCAGTTACCATAGTGAAATTTGAAATTGGTTAATGTTAGCTAATAATGTCTAGTCCCATTCTAACATTATACCGACTGTACTTTCACTTTTGATTTACCATTAAACTTCTCTCATTAGCTCTCAATAACTTTCTTTGGGGACGTGTAAACCAGGCTGATACCCGGTCAAGTTAAATTATGCCAACAAACAAGAGTCACATTTTAATTTTGTATGCTATTTTTCAACTTGGACACAACTGTTGCTCCTCTGCTTCCGTCATCAAACTGCCATGTGTAACAAAATCCAATATCAACAGTTTTGAAGTCTAGTTAAGATCAATGAATCGCAACAAGAAAAAATGGTTGGATGTTGGAAATGTTGGGAAAATTCCTGTAGTGTGAACTGGTTGGTTGCAGAGCGTCTGAAGACTGTCCGTAATGCTATAGCTACTTCTATTCAGCAAGTCAGGAAACTGTACAGGCCACTACAAACACGGTACACACAGTGGATTTCTGGACATACCAGCTCATCCAACAGCATTAACTTTATAATTAGAGCTCAAAAATGCATTCCAATATAATAAACAAAAACAACGCCCTTAGCTATATTAGCATCGCAGGTGTGTCCGGTCAATTACGTCAATTACGGTTAGCTAGCATTAACAAACAAAATACCGGTCACCAGCCAAATGTTGGTAACAGTTTTTCTCTTCACAGACAGTAATGTAGATCGTAGACTATCATAAACAAACAGATCCAGCTAATCCATTTAATGCAATGTATCAATGCAGAAGTGGTGGGGTATACCAGACATCATTGCTATTGATGTGAGCAGTCCAGTTTTAGAATGTTTTGGGACTTTTTCACAACTTGCATCAAATCTCATTGAAAATCATTGATCTGAACTGGCCTTTACTCTAATATGCCTCATCTACAGTCAGAACACAACTTGCCTTTAATTTTACAATATGTTACTGTGAAAAACTGCTGTCAGTGACTGTAATTACTTTGAAGCCATGATGCATTACGGTTAAACTTTTTAAAAATCACAGAACAATATGGTATTGTAAAACTTTACTGTAGAAATTACAGCAATTTCTTACAGTGTAATGACTTTTCCTTTATGCTTCTTCATGTTTTTTTTTCCCCCAAACGTTCAGAATTCAAGGCATACAAGTGTGTTTCTGTGCTGAGGATACATACTCCACTGAGAGCCAGATGCAATCTTGCTCCATGATTTTCACGGCTGATGTAGTTTAAAATGTCAATTTGCACCCGTTATCAAGATAAACACAGAGAGCTCGCAGTATCGTTAAATGATTTAATTTCATGGTCTAATCAGTTCAAATTTCATGGACAACATCAGATCTATATCTGAACACATCTCGTTACAGGCCACCTGCTCATATCAGCCAATTGCTGTTTGAATATCCTTAATTGATTTCATTGACTTTCTGATTGTCATTAGGGGCTCGACACGTGTGAGCTCAGGAAATGGATGACCCTCATTTTGAAGAGAAGAGAAGAGCAGGATTAGAGAAAAAACAGAGGTTAGGCTGGCTATCTCCTCTTGCCAACAATCAATAGATGTAGAAAGTGATGGAAGCTTATTACCGACTGGAGTTAAAGGTGAAAAGAAGCCAGGATAATCACAACCGGCATCTCTGTTAGCGCCGAATTTTGACAGATCCTCAAAAAGTCCGATCCTGAGGATAAGTTCAAAATCTTCTTCCAAGTTTCTGGGTGAGCTTTTTGATGTGAGTATTAACATTCAGCTGCTGGAGCTGTAAAAAAAATGTCAAAGGTCTCCACGTGAACTGCATGACTAATTGAACGGAGGCGTGACCTCACTAAAAGAGGGTCGTATTAGCTTCCAGTCAGTTTGCTTAGAAGAGACATTGATCTACATTGCTGGTGGCCATTGAGGACTTGATTCACCAATCACCCTAACAATCAGCACTCGTGAATCTCCCACCTGTGTTATAATTCACCCTGGACTCTATGAAAAGGCGTCCGACCCCTGCACTGAACTGACGCAACCTTCCCTGAGCCTCTGAGGGTGAACAGGAGATGAAAATCAAAACTGCATTCTCCCTGAGGTGAGCAGACTGCTCTGAACACTGAAGAACTGCTGTTATCTGTTGTGTCGCTTCTCTTTTCAAGATCGAGATTTTCACTTTTGGAAATAAGCCAGAGGAGTTTCCCATGGCATTAAGAAAAGGTGGAAACACACGAGCAAAACCTCCCTTGATATTCCCTACTCTTTGCTACCGTCAAAGCCTGAGCATGAGAGACGACAGACGAGACAAGAAGGGTAATGGAGGGATTGATGGGGAGGGAGAGCAGAGGGCAGGAAATAGATGGAAAAGGAGGGTGAGTGCTGGAAATTGTGAGAGGTAGAAAATGAGAGACTTACATCAGGAAGTGCTTATTCCACTTTTCTTCTTTCCTGCAAGGTGGGGGGTTAGTACACAAGGATAAGCCCTGGATCAACGACTTATAAACACCAACCAGAATCAACCAGGACAATGAGGTGTGTGTATGTGGTCGGCACTTCTAGGGTTCTGCAGCAAAACGAGTGTCAATCTAAGGTTCACAGTATGACATTTGTGCTGAGTGATGTGCTCCAGTTAAATTGTGGTGTAAGAGTCTTCCTATCGTCTTTGGAAGTCGCGTTTCTTTATTTATACAGACCCAAACCATTAAACGAATGATCATTTCAATCAGTCTTATTGTGCTTGCTCTTTTGTTGCTCTGTTGTCGGAATGCAACAGCAATTATTGGTATTTTTTGGTCACATGGGGGCAGGAGAACAAGCTGAAAACACAACAATAGTAATATTACCCCATTTATACCTGGCGTTAAAATCAATCAATCAACCAATCAACTTTTATAGTACCATATCACAGGCTAGACCATACTATGTAATTTAATCTAAAAAGACCCAGCATTCCCCTGTGAGTAAGCACTTGGCAAATGCAATCGGAATAAGAAAAAACACATGTTAATGTGAGGTGTTAATGCACTGGGAATGCATTGTGGTTAAGCTCACATGGTCATCAGATCTCTGCATGGTCTAAATGTAATATGCACAGTGTAACCATATTGTAAACAAGAAATCTGCCCGGTAAGTTGTTAGGTTATCTTGCTCTGTCACTTCCTGCCAGTTAAAGCCCCATAAAAGATACAAGTAGTAGCAGTAGTTAGAAGTCTTCCCTCACAAAAAGGTGGTTTGGAAAATCAATGACGTCCATTTGTTGAAGCAGTTCCTGGTACGCGCCATTTTTTACCTACTACCAGCTCTGCTTAACTAATTAGCATGAAGAGATCTGATCATAGTACAGACACAATTGAGAAAACAAGAACATATTCTAATACCAGTTGTAAATGCATGTCATTATCCACATAATGGATCCAGATATAGATCCCATGTCAGGTGTAACTGGAGCCAAAACCTGCCTAAAACATATCATATCAATATCATTAGCTTATTTGGCAAGACATGGTTTTGGCCTCCTTACAACTTTACAATACTTACTCTTGTTTTTGCTCTTGTTTTGGTCTCCAGCCAACTCCTGAGGGAAATCTTAGATGCTGTTAGAAGGTTTTCTGTGTTTGCCAGCTAGACCTTAACTTTGTCTATCGTCTATATGGTGCTGAGCTCTTTTTTTCCTTCTTTTTTCTGTGGTAGACAGCATTCTGTTTCACAGTTCAAGGCCCAGAAAAGCAATGAGCTAAAAGAGACTAAAAAGTGCCAATTTGTTTTAGCTGAAGGGAAATTAAGTTCACTGTAGAGTAAGAAAGAACTACAGTATAGGTTCTTCAAATCACACTTTTCTGATCAACTTGATACAAAGATATGGATTAGAGAAGCTTTAAAGATGTTAGTTTGTATTTGTTTGTCTATTTTCATTACTTACAGTAAATAAATGTGCCTGAGATAACCAGCATTGACATATTTTCTTGTTCTGCGGTTTCTTGAAAGAATTCAAAGCCTAATAATTAGTTGGAGTTATACATTACATTAACATTTATAGTGGTCACCACTATTATTCTAAACACAGTCCAACCTCATTAGACATTAAAAAATACATTACCAGAGGTAAAGTCCCTGTAGTCCGTTGCCTCGCAAGCAATTTAGAAGAAAAACCTTTGACCTCAGATCTGGGCAAGTTGCAGAAAGTCAGCAATATTCATCTTTATTTTATTCACCCTCTCATCCTCTTGGCTCCTGTCATCTGACTGAGATGTCACTGACATATAGATCTTTGCTAAACTGAGTAAGTCATTTGGTGGTGGGAACAGCTTGGCTGCCTGTTAAGAGGCATAGTGAGGTGATATTATGTTTACTGTGAGTCAGATCTTTGACTTATAAAAACAGGCAATACACTTCATAAGCACAGCTGATAGGGAGGGAATAGAGAAGGAGAAAACAATGAGTCACTCTGAGGGTCATAAATGAAATCTATCTTATTTCTTTCCAACTTGAGACGAAGGCCTACCGGAGGAGTGAGAATAAACAAATGTTTACGTGTGATATATTGGCACTTCATCTTGTGATGTGCTTGCTATTTCACACCTCCAGTTTCTAATTGCTCCCACTGTTCGAATAAACCTGTCTAGACACTTCAAACACCGTGAGTAGGAATAGCATCCAGCGCGGTACACACACAACGTCAGGTTCAGACACACATTAGAGTGAATGTTAGTATTGTCTTGGGGGTGTACTGGAGCCGTGCTGAGGGAGCGCTCTGCGGAAGGGACACCGCAGAGGCCAGCTGGGGTGAACAGCCTGACATAAGCCCGGCTGGATCTGGTGCATCAAACCTTCCTGGCGCAGTAATGGAGACAGCGCCCCGGCCTGCGTGCAGCATCCAAAGAGGAAGCACTCCAAAATGGAAGTGCTGGCTTTTGGATGCCATTAATTTGCACTGACAGTTTGGCTTTCCTCGGCCGCAGTGCTGCATAAGAGAGGTCGACCTTAATATGGCGCTCCTACTCTTCTTACTTTTTTTTGTTTTATGTGCTCTAGAAAAGAAAGGAGGGAACTGTCTCTCTTTACATACATTTGGTTAAACAGCAGCTGGCAGTCAGCCGTAATTATACACCTAAGCCCGTGCATTATTTATGCCACCTTTTAAAATCCATTAAAAGTCATTTGGTCTCCTCTAAAACCTGTCATTATCGATTGACTTTACTGTAATTGCTGCTTTAAGCCCTCAAAGATTTTCTGCCGGGTGATTAAGGATGTAGGCTCGGCTGCAGGAGTGTGTGGCTAACATGCGCTAATCAAGGCACTGTAAAACTCGCAAGCACAAGTAGTATTTCACCCTGTGGTCAGCAGCCGAGACCGGCCCCGGATCCAGCCTCTGATTGGAGTGGATGGGAGGTTTTACAACTCTGATCCCTCAGATGTGCCGCCGTGCTCCTCCTCAGCTGATGATTTGTACGCTAATAAGGCCGCGGTTTACTTCCACACTAGCAGCTACTAAATATGAATAGCATCAATCATGAGCAAGATTTTTTTATTTTTAAATTATGCTGACTTCACACTGTGACTTGCTCAACTGAATCGAGGCAGCATTTCAGAGCGGAAACCAATTTTTTTTTTTCTTATTTAAACAAAAACATAATTAACAGCTCAGATCGTTTTATTAAAGATCTGCAGAAGTGCTGGAGTGAGGGGAGAATAATCAACACTGACATCATTAGCGCAGCCTTGGCAGAGCGCCTGTCCCAATGTTCTGTGTTTAACATTTAACATCATGAGCCGTTAGAAATGCCTCAGAGGGGCTTATTAATTCAAAAGCAAGTCCAACAGATCACCCTGCAGCTCATTGATCTGAATCTAAAATGATTGAGCCTCAATTAAATGCGGTGATGTTTTTTTTTTTGAGGCTGTAGGTGATAATGGTAAAAGACATTCATAATGTTTGCACATATAAAGTGATTGAAGTGCTCAAAGAAATGTTCAAATGCTGTTCACTTTTTATCTGCACATACCTGAGAGGCCTAAAGTGGTCAGGCACTTTGGATGAACAATACACATTTCATTCCCAAAGCTGCAGAAAGTATATACTGCTGAAAACATGAATGTCTGTAACACATTTCAGGACCATCTATCCAATAACTGTCGAGATACACAAAAGCTAAAATGTAAGTGGATCACCACATGTCATCAGGACACATCGGGGAACCAGCCAGTAAAGTGGCAGGATGACCAAATGATGTTAGTACTATTGAGAGCACTTTTCTATTTGAGGGGGATTTTATAATTTTATGACAACAAAATTGAAAGTTGCACATGGTGAGAATCAGTCATGCAATTATCCTGCCAGAATAATGAATGCTCTTTTATTTTGAAGTTTAGACTGTGTCTCATGTGCCATATTCTGTGGTGTAAACATGTTTACATGCAATCAGTATGTGATGGGGAAAAAATGATCACAGATTCCATATTTGAATCAAAAATAGAGATATAAGGGCCTCATGTAGGGTCTCTGTCATTTATATGTAAAAGACTTTGAGTATCTTTTTAAGAACCAAGTCTCAATATATACACCAACTAATCCAGGCAAAAAATACTTCTTATCCATAGCAAGCCACAAGTAGGATTAATGGCTTTCATTTTTTATTATGAAATGTTGGATAGTTTCATTTCTCAGACCTCTGAAAATGAATCATATTAAGCAATCTGACAAGGGGACGTCACTCTTTTACCTCCTAAACATATGCCACCAGTGACAAGAGGTCATGAGAGACAGCTTTGGTTTAAAGTCATGCAATTATCCTGCCAGAATAATAAAAGCACTTTAATTTTGAAATTTAGGCTGCTTCTAGTGTGCCATATTCTGTGGTGTAAACAGCCTTATCCTTATATGGTATGTGATGGGAAAAAATATTATATTTAGGAGCCTGCCTTCTCTTTCATTTATATCTAAAAGAAATGATACATTTAGTAACTTTTTAAGAAACATTTTTCCAACCAAACCTAGCAAAAATACTTCTTATCCATCAAAAGCCACAAGTAAGATGAGTGGCTTCAGTGATGGTTTTACGTCTCAGACCTCTAGAAAGCATGGCCAGACCGGCAATCTGGGCAATTGCCAAGAGACCCTTGAACAGAAAGGGGCCCTCAAGGCTTTACCCATTCTCTTGATGTTGATACACTGTTGGAAACCAGCATAGCAGTGTTATCCAATCAGAATAAAATAAAAGTAGTTTGGGGGACATGAGCTTCACTGCCCAGGGTCCCCTGGAGGTACTAATGCAAAAAAAAGTAATCCCATGAAGCAATCTGACAAGGGGACACGTCTATGAGTGAACTGCTTGCAACTCCTACACATATGTAACCAGTGACATGAGGTCATGAGAAGACAGCTTAACTCAAAAATGTGTTTTTCCTCTTGTTCCTTCAGTTGGATGTTTTGGCGTCACTGTGCAGAATGATATAAGTGCAGAGTTTGACACTACAAAGCTGTTTTATATATATGTTCAGCTTACACAAGTGTGATGGGGAAACTTGAAGCCACCAGTGCACAAACACTGAGAATGGACTTTACAGTAAAGTAGACATCTTGCAATCAGCAGTTAAACTTCTGACACATAAAAAAAATAGTTTCATATTCATAAATTCTGGGTTTTTCCACAAGAGAGCCTCTCCGATCTCACGGCGCTCATATCCGCAAACTTCCAATATCATCCTTCACCCTTGATTTCCCTTTATATTCCCAGCTTAGTCCAAACTGCTCCACTCTACAACTGCGGATCAGACTGTGCTTTGTTTCAGGCACTAAACACATCAGATGAAGTGTAATTGGGCATCAGTTCAGAGATGACAACATATGCAGCAGCCACCTGAACAGTGTCCAGGGCCAGGCCTGGGCTGGGGCTGGTCCGATGGGGGAGGTGGGTGTAGGGGAGGGTGGAAGGGGGCGGGGGGGTCTACACACCAGACTCCCATGGTACCAGCAGATGGCTGAGAGGCTGACCAAGTATGGCGATTCAATCTGCTGCTATTATCCAAGGTGGGCCAACTTCCTCCCTCCAGCAGGTCATCTCTTTCATCATGCGCTCGCTATCCAAAACTAATGGCTCCTGTGTGTGTCAGCTGTGGAGTTGTGTACTGTACTGTAGCTCGAGCCGAGGGCGGAGGAACATGAGATTATCTGCGATGCTCCCAATTTTGAGAGCATCGCAAATGAAGGAAGCAAGTCTTGAAATGATGGAGAGCACTCGGGAGCCTAGCAACAAGGGGCTTTCTAATTCCTCCTTAAGGTTTCCATATCTGGGTTTGAGAGAACGTGATGGATGTGAAATGTTGACAGGAAATTGATATATGATTAAATCATAGGTGCGTATGTGCATTGGGGATGCATGCGTATCCATTTGCTTGTAGTCTAGTGCGGCATCTGTGTGTGCAAAGATGAAAGTGATTAAATTGGACAAAAATAACAGAGAAAGCTTTCAGTTACCATCCATGGCCAAAAAAATTGGGTATCTTGACAGCGCTGGCACAGAGATACAAGTCAATATTTGGGGTAAACAAGTAACTACAAAGTGTCCCCTGTCAGGCAAAGGTCAGAAAACACAGGCCTGTAGAGGTAAGCCTTCAATTTCATTACTTCAAATCTGATTAGAATGGATATTCTGGAGGAAGGAGCCGGAGATGATTCACACACAAGTGTGGCTCGACATCTCGCACCTCTCCAGCAGCATGTGTTGCTTGTGTAAGAGGCCGTAATAAGGGGGCTAGCTACATATCACTATTTATTCTACAATGGTGCAGGTTTCTATTAGAAGCCAGACAAATGATGGTAAGTAAGGGGGGGGGGGGGGGGAAAGGTCAGCCATTACTCTGCCTCATTGATTGTCTGATTTTCTACCTAAGTTGCCTCTGCGTTCCCTCGTCTGGTTTTATGATCGGAGGTATCGTTTACCACATGTCTGGAGCGCCCCCGACAGCTGCCGATCACCCCCAAAGCGAAGGTCATCCTCGCTTGCTCGTTTGTGTTTACGAACACAAACGAGCAAGGCAACACCCCAAAAAAACACACAGTGGTATTACCACTGAAGTTCTGTGCAGTGGTACATAATCTGTGTCTGCTGCACAGTTCAAATTGAGTCCACTCCTCGGGGGGCTTGAAACACTCACCTATAGTGCACTTGTTCTGCTGGTTTTTTCTTTCCTCATGTTCTGCAGCTCATCGGTTTCCTCTTTCTTCTCGTTCTGCTTCATCTTGAACTTTGCCGTGTTCAGCTTGCCTGCAGGAAATTGGTCAGTTGGTGCACAGAAGCAAACAGGTGCAATGATTCACCTGTACTTTGCCTATTTTGTTGGTAGAAATACAGACAGATACATAGAAAAACATAAAAAAAACAGCTGTAATAGTTTGCACTGTATGAGTTGAGGACTGAATTGTCTTAGGGAGCAATTTATATCGTCCTTACAACCTCATATTATTACATCAGCACGCTGAATCAATAGCAGTGACAGTCCCTCCTTCACTTACAGCACCGTTCATCCTGTGCTATTCTGAACGACTTTTTTTCATTATATGGCATGTTGTTAAAGGGACACCCCCCCCCCCCCCCCCCCTGGAGTCTATGAAAATATAAACCCAGCGATGCCTTTATATTGACAGAGAAATTGTTGCTTGTCTTGCAAAAAAAACAAAAAACAGACACATGTTCTTTTTTGAGATGTAGGTATTCATGTGGTCACTCACACACGTCCAGCCATGTTAACTCACAGCTGACAGTTTACATTGTGCCACGTCAGCATCCTGACAGAAGGTATATATGTATATACACACATGGCATTGCATGTTTTGTTGTTGCAATGTGTATTTTTATGCAGTTGGGAGGTAAAACACACATGGTATTAGCTTTAATGCTTTCTATCAGCAGCAGTAGCTATATTTAGTACAACAGCAGCATTCTACACTATATTACAAGCTATATGAAAAAACACCCAGTAATCAACAGTCCTCTCTTCCTGCATAATTGAACCATTTGTTCAAACTCACACTAACTTTGCTCTTTTTTTTGGACTTTTATAAACTTTATCTAGTTCATGTCCCACCTGCACTGAAATTTGCATGTACATCCAACATCTGGATAATCGACTCTATGAGAGGCTGCAGTCACACCTCTCCATACTGACCTGTGTTTTATCGCCACATTCTGCAGCACCACCACCAACACCAACAATTACACCATCGCCTTAAGTACAGCCAGGCTTTCCCTATAGAGAGATGAATGTATAGCACTATCATTATCTGCTGTGCTGCCTCCATTTAGTGTTAGGTTAAAGTAAGCGCCAGCCAGAGTGTTTTTACGTTATACCACCTCTTGTGATTGATTCAGTTCATCCCTCACCTCCACATCTCCCCCCGTAACAGCATTAAGCAGCACTTCCTGTGTAGCCACACGGACACATTTCCACTGTTGCATCGTCAACAGCTTTATGCGGTGTGCGGAGGTGATAAGTGGCAGTCCTGCTGCCTGCACGGCTGTAAAGATTCAATCAGCGGAAAACCTTCATAAAACCTACGAGCGCTTGTGAGAAAGACCCGTTGATCTACAGCTACAGTGAACATTGCCACCCTTATAAAAAGCTACACATTGCTTCCAAAGACAATCAAAACACAAATCCTTAAAGAGATGGACTGCTGACCTGGTGTGAACAGACTGTGACAGATCATGCTATTCTGTATGTCCCTGGACACCAACACTGCAGTGCATGAGAATGAAAAAACATCAATGTGTAGAAGAAATTGGAGTTGTTAGAGTGTCAGTGTCATGAAAAGATGAAGTTACTGTATTGGTATTTGCCTTTTTGGGCCTCACACAGGGCACCAAAGCGTGTTGGCAACAGAGTAAGAGTTATGCATGACAACTCAAGTGCAATGATCATAAGTGCAAGTAATTAAAGCCACCTTGCACTGCCAATAGTTGCTGAAGAGTAACTGAGCTGTGGCCCCTTTTATAAGGGCGTCCCCATGTGTTTGAGTAAGATGGCGATGATACGGGCTGGCGAGCTGCCGTGCAGAGATGAGCGGGTCTGCAGATGATCCTGTGATAATTAGACCTTGAAACTAATTCCTTTTTAGTTTCAATTTTAGAAACACACATTTCGGCTCTCTCCCTCTCTCTCTCTCTCTTTCTCTCTCTCTGTCTTTCTTTCTCCCCGCGCTGGCATCAGCACCTGATTCTGACAGAACAGAACAACGGTGAAACTAGCTGAGGCTTAGTGACGTTGTTTCTGTTGGCAAGTGACGGGCAGCAGGAGAACAAGCGCTGCCATTTGGCTCTACCTGTCAGCCGCCAGCAGTTCTTTGTTGATCACCGTGACCGGCGGCATTGTCGTATCGCTGTTTCACTCCTTCGCCGCATTAAAGGCTCGATCTTAAAGGCTAAAAAAGATGTCAAGCAAAAATGTGCTATTAATTGCCTGCACAGTGGTTGATTAATGAATATTCATTGCTCTGTTGTCAACTAAAGGTGCTCCCTGTCTGACCTTTTTTTCTTTTCTTTTCTGGGGCCAAATATGCATTCCAATTTTCTTTTTTTTGCACAACTCACAAGTTTGGATGAGAATATTTGCATTTTTTTTGTAGATGTACGCAGGGTGCCAACAGTGGAGCCAGGGGGAGTTTGTCTTCTCTAATAAGACATGAGCTCCCCTGACAACAGTTGTCAATCTAAAATATTGACAATATGCTACTTTTGCCATACATCTCTCTTTTTCTGTATATTCATCATCATGGATCATGCATAAAATTGGGCATTTTTTGATGTTTGATTCATGTGTGAGGGTTTTCACTCATTCTCAGTCAATCAATATGTATTAATATAGCGCCAAATCTCTCAAGGCACTTTTCACATAGAGCAGGTCTAGACCAAACCCTTTAATTGCGTTTAAGGGACCCAACATTCCCCCACGCGCAACTTTGCAACAGTGGAAAAGAAAAACTGTCCTTTAATGGGAAGAATCCTCAAATAGAACTGGGCTCTAGGTGGGATCATCTACAAATCATTCGGCAAAAAGAAAACAAGGAAGATTACTCACAAATGTACCCCCCTCATTAAAAAAAAGAGCTCCCCTAAAAGCAATGCCATTGTTCACACCCTGTACCTACATGTGGAGCTACACGCTCAGAGCATTCAAGGATGACAAGAATAATAAATACATCAATTTGTTGATGATAAAAATGAACATTTTCAGACTTTGATTAATACATTTTTTGAAATGCTAAAACCATCTCTGCTAAAAATTGTTGTTACACTGTTGAGTTCATTAAATCTGCTGTAAAACCTGTTCCTCTAACTTTCCAGCATTACAAATTGGTTATCCTTTTTTTGTCTTTGTATGTTTTTCAATTCTTGTGGAAATTAGTTTCACAACTGTGGCCGGCATCCTCTGCTACACAATACAGCAATAAGGCTGGAAAGCAAAGGAAAGAGAAGGTCTTTCAAGGCTTAAAAGTGCTATTTAATCACATTCTTTCTTTGCCAATGACAGGTGGTTATTTACAATTATTTGTCATTTCATGTCAGAATCCAAACTCTGCCTCCGCTGGTAGATAAAGGCTTGAATCTGTGTCAGTCACTGAAACTTTATCATTTTTCTGCAGACAAACATCAAATGACCTGTTTTTGATTTGACATAATATGACTGCATCATGAGGTTCCAGCAAACCAGAGAACAGTTGTATTAATTAGTAGAATTACAGATGAAGAAGCTTTTATTATCAGAAAGATTGTGGCTTTCTGGAGGCCTAAACGGTCCTTACTATATATTAGCATTGCAACTGCCTGATTGCGTGCGTGTTTAGCTAAACCCTTGCCAACAACGCTGGCGGTCCACATTTAATTAAGCTTGGTAATAAATTATCAATGAAGTGAGCTCAGAATGTCTCCACCTCTGGGCATTGGCAGGCTTTATATTCAACGTGCCTGTAAAGTTCTGTACCACCAAGAACAGATGCTTAAAAACGTATTCTGTACACCTGCAGTATTTAGAAAATCTCATCTCGAACATCGCATGTGAGATTGAGCTCTATAATGACCACTGTGAGAACACCTGAGGTGCCACAAAGTGAAAAAGAAAGCACCACTTTTTCATTTTTGCCTATAATTCATATGAATGTTTTCATGTTGTATGAATGAGAAGCTTCAAAAGTCAATTTGGGGAGGTGTTCAAAATCCTAAATGTTGGTTGAAAACGCAGCTCCAGTAATTCTTTGTGGTTGAGCTCTTAATTAGGTGAAGGCAGTGGAGTTTCGGCTAATTATTCATTTAAAGGAACTGACCCGAACTCACAACTAGCCTGTGAGGGAGGAATGATTTATGGGAGCCCTGAAAAGCCCCTATGTGGGATGGGCTTGTGGAAAGGCAGAGCTGCTGGACACGGTGGCAGCGGTACTGTGAGGATAAACAGAAGGCGAGGACAGACACGGAGAGGAGGGAGGAAAAGAAGAAAGAAAAAAAAAAGCTCTGGCACTCTGGGGCTGATGGGAAATACTGCTGCCTTAACATGCACCGCAGGACTATATCCACTATGGCACCGCTGAGTCTCAAGTACCATTTGTGTGCCAGTGGTCAGGGATGCCAGAATAACAAAAAAGACAAAGTGAAAGAGTAAAAGACAGAAAGCGAGACAGCGACAAGGGAGCGGGTGGAGAGAGGTGGGACAGAGAGATGTGGAGAACAAGACAGAAAGGGACAGAAGTGGAAAACATGCTGGGCTACAAGAGAAATCAAGATAAAGGTCAAAAAGGCTTAAAACGCAAGATGAAAAGAAGTAAAAAGTGTGTTTTTTCCGTGTGGGAGAGAGGGAGAGAAGCTTTGAAAAACAAGTAGTAGAGAAGTGGGAAGGATAAAACAGAAGAGAGACACAGTGAGAGATGAAAATCAGTTCTCTGGTGATGCTCCAGGTCACACCAAAATGTGCTTCAGCTCCAAACACCCTGTCACCTGCTTGGAGTGTAGGATAAAACAGAAGACAGCCACAGTGAGAGATGAAAATCAGTTCTCTGGTGGTACTGGCACATCCTGCTTATGAGCTACACACTCACAGTCACAGCTTCCCTGTAGATCTGAGTGGAGATGCCTCACTGAAACGATTGACAGCATTATTATCATTTCATGGTCACAAGCTAGTCAGAGCACTCCTTATAAAAGAAGGTTTCTCATTTCTTGCTAGAAACCATCAACTTTGCTGATATGATTACTGCTAACAGGTTTTTATATTAGCTGTACCTAGCTAGATAATTAAGCTAACGTTGAGTCCATTGTTGTTTCTCAAATTGCATACTTCTCTACTTACTTGTAATTTTTTATGTGTTGAATGTGTTTTTTTACACTAAGCACCACTATACTGATGTCACATATAAGCTACCAGCAGGTTTAGCAGTCTGTAATGATTTGGTACAATAAATGATAGCGCAAATGCTAACACTAGCTAATCGTCATTTTTGTGTTTGATTTGAGACTTGAAATTTGTGCGCTACACAAGTAAAGACAGAGTTCACACAGTGTACTACATAGAAGTGTACTAACAGAAGTATGAGATTTGAGACAGTGATCAAGTTGGTGAAAAATGGCAGTTTTAAAAAATCATTGTAAAAATGGTACATGATGAACATCCGATGCTATAGCTAAATGTTTTTGCTAATAACTCAGCTTTATCTGTTGTTAACCCATTATGAGGCACTCATTGAAATATTTGGAAATTTAATGTCAACCCTAGAGAGTTATTGGGGGTTTGATTTTTGCTTTTGTGACTTTTTTCAAAATGTTTCATTTTTATTTTGCAAATCAATGTCCATGAAGTTACCATGTATGGTTCCTCACTGGTCTGGGGTAAAACATTTACCAATATAAAACTTCCACATGGTTCTACAACCTCACAGAGAGGCATGGGGAGGCTATTTTGGATGTTTACAGGAAGTTACCAAATATGGTTACTCGCCCGATAAAGAGTTAAAGTCCACCTGCACCTAAAAATGTGTTTTTCTTCTTGTTTCTACTGTTGAATGTTTGAGCTCCACTGGAAACACTCACAAGATCTCTGCAGGCAGGGAAGTAAACCTGCAAAGTGAAAATCATTAATGAGCTGCTGCCTGGTATTTGTAAGTAATATTGATATGACTGATAATATAAATGTAGTTACAGGCACATCCTGTACCTAGGCTGTCCCATGATGTTTACTATACTGCTGAGTGGGTTTTTTTTTTGGCGCATCACACCAAGTCGTCCATGGCCACATGTCATGATCATAACCAATCCCCTCCGCCCCCATCTTGGAAAAGGCACATTCTGTTTTTCCAGCCCTCCCTCAACAGCTCTCCTCTGTCTGCCTTCCTGCTCCAGCATTATGTCATTTTGCCTGCGCAGGGGTGCATTACACAAGCAGTCCGTCATCCCAGCCTTACAAACTGTTGGCTAGTTGCTTTGTTTACAACACACAGAGCTGGACGTTTACAGGCAAGAGACATTGTGTCACAAACTGCATTAAAACCCCCAACTGAGACATAGACACTGTATGTGTTATATACATATGCAAAGAATGCTCCTAAAACATGAATAATATCGGCTTTTCCCACATGCATCAGTCGGAAAATGCTACATTCAGGCTGAATTAGGAATATGCTGTTAACATGTCCAATATCAAATTTTGGAATATTGTCATATTCAGAATAATAGAAGAATAGAAGAATATCAGGGCACAGGTAAACATAGTCAGTGAATGGGATGGACCTAGCTTGATTTGTGACATCACAAATACAGAAGGGTCACAAATTAAAGGGAAAACCAACATTAAATGTCTTAGTAGCATGTTGGACCATCACATGCCTCCAGATCAGCTTCAGTGCTCCCTGGCATTGAGTCCACAGTGTGTGAACTCTACTGGAGGGATGAACACATTCTTCCAAAATATATTCCCTCATCTGGTCTTTTGATGAGGGTGGCTCCTATAGGCGTTCACTTGGGTTGAGATGTGATGACTGTGAAGGCCATAGTACTCATTGTCCTACTCATCAAAGCATTCATTGACCCCTCGTGCCCTATAGATGGGGGAGTTATCCCATCAGGATAGAAGTGTTCCATCATAGGATAAAGCTGATCACTCAGAATAACTTTGTATTGATTTGCAGTGACCGTTCCCTCTAAGAGGACAAGTGGACCTAAGCCATGCCAGCATATTGTCCCCTACAGTATAACAGAGCCACCACATGTTTTTATTTAACTTTCCACATACAAAATACATCTTTTTAGACAGACATTTTTGTATATCACCATGTATATAGTAACTGCTTTATGAACATGGGAAAAAATGTATACATATATACACATTTTTGTATACACACATCAATTTACCTATGTATACAAAAGAAAAACAGAAACCCACACATACACAAAAGAAACTCAGAACAAGAGTGCTCCTGTTTTTGTAACAAGTGGTAATCTATGTAATACTTGCAATATACGTAAAGGACAAAATGTATTAAAGTAAAATACATCCTTCCTATTTGCTAACTGTGTTAATCCCACAAGTTATTCAATCTCCTGATCATCTGATATGTCTAAATCTTTAACATAATCAATGAAGGGCCTCCATATACTCTCGGTTTAGCCTTTAATATAAGTAATCCTTCCTAATGGAATGCCTGATAACAACTGGTTTGTGAATGTTTTTTCCAGAACAATGTGATTCTCTTTTTTTGCATGAAGCAAACTGAGATCTATACAAGCTTGTTCCTTTTTACTTTAATTTATGTTTCTCTGGATATAAGTCGAATTTGTTTTGAAATTATTTTTTTCTATTATAACTTTTCCTTCTACATTGCGAAATACAGTGAAAAATGTTCTTGTGGTTTCTGTACCATTTGTACACATGTCTGAAACGTTTATATTATAATGATGTAGATCTATCAGTGCCACATGCTGTTAAACTTTTGAAATGAAATATATTTACTTATTTACAGTTTCTTGAATTTGTAATGAGCAAAAAGGATGAGATTTAAACAAGTCAAATATTTTCTATACAGTACATTTTTAAAGAAATATTGTTTTTCTATTGTAGTGAATAGCTTTTTAGTCCTCGTATAAGGTAGTTATTTTATTCTCTTAACATTACACTGTTGCACTGATTAGCTTATGTATATTTTCACTTTTACATTACACAATAAAAAGCTTTATAACTTTATTTAAAATAAATAACTTTATTAAAATAAATAGATATACAATTAAAAAGGAAAGAGCTGATGATGTAACTCATAAAATGCACTGTGTGTGTGTTAGTGGTCAGCAAAGCTTTTGGTTAATGACTTGCTCTTGGCATTTTTTTTCTTTTTCAAAATTATATTAACAAAATGAATGAAACTCATAACAAGTGTACCACTACAACAACAGTAACACTATGTATGCTTGGGGTACTTCACACATAGTAATACACCAATGGAGAAAGAAAGCTTTAGACTTTAGACTAGAAATTAGGTAACATACATTTTCTTAACAGGTGTTTTATCAGCAAATAAACCAGATAAAATAGATTTAGTTTTCTTTAAATCCACTTTTTAAACTTTCACCATAGTGCTTTGGCTTCTGCAAAGGCTATTAGAAAACACACCACACTCCAAACTCTTTGAATCCAGATTATCTCTCAGCAGCCACATGCACTCTGGTTCAGGATGTAGAGAAATCCACAGCGTGACAGATCTGCCATGCCCAGGTTGCTAAGCTATGACTGGACAATCGCTACTTTCAAAGGGGTGGGGGGAGGAGGGATGGGGGGGGTTAGTGAACTGCCAACCGTCCAGTGTAACCTGTCTGCTCATAAAAGCCAGACACCGTCTTCTAAAGTATCAGCGACAATTAAAACGTCTTTTCAGATCATACATGGCGAGGACAGCACACTAAATCAAAGCCACAGTCTATTAAAAGTGTAATCAGGCACACTGTGGTGAGACTTCAGGCCTAGTTTGACCCCATCAAGCCTTAATGAGGTCCGCTGAGTCGTTAACCCGCACATTTAAATAACATGCATCAATATTAATAGGTTATTAATGACTCAAAGCAATTATGTATACAGTGGACTGGACAGAGAGTGCTTTGAGAGAGGGAAAGACAGGGATACTTGAAAGAGTGTGTTCGTGTGTGTGTGTGTGTGTGTGTGTGTGTGTGTGTGTGTGTGTGTGTGTGTGTAGATATGTAAAGTCTCAATTAAAAGCCTTAAGAGTGTTAAATTTGGTTGGTTGGCACAAACAATTAAAGGCCTGATGTGACCAGTTTTTTTGTTAGTCTTGCCGTCTATTAAACGCATCACTTCCTGTGGATTCATCACATTAAAAGCCTACAAGGAAAGGGAGAGGATACACTTATCCCGGGTTTCCACTCCATCCTCTGCGGCCTACTACCCCACCGAGAGTGTTTCACAAGCGCAGTGTAGCGTACTCTGAGTAAGTTGTACTGTTAATTGGGGTGTGACGATACACTCAGCTCACGAGACGAGACGATACACCTTAAAGGGTTCATGAGAGCGAGACAAGACAAGATTTTAACATTATTCTAAAGAAAACTCCAATGATGATATATGTGACTGGAAAAAATGTTTTTATTTGACTGAAAGTCACAAAATGCAAAACATGCAGGTGTATTTTGAAATGTTTTAACTTATCATCTTTTAATGAATGTCACATGAGTTATACAATAAGATAAGATAAATGTATTGATCCCACAGTGGGGAAAATTCATTGCTACAGCAGCTCAAAAATAATGATATAGAAAAAACAAAACAACAAAAACAAATGTATAGAACAATAAAATAAAAATCTAAATAAAACAACCCTAAAATGCAATTGTAACATATATTTATATATATATAACAACAACAATTATAAACTACTTTTTAATTATGCATTATAATATGCAGTATAAAACATGCAAGCACTGTAAAAAGCCCTAGATAGATAGATAGATAGATAGATAGATAGATAGATAGATAGAGAGATAGAGAGATAGAGAGAGACATAGATAGATAGATAGATAGATAGATAGATAGATAGATAGAGAGATAGAGAGAGACATAGATAGATAGATAGATAGATAGAGAGATAGAGAGAGACATAGATAGATAGATAGATAGATAGATAGAGAGAGAGATAGAGAGAGAGATAGAGAGATAGAGAGATAGATAGATAGATAGATAGAGAGATAGATAGATAGATAGATAGATAGATAGATAGATAGATAGATAGATAGATAGATAGATAGATCATCAACAATATACTTATTAAGTGTGTTTTAATTTGGTAGTGTGACTCATTATACTTTTTGCATCACTGGACTCCCACAGCTGCTAGATTCCCTCGCTCCTCCTCCCTTAGACTCAAACTGATCATCTTTTTTTTCCTTTTTTTATGGTGTGTGCCACCCCCAGCATGATGTCCATATCACCCATATCTGGTGGGTCACTATCACTTGCTAGGGTGGCAGCGATCAGATGCGGAGGTCGTGTCAGAGCCAGAATGTGGTGCATCCACACTCGGTGGAATCAAGAGGTTCAAGGTCTCTCAGTTCTTAGTAATCCAATTAAACTGAGTATAATTCGGATCAGGTCTCAGGTCTGTGGGTCGGGATTTCTAATACTCGACGGGATCAAAGTGGACTAACAGTATTATAACGTGGTTTATCAATCATCACAGAAGCAGAATGCATGTGAGCTATAATGTGTGAAGAAAATGACACGTTTTGTTATGATATCATTTTTTAAAAAAGAGGGAGTGTAACACCACCCAGTTGTTGCACTGATGGAATTAATTAACAAGAAAAATAAGTAACCATGGAGGAAGTGTTATGTGTGTGTTAAGAGCGATAGCAGAAGAAACTTGTAGTAATGGATAAAATACTCCCAAAGCGTCTCTAATATAAGCCTGCTCCTCTCTGAAGCTGAGATTAATGGGCCCATATTTTGGAGGAATTGTCTCTCTCTCTCTCTCTCTCTCTCTCTCTCTCTCTATATATATATATATATATATATATATATATATATATATATATATGTTGACTGCATTGGTGTTAGGGTAGCACAAGATAGATGGGGGAACTGCAAGGTGAGGGATCTTCACTTTGTGTAAACTCATATACTCATGACTAGGGGGCAAACAGCAGTCAGCCTATTCATATGCAGTGCTTTCCTCTTTTTTTTCCTTACTGAAATGTGTGTGCCAGCAGTAGTGAATAGGTTGTGTATTGCCAGTGTGTGTGTGTGTGTGTGTGTGCAGGTTTGAGAGGTGAGCGACAGAGTTGCTGGGTTCAGATCAGCCCGAGCCCAGGAGGTTCATGGAGGGGTGAGGAGCGCTCCGTCGAGGGAGAAAGCAGCACAACAATCCCCAAAAGCCGGTCCTAAGCTCAGGCTTAATCCTTTTATGTGAGACCTCTTTTCATGTTGTGAGTGACAGATGCATGTGTGAACACCTACTGTAAGCAAATGTTTGTTTTTTTTCTGTTTCAGCATCAAAGCATAAAGATGTGAAAAGAGGCCAATGGAACACGTTTAAGTCAGACTTTCATTTTACAGCACGTTTTTCCAAAGCTAGGGTCTATAGATTTAGGTCCAAGGAGCCAAAAAACCATCAGTATGAAGTCCAAAGAGGTGCTGCTGCTTTATAGGGGTCAACATTTCACCATTCAGGGGTCTGTATTTATTAAAGTTCCCTGAATTATTCTCTTTAATTCTCTCAAGAACAAACCAAAGGTATATAAAAAAATCTTTAAAGGTGAAGAGTGAACACATTTATCAACCGACTTATTTCCGCTTTCAGGATGTAGGAGTAACCTTTAAGAGCAGCTCTCGAGTGATCACATGATTAATCACATGCGTGCTCCGGGCAGGAACAGCAGCACACACAGGATTATAACTAAAGTACGTTTTCTGTAGTGATGCAAACGCCTGTGTGATTGTATTTTCATTTTTCAAATCAAAAGAGTGTTTAAATGTGTGAAAGCAGCCTTATAAATAGGGATTATAGGGATTTAATTATAGGAAATTGGCCAAAATGGAGAAAAGAAAAGATGTAGTCTGTGAAGGAGGGTTGAAAACCAAAAAATAACTTCAAGAGAAAAAGATGCATGAAAAGGAGCATCTTTATGCGGGCCATTTGCACTGCTGATGAATGCTAAACAACAACACAGTAACCCAGTATAACATTATATTAAAATGCACTTTTGGAGATGAATCATCTTACAGGCAGTGTGGCCAGCAGACTAAAAAGTACTCTTCTCTGTACATACTTGATAATGTATTGTTCATCACAGCCATGCATTCCAAAAGAACTCAGGTTCCTGAGGTAATCTGAGGAGAGGTTACTCCATGTTATGGCGCTTTTCCACTATACAGTTCTAGCACTACTCGGCTCGACTCGGTTTGGTACCAGGAACAACCTTTTCCATTACTATAGTACCTACTCAACGTGGGTGGGGTCGTCATAACACGGCTCCGTGAAACTGCAGTGACTTTGTTTTATACGCGACACAAACACTAAACAACAGAGGACATGGAGGCGATGGTGTACTTGCTGCTGTATGTGGCTTTCTGTCACACACAAAGTAACATAATTGAGCCGAATGGCTGTAACACTGTTGCGGATATTTAAAAAATCTGGGTTTGAGTCTTGTGTGGGACGGCTCATGACTCTTCCAGTGACTCTCTGACCAATCAGTGGCCGGCAGTCTGTGGCGTCACATTTAGTATCGGCTCGGCTCGCTTGGAACCTCAGCAGAGCAGGTACTAAAAAAGTAGCAGGTACCAGGTACTCAGTGTTGTGCATGAACGCGTTCATTGAACGAAAGTTCATGAACTCATTCATAATTTTGGTGAACTTGAACGAACGAACGGTATTTCTGCCTGATGAACGATACTATGAACGCGTTCATTCTGGTGTCTGTGAACGTCACGTTCGCTCTTTTTTAATTTCGTTCAATAAGGTTCAGGCAAAAAACACACCGCACTAAAGTGTTGCCCAACCGTTGCGTGTGCTTCTTTGTCTGTGCCAGATTCTAACAAGTGCGAGAGAGCCACAGTTGAGTAGAGCTCAACCTGAGTGGATCTGGCAACCAAAGGCAACGGCAGCCAGTGTCGCACTGCCGTAATCAAAACAAAACAAAAAACAGCATGGAGGCGACAGCAGCATGTGGACATAAGGAGGTATCATATAATTATCTTAGCGATTTTTATGAGAAAATCGACAAGGAAGGGAACAATCTAACGGATGAAATCTGACACATAGTTTCAGTGTTAAACTAATGAAATAATTGCTGGCTGTGGCAACAATTTTAAAAGAGTAGGCTATAGTTCGCAACGTATTGAAAAAAAGAACTGAACTAGTTCATTTTTTGGAGCTGTGAACTTAGTCCATCATTTGGAATTATGAACTATGAACTGAACTAGTTCATGTAGAGCGTGAACTTTCCCAACACTGCAGGTACTATCCCTAGTGGAAACGCAAAAAAAACTGAGTAGAATCGAGTCGAGCTGAGTAGTGCTAGAACTGTATAGTGCAAGAGCGCCATTAGTTTGATTTGGACTTTGCATGGAAGTATTTTAAATACTCTGATTTATTACATTCTTGCATTTTAAAAGGTAATTAGAAACTCGGGTTACATTTACAGTACCTATTAAAAAACTTCGATGTATTTTCTCATTCAAGAAAAGTGTGTCCCAACTTTTGACTGGTACACCCAAGAATTCATCATTCTCCAGGAAACATCTAGCTTGGGAAATCAGGTTCTCACACACACACCCCGCCGACACCTGTGATTTTCTAACTCTCCCTGAGCCTGTCCGCTGCTAGAGATCCTCCAGCAGAATGGTAAATGGTCTAAACTTATGTAACGCTTTTCTAGTCCTTCCACCACTCAAAGAGCTTTTAGACTACATGTCACTTTCACCTATTCACACACACATTCATATACTGATGGCATAGACTTCCACACAGGGTACCAACCAGCTCATCAGATGGATATAACATCCATACACCATTGGCACAGCCATCGAGGAGCAACATGGAGTTCAGTATCTTGTCCAAGGACACATTGACATGTTCATCTTTGTCCCTTTAATATCATAATTATGCAGCTGAAGCATAGATTTAGTGACCATAGTCTCTTAGATTATCTCTGTGATTGGACTTGTCTGAACTTTCTTTGGAGAGTCAGTGTTATCCTCGACTCTCTGTCTCTGAGGTCAGAAATGTTGGTGTAATCTTGGCACTCAGGCTTTAACAACCTTAACAAGAGCCACATCAAATCAATTACAAACCGTTTTCTAACATTTTAAAAATAGCAGGAATGAGATGATTCATTCAGTTTAAAGTACTGCTGCTTGTCTCCAAATCTCTCAGCGGCTCAGGCCCGAAATACACCTCTGAATGTCTTATACCATGTGAGTCCTCTCTGCTTCTGAGGTCATGCTGCTAACGGCTCCCAGAGTGCAAACTAAACATGGAGGAGTAGCATTTAGTTACCGGGAACAAACTCCCAGAGGTTATGAGACTCTCTCAGAATTTGACCATCTTCAAATCCTGGTTAAAAAACCTAAATGTTGTTTTATGTTTGACTCTGCGTACCCTTCTACTGTATACCCATCCTGCTCTTAATTCTATGTCACAGTTTAAAATAAGAAAGCCAGTGTGAGTAGGTCTTTTAAACAGCTAGGACATGGCAAACCATAAACAATACAAATCTTTTCTTGAATAGGTCATAGGTAATAGGTTTCTAGTCCAAGTCCATACATTAAAATCCAATGTAGTGTCTTGGGAGCCAGGCATGTGTCAATCAGTCCATGCAAGACTGAATTCTGTCAATCGCTGGGGGCTTTGAAGCATCGTCCACATGGGTCACTCCAACAGCCACGCACAGCCTGTCCTACCATCAGAGAAAACAACCTAAACCGATGAGAAACACAAGGATCACCTTCAGTGACTGGATACAAAACTTATCTGTTTTCGGCAGATCAGTCACAGAAGCGTATTCCGTCTTAGCCTTAGATTGTACAGTTCTATCGGGGTCTTCTAGGTCTTTGCTTAAGTCTATGAGGGGTTGGCACTCTAGCCCTAAAGGTCCGTGATTGGTCCGGATATGCTAGTCTGCAGCTTGTTAAGTGGGATAAGTAATGTTGCTAGGCAGTTTCTCTTACAAGCATAAAACACTTAACAGGTTACATAACCAACAAACAAATTCAAATCACTGCAAAATATTTAATTAAACTCACTGCAAATAAAAGCTATAAAAGATTCAAAAGAATTCAACCTGCTGTAAAAACAAATATGCACCATGCATAATTTTTTTTTTTCATTTGAATGCTTTTTAAGCCCGTCCCTTGTCTTTACTAAAACCATCTAATGCCACTGTAGATGCCACACTGTAGATCGACAAAAAAGCAGCAAATATATATTTTTTCTGCAGGGGGGGGGGCATGACTTTTGATTCCTGTCATTCTGTGGGCTGCAGTGATAAACTACAGTTTGTAGTTTGTGTTAGCCAAAAACATTGTTGATATATCGGATGTTCTCTGAAGTGAGATAGGTTGCCAAAGAGATGTCATCCTGCTAAACTTTATTTTTTCAATGGAAGAAGAATTGTTATAAATAATCAAAGCATTATTTGTACCATGGAGAGAGACATCGCTCTTGCTGTTGCTGTGGTGTATTTGAGGAGGAAAAGGTGCTGCTCTGCCTGTCTGGGTACATCACAGACCAGGAGTGGTCATGATGTCACCTACGTGACATAAACAGCCTGTTTCATCACTTGTGTGTGAGGTTTTTATTGAACTTGAAGTCGAAAAAATGTCCAAATACTGACCCACGTGCAGTTATAACATCTCATCAAGCTCAGCAGTCATACTAAGCAGACTGATCCTTCTGTTTTCTGCATCACTATGATTGTACAGTATGTGATGTGAAGAAACACACTATAAGTTTGTGTGTTTCAGCTGTAAAGAAATTATTTGAAACATAGGTCGACACATCAGATGACTCTGTGAATTGATTGGCTGCAGGTTTCCTCTTGAATCACTTTGCTGCAAAAAGTCAAACTATTCCCAACTTTTTTTTGGCCCCACTTTACATAGACCACCCTAACCCTAACCCATGGCAACTCGCCACAGGCCAATTTTCACCACTCTTCAGTGTGTTCTTGGTGTAATAGGCTGCTCTTGCTGTAAATCATTGGCATAGACTACAGTATGGACAGTGGGGATATGTCACTCGTTAGGGTGGACTTACTGTAGGGACCCGAGCGCAGGACACAGGGGGGGGGGGGGGGGGGGGTTATTAGCAAATAATTGAATGTGTTTGCTGATGGCAGGGGGAGTCACAAATCTTTAAGCGGCTAGGGGAATGAGTAGTGGAAGGGGGACAGAGCAGTGGCTGGTGGTGAGTCCACTGGGCTGGAGGCAGACACCGGGGAATCCACTAGAGCTCAAGATGGATAGTTCCAGTTAGCAGAGTTAGAGATACTGATTGATGCTGGGGAACCGCTCTGGTTGCTGGCCAACGGGACTTAGTGCACGTGAACCCGAGGCACAAGGAAAACAGAATGATGAAATGGTATAACTGAACAAAACAACAAGAGATAAAAGTTAAAGTTGGCCGATCGCTACAATACCACAAAATGCAACTTCAACAATCTGGTGATGAGTGGTTGGAGATCTGGAGCAGATTGTCTCCAATATTTTATACCAACCAATCCTTCCAACCATGGTTAATTATGACATGAGTAAAAGAGTGAAAGCTCCCAAGCAGATTCGTAAGATAATTGACCCTCAACTTTAAAGACTGTGTAAAGTGAATTCAGATATTTTCTTCTAAACACATTAAATAGGTCATGAATGTATTTCTAAAAAAGGTGTAAAAAGCATTTCAACCATTTAGATTTGAATTGTGGAGCTAGGCTTCACAAACTGTGTTTCAAGACTTCTGTGTTCAGGATTTAGTGATGATTAGCATAAACCCACCCCTGCTGCTATAGAGGTATAAATACATTCAGCGCAGACTACTACTACTGCAGACTACAGTTAGCCAGTTAGCTGAATTAGCCACCGAGCTAACCACCGAGTTAGCCGCAGGGCTAGCAGCCTAGTTAGCAGCGGAGTTAGCAGCAGAAAGTCTCAGACCTAGCGTCCATGTTTCTGGTAGAGGTGGTGACTTTGATTGACAGGTGACACTTGGTAGGGGGCGGGTTTCAGCTGACTCAGAGGGCATTCCCACAGTGTTTGGGAGCAGAGAAAGAGGCTGCTTTTTACACAACTTTGAAGCCTAATTTCATATATTTGGCGATTTTTTTAATCATTCAAATTTGGCAGGGTGGTTAACAACACACTTTTCTGTGGTATGTCAAACTCAGAACACATATTTATTCTTACTTTACACGTTATAGTCCATATTCATAACTAGCAGCAGCAGCAGTAGTAATGAAGATGATACTATTTATAATTCTAAAGGTCAAAGAATAGAAAACATCTTCACTGTACTAATATACCACCATTTGATATTGTGTTTCATTTCCTTATTAAGCTACTAATTACTATAGGTGTAAATTCCTCCTGATGTGAATGAAGGCATCTGGTCCTTTATTAGATAAGAACCAAAGTGTCAGTAACATAAAAATGTTCTATAATCAATATAAATATTAATCTCCTTTGACTTTAGTGAGAGGAATATTTATTATTTAATGCCACCCTTCCCTTTTTCCATGAGTGGATGAGGAGCGGAGTTATTACAGCATATGTATCATTAAGACATGAACATTATTTATAAGATTAATTAGCCGTAGCTTGTCCAGCTGATTTGTTAGTGACTGTCAGGCATCATTTTATTATTATAAAAGTCCTGTCAGACACACAGACAGGTGAGATCTGTTGTCAGAGTGAAACATCTGGCTGTGAGTTCAGAAAAATAACACAAGTATACGTTTTTTAAGATGATGTAAAGATTGCTGAAAAAGCATTTGGCTCTGAGATGAAATTCTTACATTGTGTCATGCAAATCAACAAACTCAAAGAAGCACAGAGCTGCAGAATCTCAGCTGAGATCTGAAAATGGTATACAGTAGATAGTCGTCACTTACATGCCTTTATACATGTATTATTATGTGTGTCTCAGGTATATTTAAATTAAATAAAAAGTAAAAGTGAGGAAAAAAATCATGATCCATGTTTAGTTTCAGACAAGTCAGCAAACACATATTCAATATATAGAACATTTTGCAGAGTCAGGTGCTATATGTATGTGTGCAGGTGGGCATATGACAGGAAAAAAGTGTGATAGAATGAAAGTGCACATACACACATTTTGGCCATCCAACAAAAACATGTTCCTACCACAGTTCCAACAAATACGGCCTTGCTGTAAACCAACTTAAAAGGCTTCAGGTCACATAGTAATTAGGTTTGATTTAGTTTGTTTTGGCAGTAGGGATAAAAGTAAAGGGTTTTTATTTCTACCTTTCATGACAAGAGGTACTCCAGTGTTTTTATATTTTATTTTGGGGAAAAGCAGAGGCTGAAACATCCTGATTTTTAGTCCATAGATTGAGTCCAACACTAGATCCTACACTTCCTATAATGCAAGTCAGTAGCATCTGTCATTAAACCCTCCCTGCCTGGTTATAACACGCCTCACATGTTTTTCAGCCTGACTGTTTCCTGGCTCAGTATTACTCCCAGAGATCATATACAGTGGCTAGAATGGGCAGTGTGTGCTGTAGCTGTTTGATAAATGCCCAGAGTAAGTCATCAGCATAAAGTTCATTTGGAATGTCACTGGCAGCCTGTGTGAGAGCAACGTGAACTCTTTCAGAGAAATCTCAGCTGCAATTTTGGTCCAGTTAAAATCAGCACCATGTGGCTGGAAGTAGGCATGAGTAGAGGTGATGATTACATTTAACAAGATGGGATGAGATGAATTCACAGTTAAAAGCACAAGGAGATAATAAGGCATACTTAACCTTTACATAAAGGTCTTCTTCTACACCCTCACAGTATGTTCTGGGTCAATTTTGACCCGGTCTAAAATCCCCTCATAAAAAGTGTCTATACCAAATTTTGATCTATTTAGAAAGCATCAGAAAAAAGGTATGAAAGTAGGTATGAACCTTTAATATCACACAATATAATGTCTTATTTTTCCTAAGACATGAAAATATAACATAGCAATAATGATTGAAATGTATTTTATTTAACCCTAATTGGGGATTATGATCAATAGGCCTCATTTAAATGGAATTATACCTTAATTTTGAACGCCTGTTGTCTTACCAGGTCAAAATTGACCTGAGGACAATGGGAGGCAGAACTTTATGGAACTGTGTGGTTTATTGTATAACCATTAAACAATCAAACAAAGACATTTCAGAGTAAAAGACATTTAGGGTGTTTTTACAGCCATCAAATGTCAATACAGGTAAAATATGACCCGAACTGTTTGTAAGGGTTAAGTTTTTTATTCAAATTGAAACTTAGAATAATCATAAAAAGACATCACCATAACTGCTATCTTATTAAAACTATTAACTATTAATTGAACAAAAAGCCATGTCAATAGATATTGGGTAAAATTTCATTTTTGTGCATTTTGGGCCACTTTAAGAAAAGTCATCATATTTCATGGTAAAAGACATTTCGGGTGCTGTCAAATGTCAAAATGGGTCAAATTTGACCCGAACAGTGTGTAAGGATTAAGCAATATATTTTAGTACAAGATACAGGGTAATGCTTATTTGATGATGGCCAGCACATGTTGGATAGCAGCTTGGTGTTGAGGATAAGAGGACTGACGCAGGCTTTGAATGCGCCATGAAAGCATAAATCTGAGCCTCCATGTGGTGTTTTTTTTTTTTTTCTCAGCTGTGTCCAGATGTTAATTGTCGCAGCGAGCCACAATTAAAACAATCAAAGCCTCCTGTGTGTTTGTTGTAGTGGTTTTTTACTGGACACATGAAATACAGTCTGTATGGATTTCCAACACAAAAAGGAAACAAGGATGCAATGGCACATAAAAGAAAAGACATTCAGTACGGCCCTGTACATTAAGTCTCACTTTTTCAGACTATATATTTCAGTGCTGAAGGTGGGAATGGAAGGAGAGAGAGGGCGACTGCACTCTCTGCCATCATTACTTCTTCCTCTCTCTCACTCTCTCCATCTCTCTCTCCCCCTGTCTTGATGGGAGTCCACATCTTGCGAGAAAGGAGCAAAAGACTCTGACTCACCGGCTGCATCCGGAGAAACTGAGAAAAAAAATGTATTCAAAAATGCCCTAATTTATCTCAGCTCGTATGCTCGCTCCTGGATATGGATTGAGAGCTTTTTTTGTAAGTTAAAACCTCAAAGAAACAAAAGGAGTGGCATCTGAAATAGCTCAGATGTGTGTGTTTTTTTTTTGTTTTTTTTAAAGGACCTCTCACAGGAAATATACAGCGTCTCCATTGTGACACAGCATGGAAGTGAACACACAGACCGACAAGCCTGTGCAGTGAGAGGCGGTTATATATTACATATACACGGTGGGTGTTGAGGCGATTGCCAGCTAAGTGACAGTGATCAATATGTATGTGATCAAGTGAAGGCTCCACTGTATGAATGGCACTGTTATCTAGCCAGGAAGAACAATATTCTCACAGCAGTTTTTCCGGGCACAATGACTCTTTATTAGTGGGCCGGGGGTTGGGGGGGGTCATGAAAATCTAAGCTGTCAAACTGTCGAAAGGAAGCCAGCTTTTACTAATATATTTCAAAACTGACTGACTGCAGTAGCTGCTGCTGCTATTGCTGTGAGATGGGGAGGAGGAGGGGGGGCCGTGAAAGAAAAAAAAAAGAGAAAGTGAGTGAGCTCCCTGAGAAAATGAAACCACTGCCACTATATTGACTGCCTCTTAGCAAGAGAAAGAAACAGAGCGAATGGAAAAAGGAAAGAAAGGAGACTTTTCCCCCCCTTTTTTTATTGGTGCATTGTAAATTAGTAGGATACAAACAAATGCAATCTCAATATGAAGGGGCGTAAATACAACGTGCAAAGCTTGGAGACCCTCGGGGGGCAAAGGTCCAACCAAAGCAATCACAATTATGGCTGTTTATAATCAGCATAATGCATCTGAATGACTCTACATGCCCAGCAGGGGGCTAGCGACATCTACAGGTTGGCGTTTTTTTTTTTTTTTTGATTGATAGTAACAAGGATGGGCTCTTAGTAACCGTGGCAACCATTGCATATCATGCACGATGCCCGAGCCCGCCTTTGTCCTTTAATAGCAGGCTAATGAGCAGCCCCGGCATCGGAGTCAGAGATGACAGAGACGGAAGGAGCGAGAGAGAGAGCGAGAGAGAGAGAGAGAGAGAGAGAGAGCGCGAGTGAGCAAGTGGAGTGAAACAGAGAATCACAGGCAGAACAGAACGAGGACCATTATACAGCAGCACCGAAAAATCATCTCAATTCCACATCAGCGTTCAAGACTCTGAGTATCTTGGTAACAGTAGCTGTCAACGGCGCTCCCTCCCATACTTGAAATGATCGTTCTCCTGCTCGAGCTATATAAAAATTTCAGCCACAGATGCAGCAGGCTAAAACCGCTGGACTTGGCCGGGCACCAGCATGTGTGGGAGAGAGGGGTAAAAAATAATTCAGCACCTAGAAATAACATTACAGGAGGGACAAGTGTGGCTTTAAAGCAGAGAGCAACAGAGCAGATTAATTAGAGGGAGATGGAAGAAAAGAAAAGTGATTTCAAAGATAACATAATAGAGACTGAAGATATGAATCTAAATGAAAGATGAACATACAGGTTAATATAGTCTCACATATTAAGTTAGAGTGAGAAAGAAGAAAGAAAAAGAAGGAAAACTGGAGCTGAAAATGAGGCCTGAAATCCACAATGAGTAAGAAGCTGTTGGAATGAGTTGCTGTGATATTAGAAATTTCAATTCACATTTTTCACAGGCCTGCACTCATTATTTGTTTATTCTCAGTTCCGGCATGTTTATCTTTTTATTCTATTCTGTCTTTTTATACTAGGCAGAGCTGATGGATCCTCATGGCTAATCAGTAACTAAGGCATCCTCTGTTTAATGCTTGATTCCAAATTTCCAAAGTCAGATTTTCTTGTGTTGGGAGATAGATAGATAGCTAGATAGATAGAGAGAGAGATAGATAGATAGAGAGAGAGAGATAGATAGATAGATAGATAGATAGATAGATAGGTAGATAGATAATTTATTGATCCTTCACAGGAAATTGCTTGGTTCACAGCAGCTACGTCCACACTTAAGACAGCCACACTAACATCACATAGAAACACATCTCTAACTATCCAATGGAAAAAACCTAATAAATAAATAAATGTAAAAAAATTACTTGTAACTAAAAATACCCAAAAGTTGTACTAATAAAACAACTCTTTCTACATATTCTTTATTTAACAAAATCACTGTCAGCAATATAAAAAGGTAAAACAAGCCAAGTAGAGAGATCAGAAAAGTAAGTGAAAATAATACTGCATATGAACTTTCACAAATATTCAGCAACTAAAAGAGACACTGAAATATTCCAAAGCAATAAAAAACACAATAACATCTATTTGAGATTCATCAGTTTTGTTTTAGTAACTTTTCAAAAGAAAGTCTTCCTTTGCTCTGTCTTGGGTTGATGGGTAGAGTAATCCAAGCAGAAGAAGTTGTTGTGGTTCAATCTCAGATCAAAATTCATGTGTTTTTTTTTTTTTAAAAAGCCTCACTTCTCTGTGCATATCGCCTTCATGTAATCAGCGTCGGCACCTCACAGCCTGGAAAAAAATACACATGGAGGAGAGAAACAACAGTGACGAGGACATTTCAAATCTTTTGGACGTTTATGGAGAAACTTCTATTTATTCATTCTATTTGATTTATTTGACTGTCATGCATATGAAGCTTTTGCTGTTGTTCTTGAACGCATGCAGCTCACGTTCTATATATTTAATAATGGTCCAGCTCTCATATGAAAAAATTTGATTTTTTCTGTTTTGTTCACACTTCAATAATAAAACCACATCTGACTCACTTGGAGGTATGAAAAAAATATGAACATGGTCCAGTCAAAACCTACTTATATTACTATACCTTTAATATTCCCACTATATGTCACCAAAAGTGGGTTTGCTCTAAAAGTGTATGTAGACCTGTCATGATAACTACTTTTGTTAGACGGTATATTGTCTCAGAAATAATCATGATAAATGATGTTATTATCATTTGAAGATCATTTTATACCACTGATATAATGATAATATAATAGTATAATAATAGACGATGATGTAATTTATTACATTATTGTACAATAAGTGGATAACATAATTATTGTGACAGGCCTAAGTGTATTCATAAATCTCGTACAATCAGCTTCTACTCTAACATCTTGTGAACCCACATGTTGTAGCAACTGCACTATTTTTCCAAGTTGTAGTTGAATGTGTCTCGAGGAGGCAGAACCTGCAGGGGACAGGCAACGTCCCCCATCAGGTGACATCCAGCTAGAACGTGATGTCTCTCAAATAGCGTCCTCGCACATTGGAGGATGAAGGAAACATGAGAGACCCATCGCCATGAGGCTGCGATGTCAAATACTGTAGCCTCAATCATAGAGCATGTGTGTTGATGTGTGCAGTAAATTTGGTGGCATGTGTTGCGTCTGTAACTGCCGGTCCTCAGTACAGCACGTGGCAGACTGATTACCTTGACGGTGCTGCATACGGTATGGAGTTCCACTCTTATCAACATACTTTTGCATTTGGAGAGATATATTTTAAGAAGGTCATTTTCATTAAACCTTTCAAAAGTGTTGAACGAGGCAGACTGCTGGAAGAAGATACTTATGGGACTAATTGTGATTCGGTCTCAGGAGTCCTCTCCACTAAATGAATCAGCTTCTGTAGCAGTTAGGAGACACTCTTAAGATATTCTGAAGATATTTTATGAATCTTGCTCCTCAACATGGAACCACACTCTGAGTAAATGTATTTAAAGGAGATGTATCATGCACTTTTCCAGGTCTATATTTATATTCTAGGGCTCTTCTGCAATATATTTGCATGATTTATAGTTGAAACAACAATTTATTGATCTTATTCTGCTCCTTTTTGCAGCCCCTCAGTTCAGCTTGTCTGAAACAGTCCGTGGCATGACATGTCCACTTTAATAATACGCTCTGTGTATGTGTAACTTGTGTTTTTAAGTCAATGTATTTATTTCATGTTAACATGTTTGTTGGCATAGATGATTATAGGTGTCAATCACTTGAATATCAAAAAGAAACTAAGAGCAACATCATGTGAAACAGAACGTGAAGGCAAATCACCTCCGTCCAGTGAAAATCACGTATCTTTTGAACATGAACTGCATCAGACATATATATTTTACATAAATCCAGAAATTATTTATTGAAATCATCATCAATTGTTCGCCATTCACGAAGTCTGTGGTTCATTTTTGCTATACTTTACATGTAACATTCTGTTTAATCTAAAATATAATGAATCTTTTGTGTGTGCATACAGCTGTGTATCAGAAAGAGAGATATATATGATTGGCAGGAAGTAAGACCAAAAAAAAGTAAAAACACATTAAAAACAAGGGTTGGGGTTGGAGGTAATTCTACATGTGGGTATGAAGATGGACATTTTCTGCACTCCTCTTTTCTCTTTTGCCTAGGACAGGCAAAACGATGAATGTATGTCAAAGGGAGTGCAACCCTGGAGGCAGTGCACATCCTCAGCCAGCAGTGAAGGATGGGCTAATATCCACAGATTTATTCTCCCCCTGTAGATCGTCTGACTCTGCATTAAGTGAATTAATAATGAACATAAAAGCATCAAACATAAGGTATCAACAAGTGATCAAAAGAGGAAACAGAACATTTAAAAGAAAAGACACCCTTACAAACCAAATTGATTGTGTGTGTGTGTGTGTGTGTGTGTGTGTGTGTGTGTGTGTGTTTGTGTGTGTGTGTGTGTGTAGGGGGGGGGGGGTAAAAGTTCATACAGAATGAGAAATGAAATTGTTTGTCTTTGTTTCATTCAAGACAAAAAAACAAAAACAAATACTGCCTTGTGCGATGTTACAGTCATCATCGGATAAGGTGCATGAATAAAAGACACCATTCCATTTATTTTACTGTGGTTCCAAAAACACTTGAAGTTTTACACTGGCATTTGTTTTCCAAGAAGCACCTGGAGATGCACACAAAAAAATCCACACTGTATGCATAGCTGATGAAATGAATTACTCATCTTAAACTGCACATATGCTACTTATTTCTCTTCAATTTTCTAGCATCAGTTAGTTTATACAGATGGTACATATGGTAACATTTCGTAGATATAGATACACAACATTTCAACATTCCACAAAAGCTACTTCTGTCCAAGCAAATCCCATAAAAAATAATGAATTTGTCATTTTAGCACATACTGTCAGTGTGCTTTAATGTTGTAGAGCTACACTTGCATCCATAGAACATTATGTTTAAGTAGTCATGGGTTTCTGTACCATACGCTATGTGTAGCTCCTGGGAAGGCTAATTCCCATGCATGGCACTGCTGTCACAGAAATAACCCCACAGTGTTTCTCACCCACGGGACCACCAAATGGTTTTCAGTCACTGATGCCTGGATGCGGTAGATAGTCTAGATACAGTATGAAGGGCTCATTGGACATTGTAGCACATTGTCTTTTCTTGTGATTTAAAACCCATTTAGTCTGAGGTTGAATGTCCATTTCCATACTAATTTTCTCTATGTGGGCATCCTGACCAAACAAGCACAAACACAGCCAGGTGGGTGAGGACATTACCCCTCAACCTGAATTTTGTCAAGCTTTGCACATTTATTTCATTTTGTTGTGATAGTTTTTTTTATTGTTTTCTACTTCTTCTTGTTTGCTCATTTTCTGTATGTACTGTATATTACAAAGTTGAGAATGGCCACTTCTGTACCATTGGGATCCAGTGACATGATCCCTCACTGGCTTCCCACCTACAAACCAAACACTGTTGCGGTCGGTGAAAATGTTACAACTCCAGATGAATTTCATTCCTGCATGTTTGTTATAGCGCTTTGTTCATATTTACTTTTTATTTCCTTCCTCATTTTTATTAGTTTAGAATGTCACTCAACCAATCAGTCAGAGTCTGCACAGTGAAAAGGACATGATCCCTCACCAGCTTCTGCCAATACTGCTCATATGCACTGAAACCAGCATTTTCTGTGTTTATTCATAAGAATACAATTATAAGGTCACTAACATTACCGTAAAGCATACAACTAGCGAGCTCAACATGCTTTACCTTAGCTACTAAAGCTAGCCTTAGTTAGCTGCCTTATCTTCTAATATTTATCATGTTATACACATCAAACATACATAAAATGTGACAACACAAATGTGAATCAACTTAAATGTATGTGGCACTTTCACTCTTATCTAAAAACACAACAAAAAGACAGCCACGACTAGGCTAACTTCCCTCTACAAAGGATTACAGCCAGTCACTAACATACCACAGCTGCTACCGCCCTCTACTGGCTAAAATTAATATTGCTCAACAAACTTCAGGCAAAATCAGGTGAGATTTCTCCTGTTGTGTGACACAGAGCATTTCAAGTAATAACAACCAGAAAAATAATGGTGCAAGGACCAAAGTAATAACACAAACTAATAAAATAACAATTCTGCAACTAATCTTAGCCCCTATAATGTCTAGGGTGCCACAAATGCAGAAGAAATTACAAATAAAGGAAATATTGACTTTTGAATCTTAAAATCTTGACTACATACATACAGTACATTTCATGCACAACAAAGGGAAATAACTTCCATTAGGAGTTGAACTACAGTTGACAGCAGCGAGCAATATGTGGTGAACAGGCTGGATAGTAGCTGACAACATTTAACTTCATGGGCATGTGGTGGAAATATATCTGCTCAACAGCTCTGATTGACAATGTCATCTCAGACAGTGTGGATGACAGTTAAGTCACCTCTGGACAAAAATAAGTGACTACTTTAAAAAAAAAACAGGCAAAGTACAGCACGTGAATTACATAGTCCAAAAGTGAATCAGCTAGATAACCAAAGTACAGTTTATTGTGATGATTTCCTTCTTCAGGCGTTGTAAAATCACACAAAAGACCTCTCCCCTCCCATACTAACCATTCTTACCCCAGTATAATCCACTGTGCTCAAAGAGGATCAAGTGAAATGGAGTTTGTGTCCTTTGCATCCTTTATGTAATGCTGTCTCAATAACAGCAAACACGCTGACGGGCAGCACTGGCTTGTGTGTGAGTGAGTGAGTGCGTGCGCATGTATTTGTGCTTACATGTGATGGAAGAGGAGGATGATAGGGCATCATGCTCCATTTCTGCTATCTTTCCATTTTCATTATTTCTCTAGAGATAGTCAAAATAAGGCTCCACACCAATTCCCAATGCACATGGCAATCTGTCGATGGGTTCATGTTGCTACACTGTGATCTTATATAGGACTTTCTCCCTTGTCTGTGTATGTCATTCTGTCTGCCTTTCTCTCTCTCTCTCTCTCTGTATGTTTCCTGATCCTTATGGACTGTATCAGCTCAGCAATTCTCTCGACGCAAACCACAAGTATAGCGGTAACAAATCTCACGGCTTAATCTCACCTGGGCTTATGTCAGGGACGTTGCTTGCTTGTGTTTTCCAATCTCAGCACTGAACACTCATATGATTAAATTACTGAGTCAAATCGGATATGGGCAAGGTAGCGAGGGGAGGGGTAGACAAACACGTCGCCCCACGCTCCCATTCCAACTGCCTCGTTGATAGAGGCCTCAGCATGTGGAAAAAGTCCGCTGAACTCTGTATTACAACGTTACCAGACAAAATCTGTCAAGATCAATGTGTTTTGATGGTGTGCAGAGCAAAATAACAACTGACAAACAGAACAATGATTTTGGCAGAAGTGAATGTGGTGGCATTGATGCAATCTGCTGCAAGTCTGGCAACAGGGCGAGCAAAAGCCCACGAGCAAAAGCTGGGGAAAAGCTGCATGGGCTACATCAAGCTGTGAATGTGGAATGATAATGGAAAGGGGCTACGATCTGCATCAATCTCCAGCATGACATTATAGGGATGAACTTGCTCTGTTAGTTGGAAAAAAAAATCTTGTATGGGATGAGACACTTTTATTTAGTGTTGCAAAGCACAGATAGACAGAAAAGAAAGGAAAGACATCTAGTTACTCAACATCACTGCAGTTGCAGCTTTTAGCTTGACTACTTCAACACTTCTGCAAAGTAAAGCAGAAAGTTAAGTTATACTTATTAATTCCAGAGGGGAAATTCTTCATCTAAATTTGACCCATCTTAACCTTTTTAGGAACAGTAAGCTTACACAAGAAGCACCCCGGGGATAGATCTAGGCCAGTGCCATAGTCCTTTCATTGTGATAAGCTGGCTATAACTTTAAAGATGCACTAATCAATATTTTTATATTAACAGTGGACCAAATGGTGATGTGTAATGTGAAGTGGGTTGATCATAGTGACAAACTCACAAAGAATTATCACCTAACTCTGCAATGACCGTCAGCTCTACCTAACCCTTTCAGCTCATTGTTTTGGTTTTACAGCCCACATCTGTTTAAAGCTCTGATCAGCTTCATTTCCAGCAGCATTAGGTTGATTTTTTAGCTATACACGCTGATGAATCTACTGTACTTTACTTGTCAAGCACCCAAACAGGCAAAGATAGCAACTGGTGAACATAGTGGAGCATTTAGCAGCTAAAGAACCAGATATTTTTACTCAGACTTCACCCTTACACACTATTCATATTCTACACCCACACAGTATCCTCCGGGTCAGTTTTAAGAATCCTCTCATAAAAAGTGTTTATACCAAATTTTGAACCACAGATCTATTTAGAAAGCATCAATAGTGGATCTGACTGATGAATAAATGTGTGATTAAACCTTGATTAATGTTTCAGAGAGCAGAGAGTGTACCACTCATTTTAGGAGAAAAAACAGCTACTATCACATAATATCATGTCCTATTTTACCTAAGACATAACATAACACAGCAATATTGATTTAAATGTATTTTATTTAAACTGAAAATGACAAGCACTTCATGGAAGTGTGGGGTTTATTGTCTAACCATTAGAGCCACCAGTCTTCACTGCTACATCATTAGAAGAAATCCTCATCCTCCAAACTATTCATTTAACTAAAAGACATGCCAATAGATAAGGGTCAAATTTGACCCAGAACAGCCTCAATGGACACAAATATTTGGAGCACCTATACAAAAGTATAACACATTTAAAATATTTTTGTGCATTTTGGGCAAATTTAGGAAACGTCCTCAAATTTCAGGTTAAAAGACATTTTGGGTGTTTTTACATCTATGAAATGTCAAAACAGGTCAAATTTGATCCGAACAGCATGTAAGGGTTAAAAGGAGAATAAATAATGACCTTGGACAAATGTATACTGATCACATTATTAACACTTTCACCATGAAAATGTAATATACTGTAGTGATAATACTGTGTCAGTGTTGTGTTTACAGCTTGTTTTGCTGCCCTCAAGTGACGAAAAATTAATCAATGCATTTCCAAATTGAGGATTAATTTATTGATTAATTTATTTCAAATGGGTTAATATCTCTGACCAAATGAACCATTCGAAAAAAAATGATCACATTTTTATGTTGAAAAACACGTCTGAGAAGCTGGAATCATTGAGTTTGTCATTTTTGCTTGATAAATAAACCCTTACCCTCAATCTCAGTAGTAATTCATTTCTATGGGTCAACGTAATGATTCATAATAATAATTATAACTTTACTTGTATAGCACCTTTCATACATGAATGCAGCTCAAAGTGCTTTACAACAAAAGACTTGATAAGTCAATCAGATGTTTCAAAACTGAGGAGGAGGAGACTGGATTGACTGAAGGAAACATGCAACACTGACAAACTACTCCTAGTAATACTATAAAGGCCATGATCAACTCAGGGGATTTGAACCCAGGACTACTGCCAGTCCTACTGCAATAAAAGAAGTAGTAACCTGAATATTACGTTAATATAAGTAATCATCAGTAGATAAATGGAATAACAACAACACTGCACTGTGGAAAAGTGAACACACATCTCTGTTCTGAAGGCATTCTGTTTATTTCCTTTTAGCTCTATCTTAAAGGCTGTATATAGGTTATATTACATATATATATGCTTGACAGTTTGTGCAGGGGTGTGTGTTTGAGCCAGTTTGAGTCTTCACCTTGAGTAAAGGCGCTTTGAAGACCAGTTCTTAGGTCTTGGAAATCATCATCAGCATCTCTAAAGTGAATCTTCAAAAATCAGCTAATGCTGGATCTGCGGGGGTTGTGGAAGGTGTTAAAAGCTGCTACTGACACACGCGTAACCTTTTCCATCTCACGAAGCTCCTGTGTATTCTGCTGAGCCTGTGTAAGGGTTATCATTCTTTTTGGAGAGGCAGCTTTGAACTAGGATGACCAAATCCAAAGGCAACAAACGCTGGGTTTCACATTGATTTTTTTGCAGAGGAGTACAGAAATGATTAAAAGTACACAGGAGAAGATGCAGGACTCAGATTGAGACATTATATAAACTCTATTTTATATTGTACCTGTGACATATAGATGTACCATATTTACTGTTAAAGCATGGAATTTAGTTTAAATTCACCTTTTATTTTTGTACTCCTCTGCAGTGTCCTGAAAAAAAAAAAGATCCATCGGGAAGCCTTTGGATTTTCCTTTCTAAAAGAAATGTGAGAGTCCAGAGGTAGACATGTAGAAGAAGTTTCACCATGCTCTTGGGCAACAGACTCATGAACATTAGTTTTATTTGTATTACAGCATTGTTAATTAACGCTGTTGTGTTTCCACTGTTTCCACATTATTGTTACAATTACTTATTATGAGTGAAAGACATTACATGTAATGTTCTCCTCAGTGTAGTTGGGTTAGTTGCTCTACTGATGCTATAATTATTGCTACCAATAATTAATGTGTTCCATTGTTCAAGTGGAAATCTTCCTTTTCATAGCACACCACATTAGTGGTGAACATGAATGTAGCTCAGTCTAAAAATGTTTCACTTTAGACAAATAAATATGTAAATAACTATAGAGGTGAATAAATAACAAATCATTTTTCAGTGTTCAAAAAGGTACTTCATTAAAAAACATTTAATTTGAACGTTTAATATAGTTTGTTCTTAGCGCACAACCTGCTCCCTACTTGCAGAAGGTAAATATTTCTGTCTGTGTATTTTTTTGTAGCCCTTCATCACATACATTGTGGAAAATACAGGCGCTAATCTTGATTAGCGTGCTAGGTATAGCACATCTTTCACCGTAGTAGCAGCTAATGCTACTGTATGTTGCTAGCCTGTGTTCATGTTGTGAACTATTAGAGCTCAAAATGAACTTGACATGAGTAGTAAAGTGAGTTAAGTAACTAAGAAACACTGTCATGCATATTTATTATTAGACTGAGTACCAGGAAACACTGCTTGGACTCTATGAAGAGTTGACGTTTCCCGCTCTGCTGTGACTTTATCTTGGCTGTTGTTGCCCGCTAGCCTGCAACCTCACTCATTGTTCAACTCATCATGCTTCAGCCTGTTCATCATCCTTCACCTATGTTTCAACTGTGAGTAACTACTAACAAGTGCACATGCTGTTTATTTGGTAACTCGCATTAACAAATTAAGGAGCCATTTGTTTTAGGTCACTGTGCTCCCAAAGACTCTGACCTGAACTGTTTAGTTTTGGTTTAAAGGACAATACTTTATTTTGGTTGCAGAGTGAATGTGTGTGAGTGTGGGCACTTTAGTTAGCAGCTTTATAATTGGTAAATAAGATGGAGAAAGGTCATAACTTTTAACAAAAAAGGAAACGCATTTAACTAAATTCATTATGTGCATTTAAAGTACTGTGTGTGTGTGTGTGTATGTGTGTGTGTGTGTGTGTGTGTGTGTGTGTGTGTGTGTGTGTCTTTTTTTCATTAATGTGTGATTTGAGTTTAAAATGGGAATAGTACTTAAACACTTATCTTAGTGGCATTCAAAAATAGATATTCACTGATTCACACTGTACAGTCCTGCTAAGTGGAGAGGCCATCATATATTTGTAATTCATAATTAGGTTGGACACCAGTTAGCGTGGCCAGCCACAAGTAAGAGAACACAGGGCCACACCCATAGTACTACAACACTTATTATACAGTTAGTAACTAAATAGCTACATTGGTTGGGTGCTACATTAAGATATTAAGATATAAGTTAAAGAAATTGTTGTGAATCTGTGAAAAAAGCATGATCACATAAACGTGAAGATTTGATATCCGTTGGGAGGCTAAAAGAATATGGATACAAGGATCTTTTGTGCTGTAAAGATCTTTTTATCTTTACAGCACAAAATGATAATTTAGTGTGGAGTTCCTCTGTGAAGTCTTCATAACAAACTGTTCAGGTGTTTTAAATAAAATAAAGCACTGCTACAATATGAAGACGATGTCATTGAAATGGTAAGTTGAGTGGAGTTAGAGCAGGATGTAAATGGGCCTGTTTAAAATGAGCGAGGTGAAGCAGGGTAATGTGTTTAGGAGCTCACTCCTCTGTAACTGTTCTCTTTCTTCATCATTGTGCCCCCAGCTGAAACAGAGGTAAATGGATGAAATTGCGATTCAGACAGCAGCGGTGGCCCAATCAATTGCTTTTCAGATGCTTGTTGTTACCACCCGAGCATTTTAAACACCCGTCTGCGCCTCCGTCCTTTTTTTATCCCCTCCGATGCGAGATGCTTCCTCTTCTTTTCTTTCAAATTATGCATCGACGGTGTCAAGCCGGCCATATGCTAAGCGATGGCGTGGCGAAAGCAGATGTATAATCTCGCCGTTAAAGTCAAATGCACCAGAGACTTAACGGTTTTATTTTGAAGGAAACAAATGGTGATAATGGACAGCTTGTTAGGTAAGTACAGACAGAGAATCAAGCAGTTATCTTCAGGCATTTCCTTGATGTCATTACTCAGAATAATTCAATTATACATGTATCCTTTCATAACAGCCCAGCTTGATCCACCTGATATCACAGGTGTGTCATATAGAGAAGACAAACTATGTCAGAATGGGGCCACATTTCCAAAAAAAATGCATATAAAAGTCAGCAGATGAGCCTACAAGATATATTTGAAACTTTATTAGTTCTGTCCTTTTGTGAAGGAGCTGTAGAAATTGATTTTGATGTGTGTGTGTGTGTATATGTATGTGTGTGTGTGTGTGTGTGTGTGTGTGTGTGTGTGTTGACTTTGTATGTGTGTGATTGATTCATCGAGGGAAGCAGGGGTTTGCTGTAATGCTGATAGTCTCTCGCCTCAAACTTTAATCAATGCCTCAGACTGGAAGCCAGGGCCGCAACTATTTTGCTCAGCCTGCAGCATTTCTATGCATCTATATTAATTCCACTTGTGCAAAGCTCACGTTAAAAACAATATGTTCACAGCCCACCGCGTATATGTCAGCATGCACAAAGACGTTTGCTGAGAAAATGTTTATCAGAACCGCCCCTCATTTGATCTTTCCATCATGCCAGGATGAAACGAACGGAAGGGGGGGTGGGGGTATTTCTGTTTTTGTTTATGAAATCTGACTCTATGAGAGATATAGATTCTACACAGCGAGAGGTCACAGCGGTCTTTCTCTGTGATAGGAAGTTAAATTCTATCATCCCCATTCAATTTCTTACTGTCAACACAAACACAGGGAAGCTCTGAGCTGATACTGAAACAACACAAGATAGCAAAAGTTTTTAAAAAAATTAAGACAATTAATGTTTTAAAAAGATAACTGGGCCTTGATACTGTTTAAAAAGTAAGTTTTGAGCCATGCTGATTTTCTGCAGTAAAAAAAAGGAAGATAATTTGCTTTCCAAAAGTGAGATGATAAGATTAAGGAAAGTAATCTCATGTCTGTGTGTATGGAGTTGCAGTGAGGACTTATTTAGTTAGTTTAGCTTAGTTTAGGCTAAAGACTGGAATCTGTTTGGCTCTGTCCAAAGTGCAATGAGAAAAAGAGCACCAACATCTCCACTTATAACAAAACACGTGTTTATTATAGTTAATGGGCAGATGTTATGGTGTATTTTTGAATTTGGATGGACTCAAGCTAGTCGTTTCACCTTGTTTCCACTCTTAATGCTAAGCTAGGTTAACCATGTATGTAGCCTACTACAGTTCAAACTTAAAGCTGTACTAATAAATATTTGGCTATATTTGCAAATGGTGTCACTTGAATTACTCTGCAGTTCCCCCAAGACAAAAGAATTTGCTCTTTTAAGCTCTTTGTTTTGGTTGTTACTGCCCGCAACTTTCAGCTACTGTTGTGGTTGAGTCCCAACACTCTCATGCACCTTGTTGCAAGGCTGCTTTTTTCAATGTAAAAGTTCTAATAAACTCCTCATACTCTACCTGCTCAGGACCAAATTCCAGACAGACAAATGTAGCAACTACCTGGACAACAGAGAGAGTGAATATTGAACTTACATTAGCCAGGTGGCCAGCAACACAACAATTGAAACAAATGCTAATGTAGCTCCTCCCTCAGCTGAATGTGTAAGTAGGAAACTCTTTGCTAACAGTTTGGCTTAACAGCTTCAGAAGGTGGTAAGAAGTCATTGGCCCTGTTCACACCTGGTGTTAGAATGTGTCTCCTCATGTGTATCGAGTGACCACTTGTGATCGGATTTCATTTCCCTGCCCACTCGATATGTAAAACTACTTCTTCCATAAGAAAATAATAAGTGTTGTTGTGGCTTCTTCCTGTTGTTTCACACTTTAATATGAAGTCATTGATATGTAAATGTACTTCCATTCACACAGAGGACATCAGTTGTGTAGTCAGCCCTTCAGTGTGGCCTAAAACATATTTTGATACACACTGCTAAAACAATGCGGTCATACATGGCCAAGACCACCTCTGAATGTGGTCCAAGCGATCAGATCTCAATGCGTCCTCAGTGGGCCTTCAGTGCATTCACACCTGTAGTTTGAGCAGTCTACTTTTGATTGGATCACCTAAGAAGCATTTTAATGCTGGATGTGAAAGGGGCTACATCTGCACCAAAGCCTTTAGAAAAATTAGACATAATGGTAGAAATCAATGGAGAACATAATATTGCAAAGCACTCTGGGGGTTGTGGTGATGTGAATCATTGAGACTGGTAAAGTAATATGGTAAAGACCAGGAGAGCAGGCCATGCTTAATGCAGACACTAGTGTACTGCGAGTGTCTGTGTATATGCACGTGTGAATGCGTGCGGTGTGCATACAGAAGATTTTTGTTTCAGTATGTGTAACTGGGTTTATGTGTGTGTGTTCATCTATTTGTTTGCACATGTGTAAGGGTATAGGATGCATCTGGTCCTCTATGATATTTCAAATTTTCATTCAGGCAGAGAGTAAGTAGGCAGGCACCTAATGAGCCGATTACTGGTAGCAGCATATGGTGTGTTCTGTATGGTCCTCCTGGCTCCACCATTAGCACTGATGAGAGCTGGGAGAGATGTGGAGAGTGGGTGGGTCAGCTTGGGGAGAAAATGCACAGATATGCGTCTACTTAGACACACAGAGCTGTTGCGTGATTGCAAAGCCTCGCTGGGATGGAATGTACAAAGAGAGGAGATGCAGATGGGGCCGCAGGGTTTGGGAATTTCCTCCATTTCATCTCGTGTCATTATGAAATTCCTACAAGTCCACTTCAGAAGCCAAATGTGCCACCGTGTTTAAGGAAGCAGTTTTTAATTAATGAGGAAATGCTTCTAGCAGTTCAGATTGATGCCTATTTTCAGGACAAAATAAAGGATTGAAAATGTCATTGACTCTAAATCATTTCACATGATAAACCTTGCTCATTAAAAGTGACAAACACAAGCTTTCTACAGAAGTATGTGCATATTTGCCTCTGCAAGAGACTTTAAGTGCAAATTGCTACACATTTACATAAGTAAATAGCATTCTTTATATACTGTTATATGATATCAATATTGTTCTCTGGCAATATTTGTGTTATTGAGATGCCTCTAAAAGTAAATATGTAATACATGCTAGGGCAAAAATGAACTGTGGGCCCATTTTCAGCCCCCACACACATTTCTATAATCCATTCTGCCCAAAGACCATTCTGTTTTTACATTGGAATCATTTTTTCCCTTCACTTTAGCCTTTAACTAGCTTTCTCTCATCTTCACACTGATGCATTACTGCATTTTATTATTATCATTCTATGTAGTTCTTATCATGCTGATGCTTGATCAAGTGCTATTTTTTCCTAAAAAAAAAGTTTTTTTGACAAAATAAAGAAGGGAGTGAGATGTCATCATCGACAGCCACCCTTAAACTTCCATCAGATGAGCCCACCGACTGCAGCAGCTTCTCATGGAAGATGTTAATGTATGATTCATTTGTGATTCACTGCCAGCTGTAGATGCTAGTTATTGGTTTTGGCTGGTTTACAGCAGCAGAGCAGCTGTCAGTCAGGTTAAGGGGTTGTTTCCTAAAGGCCATCACCCCACTGCCCAACTCTATTGCACAGACTCTGGTTGCAAATTATACAACGCAAGCAGGATGGCAACTCTAGGAAATGTTTTGGCTTTACTTTTGCATAGCAGCAGCATGTGTAGATGCATCATTCATGTTTATCTAAAGTCTATGGCCAACACCATGAAAGAAGGAAATATGCTTGAGAATTACCAGGTAGCAATTAGTTTTGTGTTTTTTAAAGTCCATTTGAAAAAAATGTATTAGAACAATACACCAAATACCATAAACCAAATACTTTATGCTGAATCTGCATATACCAAGAATTACACCCAGGAAAACTTTGAAATATCTATGCTTTAATAATAATATAATCCAAAATGAGAAGCCTTTTTATTAGTGCATAATTCAGGCTCATTGATTATTTATCGATGTGGCTGGGGGAGCGACTGCAGCCTGAAAGGTTATATAGCAAAACCTTCTGCTACAGAAATAACTCAGAAGTAGGAGGGACAAGAGAGTTTTAATTCAAATGAATCTACCATGAGTTTGAGCCAGATGTTTAAGAGTCAGTCTCTCTTCCTTTCTACCAGGTCCTCTCAGTGACAACTCAATCTCTATCTTATCCCGAGTGTCTTTTCTTCTTCTTTCCGCTGTCTTTCTGTTGTTCTGAAGTTCTGCAGTTTTTTGCCTCTTTAACCTGTCTTTTTCTGCCTCCACCTCAGTGTCTCTTATTCCACTTTATCCCATTCTGTCTCTGTCATTGCTATGAGGAGTGGAACTCACAGCAATGATGAATGCATAAGGATACATTTATTGGTAGTTTAATAATAAATGCAGCCGTAAAAAAAAAACCTAAACATAATTCCTTGACCCCTAACTTTATGAGCTGTTCTCTAATTATATTCTAAAAAATTAATGTACCAATAATTTCTTGAAAATTTGTAGGAAGGAACTACAGTATATAATTTGGTTTTAAATAGGAAAATAGAGACAAAGTTCTGAGTTATTTTAATTGTTTTAGCTAGTTGTTTTGGGTGTAAATGCTCTTGAATTACATTGAAAGTAATGGGATGAAAGAACTGCACCCTTAAACCCAGTTCATTGTTAATTAAATGGCCATGCACTGTATAAAGATAATGAGTGTAGCCACTGGTTTTTGGCCTCTTGTTTGATATTTTGACCAACATCTTAAATTTTTGGAGCCAGAAGTGGTGAAAAGTAACTGTATCAGGCGTATGTTCCCCACATTCCAACTACAGCACCTCATGCATCACCATGGTAGCGACTCGTCAATCACAAGTTAGCCACGCCCTAAAGCATACCGGCCTTATTGTCTATTTTACTTTAATTTAAAAAATGACCATCATGCTGTATTGATGACTTGAAAGTAGTGATTAAGACCATAAACTCATTAGAACTGTAGGTAATAAATCAAGTGGGAGTCATTTTCCCATAGACTTCTATTCAAACAGACGTCTTTTTGGAGCCAGCGGAGTCTCCCCCTGTTGGCTTTTGGAGAGAATACAGGTAAAACACTCAGTCATCAGAGTAATTACATTGAAAGTAATGGAATAAGAGAACTGCACCTTTCAAACACAGTTCATTGTTAAGTATTGGAAGTTGACCTCTTCATACATGCTGAATTGTATGCCAATTGACCGATTGTCTATTTTTGAATGTTCAACCAACCTGCTCAGCAAGATCTTTCTAGGCTACACTTGATGATTGACACCAGAACATTGTCTATTATATTTATAATAAGTGCCAAATTACAAGACTCTATCTGAACCTTCTTATAACCTGCAAACCAGAGAATGTTTTTTTTTTAAGCTTGATTTTAAAAGACCAAAAGAGTAACCACTAAATGTTTTCATCATTTAATGCTTACAATGTCTCAAATCAAATGAATAATAAAAATACAATGACCTCATATCTTTATACCTGTATGGTGGAATATGATAAGACAATAAGAATGGCACACTGATTGTGAATAAGAAAATGTTTAAACTACGCTAGGGAACTATTTTTTTAGTAAATAACATATATGGCATCAAGAAGAAACGTAAATGTCCTTTCAGCCCAACATGACATTGATAATGTCAAACCTAAATATATCTGTTCCAACAAAACAATGCCAGATGCTATACAGGAATTCAAATCAAAGATCACTGGCTGTGTATTGACATAACATGCCGCAGGATCCAATAAAGAGACATTTTTTAAACCCCCAAAGAAGCCTTCAGTAACCTTTTGTCCCCAAATACCAAAAAAACAGCCTTCAGCTACCTTCGTCCCCTCACAATTTTGATCATATTTGTCCCTACAGTGTCTCTCCAGTAAACACAGCTCCATAATATAAGAAAAAAAGCAGGAATGTGGGAAGTGGAGACTCCAGATGTCACACACAACAGCTTAACTTGATTCATCACAAACAATTGAATATGATAATATGATTTTTTTCCCCACATGGTAGAGAAATGTTATTGGATTTACTTTTTCAAACAATAATACACACTTCTATAAACTTTTTGTATTGTCATTGTTGTTTGTTGGTGCAGTCATATTCAAATTCAAATAAGCTTTATTGCCATGACGGATCAGAAATCTATACTGCCAAAGTAGTACAGAAGATTAATATAGGCTGCTTTCAGTTAATTTGTTCTCATTGTCGCCATGACAACGGGGGTTTGGGGGGAGTTTTATATTCCTGCTATGGTAGCAAAAGTTTTTTTTTTTAAAAAGAAATGATCAGAAGGTTGCCTAAGCCTATGAATTCTAGGCTGCCTTTGCGTACAGGCTGAATGTCTACATGTCTAATATGTAATGAATTATTATTTCCAGAATAAGACTCAGAAATGCCATCAAGTGTAATGTCAGTGGTATATACAGTACAAGTCCCAGAGCAGTTTCTCTGTTTTACATAATTTGAATTTATTAGGATTAGTTGCCTGTATGTCCACATGTTTTCAACACACCACATATATCTGTTTATGATAGAGGAAATTCTCAGTGTCCCAGATATACAAAAAATATTACTGGGACATTCTAAGCCTTAGTACTGTCAATAAAGTATTCATGTAAACAAGGATTTTGTTTATATTACACAAGAAAATCCAATGGGCGTATTGCATGTATTGACCTCCTCACAAAACATTTGCAAAGCCATTTTTTACATTTTAAATAATGCATTGTTACATCCATGTTTGCTTGCTAGCAGTCTTTTTTACTTGCTTCTTTCTTTTTTTTCTTTTTTTTTGCAGAATTGCTTTTGTTTAAAACTGTGACCCACTCATAAAAACATTGCTCCACAGGGAACCTTTACTATTGTAAAACCAAAACAGACATTTGTAATTTTTTTTCTTATGCTCCTCCTGATGAACAGGAGGTATAACATTACCACAACACTAAGCAAAACACTGAAATGGTGAGTTTCCATTTTTTTAATTTAAATTCTGCTGACACTGCATCATAAAAACACATTAGCGACTCTTCACAGTTCCTGCTTTCACTGCAACTATAGATGTACTGACAACAATCAGCTGTATTACATTTAATACTACAGGGATCGTCTACACATCATAATTATTAGGCAAAGAAGTATTGTTGCATCTCAGCTGCAATGGACATTGAAAATACTGCTATAATTAGAAAGAGGATGCTGTTTCTGTGTCCACATTTAACTCAACTGTGACTCATCAGAGATGGGCTGCAACCTATTAAACCCAACTGACACAAATTGCATCAATCAGGTTCAAAAGGATTCAAAAATTCCCTGACACAATAGCTCAGCATCTCTCTAGGACAACAATCTCCGATCTTGAGTTCACCATGGCTCCGACTGTGGCTCAGCTGCCTATTGTCAGTGTTTCAAGTCAAGAGTCATTACCCTGTTAAACAGTGATTCACCCCTTAGGAGGGGGGAAAAATGAATAGCCTCATCAACACAATTATTTCTGACTCTGTATTAAAAAGATTGCCTCATGACAGCTGTGCTTGCTGATGGAGACGTCTTTGTGCATTGCCAGCTTCAAAAAGAATACTCACAATCAGCATCAGTCTTTTAGAGATAAAAGATGGGTGTTGGATGCTGCTGTAAACCCTTCCACAGTAACATAAAATGGGGTCCAAAGTCTAGTTTCTAAAAGTTTCTAATAGGGAAGTGGTCTCAGACCTATGGAACCGTCTGCATTTACTTTATATGTAATCAAAATAAGCCCTTTTCTGCCACTTAGCTAAGCCTATTGTGTCAGATCAGTCACCTGTTGACACATCCTGCATAACAAACGCTCCTCCTAGTATGTCACAACAGGGGAAGTGAGCCATGCTCAGACAGCTGCATTTGACTTGGTGCAGGGTTAGGAAGGTCACAGAGGCCTTTAGGCTTCAGTGGGAGAGGCTGGCTCTGTGTTTAATGAGCTTGGAGCAGACCCAGACTTTAGTCTCTTTCATCCCTGTAGCAGTCAGTACAGCCAGTTAGATCACTGAAGCAAGGAAAGACCCCTTTAACAACCTTTTTCTTCCCCCTTCTCTCTCTCACTGTCTCTCTCAGTCCTCTCTTTCTTCACTTCTTTTTCTCTTCGAGTCTTACTGTCTCCGTACCTCTCTCTCTGTCTGTTTCTCTACCTGGTCCAGTTGTTTCTTCTGTCGGATCGGCTCAGCGTCGGCTACTGTTGCGCACAGTTTTGCTCCTCTGCCTTCTGGCTGTCAAAGCACTGCCTTGTTTCCTCCTCCTGCTGCTTCATTAGCTGCGGTTCCCTCTGTATCGGGACAGAGAGAGAGAAAGGGATAGACACTCACGCACATAAACACAGGGTTTACACTAGAGCTGTGTCTCTAAAACATGTCATACAGAACAGAGGTGCCCTTAAGGTTAGAAATGTGGATTAGCACCTTATTTGTAGGTTACAACCACCAGACCGGATGATCAGTTTGGGGGAAAGTAATTACTCTCTCTTCTCTTACCATTCACAAGGCCTTGATGGAGACACTTAATTTCCAGCAAGGATTCATTAGCTGCACAGATGCCAGCGGCGGTGGTATTCAGCGTGGACATCTCCCTGGAGTCAATGTGTGTAACTCTCGACTCTAAAACCAGGCTGTGTCGAAATATTTTACTTGAAGATGATATTTGCAGTTTTGTCTGTTCCTGTTTCACATACGGCAAATGTTACACTGTGTGCACACTGGTAGGAAGTGAAATAAGACAGAAGGCAAGGGATCAAAGAGGAGCAAAGAAAAGTGAGGTAATTTTCTTCTGTCTAATAAGCTCCAACCCTTTGTCCTTTCATTCATCTTAAGGAGGCAGCGAGGGCAGTTTGGTGGTGAGAGACTGCCATACTGATGGAGTTGAAACGGCCAAAGATCTTCATTTTGTGCCCAGATCCGATGTCCCTCATGTTGGCTGTGGTCCCAGACCGGGCAGTGGTCTTCTGTGGTTGGTTGGGTGGGTGGTGATTGATTCTCCACAAAAGTCCTGGTTAAAAAAGTCCCTTAGGCAAAAAGGGAAGATTGCCTGGCTTTAACTTGTCCCCCCATTACAAGTCACTGGTTTGGTAACATTTACTCACAGGTAATAACTTGGTTAGTCTTCAGGAAAGATCATGGTTTGAGTTGACATTACAACTTTGTTAAGGTGAGGTAACCATTGTGGTCATGGTTAAAAAAAAACCCCAATGTCGACTCACGTGGATTTTAAAAGGGAACTCATGTTGAAATCCAATGTTTTCTTTACCCATCCAACCACCTCACTAAGCAGACTTTGAGGCTCTATTATAATGTCCTGTCTTGTAATTATTACAGCAATGTGAGGGCTTTGTCAGTTGAAGGTTAACTTGTCACTTTGAGGGCACTTGCTGACAGGACCGATTCTGTCGTTTTTCTTGGGAGGACAGTCTCAATTATCGGAGTGGTTAATAGTCTACCACTCTTGCACTTTTATCACTGCAGACATCAGTGCATGTTCTCCCAGTGAATGTCAAACTGATATTCATACAGAGCTGTACCACATCAGGACATGTTGTTCTAGAGAGGGTGCCCTTCTACCCTTACACCATGCCTTGCATGTGTGTTGCGGTTGGCGTGGATGCCCAGTGACTCAGACTCAGAGAAACCTACATGTCACACATTGATAATGCCACTTCAACATCTGTGTATTGTTTGTGATCATGCTTTAATTGCAGTATATTCTCCACAGTAATAGTGTTTACATTCTATCTTTGACTTTGTAGTATAGAGCGACAGAGGGCTCGTACAGAAACATAATTACATTTCACTTCATTCTGTTGATAATAAGCCTAATCAGATTCAACTGCAGTTTTATGTTCTTTCATTTACTGTGCTAGAGAATGACTATTGCAATGAGCAGAGGGGTTGCAGTAAAAATTGTTTTACTATATGTACTGAAAAGCAGAAGAATGGTTCATCTTTCTTCAACTCTATTTAATCTTCACCACCAATAATCTCTACTAGCATCAGACATGTGTAGGAACACAAGCAGCCCAAGCTGACCAGTCACTGTTCTTCATGTGTATCTCCATAGCTGCTGTAGCCCTAAGATGGTGTTATATTTTTGAGAAGGTTGATATGATTCTACGGCTTAACCTGATAACCCCATAACTTACCTGGCAGAGGAGATAGAATGATCAAGAACCTGGTTCACCCAGGGCGAGTTTCAGCCACTGTACTCTGGTTGGGTTGACCCCTGTAAGAATTTCCCAAACTTGGGAACCTTGACTGCATACTTTCTGGTAGTGGGGGACTGCAAACAGGCTTTACCTTGATCTTTTCAGGCAGCATGGTGGCTCAGTAGCAAGATGGTCTTTGGTTCGAACCCCAGCTGTGTGGAGTTTGCATGATCTCCCTGTGTTTACATGGGTGTCCACCTGGTGTTGCCATTTCGTCCAACCATCAAAGACATATAAATTAGGGTTAATACTGCTGCAAGAACTGGAGTTGTTCCCCGTGTGTTGCACTGTCGGCACCCACCACTCCTAGTGTTTGTGAATAAGATGGGTTAAATGTAGAGGATCAATTTCCCCACAGGGATCAATAAAGTAATTCTTCTTCTTCTTCTTCTTCTTCTTCTTCTTCTTCTTCTTCTTCTTCTTCTCCTTCTTGATGCACAATTATAAATACCCCCTGGAGCTCCTCACACACATACACCTGATTGTGACGAATGGAGCCGTTTTCCTTCATAGGGGGTTGATGGGATACTTTTCAGCTGACAGCAGTTGGAGCAACAGTGACTGCAAATGGACTGCATGTGGATTTGTGGGCACACAGTAATCAAGTGGCAACATGAATGGGGTTGTTTCTCTTTTTTTTCTCAGGTACACACAAGAAAGAATAACTATTACTAGATATATATGTGTACCGCCTACATGTTATATAAAATACTATATAACATGTATTTGTTTATAATACCATACATAAAAAGTGATATGTATTAGGTAATTATTTTCTTAATTAAACCTCTAAAATCATTATAATAATGCTTCCCATGTTCATTAACACTAAATAAAAATTGTTCACATACATATATATAAGCTAGGACTATATGTAGGCTAACTATATAGTCCTGACCCTTCTTATAATGTCAATGAATTCTTTTTAGTGGTGATGAAAAGGTAAAGGACACACAGCCAAGGATCTCTGTGGATGAAGAATAGGCTTCAAAAGGTTTAATTGGCACCAGCCTGCATGTATGGGCCTCATATAACAGCTGCAACATACACAACTACTAGACTTTAGTGAAAGGAAAGCCATGTTCCTCTGTCGGTAATTAAAGTAGAAAGCCAGAGAGAAAAGCTTTTCCTCTTCCATGTCCAACTCAAAGGTTCGGCAAAGAGCAGGCTCACACTTCAAAGAGCGAGGGTTGAATCCCTCATTGAGGTAGACTAACCGAAACATCTTTCTGGAGCAGAGCATCCATAGTGCATCCATTGTGTGCTGCTTCACAACACAGCATGCACACTAAAATGAATAGCAGGTGGCCACAGAGAGATAAAGATGTCTAATTTAGCATAATTTAACACATGCCTTGAAATGATGGTAAAGGGAGAGAGAATAAAACAAACATAAAAAAGATGCTTATTCCACTGCATTAAATTAAACACACTGGTGTGACATTTAATTATGTTTATGTGCCTAATAGCCCACAAAAATACATCAGAATTTAAAATCTGTAAATATAACACACATTTCTGAAGGCATTAATGAGAGTTTCGGAGATTTTATCACACATCCTCGTCTGGTGTGTTATTATTGATTGCATAACCAGTTCAAAGCGAAGCAGAACCCCCTTTTTATTTTTAAACTCTTTCGTACTGGTTACCTAGCGAACAGAGAAAATCAAAGTAACAAGACTGTCTCTGACTACAAAAAGGAAAGACAGATGAGAGAGGCCATAAAGTCAAACATGTAAGATCTATTTCAGCTGCATACATTAAAGTCTAACATGAATAAGACAGTGAAATCCCCTGAAATGTTAAACAGAATGAAATGACACAAAATCTTTTGTACGACTACAGCGCATCACGGTGAACATTTACAGTCAGGTTTTAAGTGTCTGGTTTGTTTTGGCGGCGAGGAACAAGCAGAGCAATCCAAGTGACAGCATGGCACATGGGTGCTGGGAGGGAGAGGCCACACACATGGGAAATCTGTGCGGGGCAACACTCTCTGCGCGAATAATTGAGAGGGAACAGCGGTGAAGTGTTAAGAAACGACTCGAGCCTTCACGCAATTCTGAGGAAAACCTGCTGATGGTTACGCTTTTTGACAGAAGGAGAAGTAGGAGCACGGTGGAAATACAGAGGCAATAGTTAAATAGAATGAGAAAGTAAAAGGGGGAAGACGATATTGACAGGATATTTTTTCCCATTTTTGTAGGGTGTGTAAGGTGGGTCCGAATTCGTTAGCATCTCCAGAAAGACCTATTGACATTCTGTCATAGGACTGGTAGGAAGGTAATTGTTAAATGAAGAGTGAAATATGAGAGGCTGACTAGAGCAGGGGGCAGACACCTGACAAATTGGCGGAGAGGACCTGAGAAGACAGAAGTCATCTTTCTTTAATGGTGAGCCAGAATGTCAATATCCTTCTAAAGGGTCATAGATAATGCTATTTAAATAGTAACACATCTGTTACCTCACAACACATTAGTTTGCAAAGTGCCACCTTACTCCCAGACAGATGTAAAGTCAATGACTGGAGACAATTTTGTATTTGCTCTTGAAGGGAATAAAAAAAAATCAAGTCAGTAGAGCGCAAAACTCCTCCTAGCCCATCAGCTTTCGTGATAAGCCCTTTTTTCTTTTATTCAGAATCCCCTCCCTCTCCTGATTCTTCCCCTCCCTTCACTTCAAAACCGACTCAGCCAACCTCGACTACGCCGATCTCAGCTGGAGAAACACATAAGACAAGACTGATGGCTTTAAATTGACGATAGAAACAAAGTGAGGAATGATTTGGGGTTGCCTGTGAATCTGTCAAGGAGGTAATGGTTTCTAGTAGGAGTCATGTTAGGAATGTGTTGTCTGAAATTCAAGTGAAACTGCAGCCATCGTCACATAGAGAAAATCAGAGTCAACATAGGATTTCTCCAACTACTTAATTGAGTTAAAACGATCACTAATCAATATGTTTTTTTATATTAACAATGAATCAAATGGCTATATGTAGTCAAAGGTGCTCAGTGACGAACCACAGACAATTATTACTCATTACTCATGAGCTTTTTAGCCTTTTTTAGATCCGTTTTTTTTATTTTACAACAGATGTACTATAAGATTTAAGCTCACTCCTTTCAGTAATCTTGTTTCTAGAAGCAAGTAAGCAAATAAAGCTCTGATAATCCTACTGTGTACTACCTGCTTAGCACTATACCGAAGGCAAAATTAGCTACTAGGAAAGAAAACTACACATTTAGCAGCTACAATGCTTTTATTTTCTGGAGTTGTGTGCTAGAAGGAGAATGAATACTAGACTTAAATTCACCAGCTAGTCAAAAACCTACCTCCTAATGATTGCTAATGTTTCTCCTTGTCTGGCGAATGTAAAAGTTATCATGTTTGGCTAGCGTGCTAACTATTACAATCTCACACTAGCAATATATCAGATATACAGTATATGTCAGCTTGCCATAGAATTGTTCTGCTACCAATTGGCTAAAAAACTTAATTTATTCAATTTTAATTATTATTATTCTAATTTAGACATATTTCAGACTAAGACATTTCTTTGATACATGGGGTGTGACTGTCATTTACTGGTAATGAATGAAAGCTCACTGCTAATAGAAAGACTTTGGATGGTCATGAATAGAAATCTGACTAATTGATTAGGCTTGTAAGACAACTGTGATTAAAAAAAGATAGAATTTACTCATCAATACAGCACTCCATAATGATCATGGCAGCCTTGCATACTTTTTGTGAGATGGAAAGCGGTTTGTAGAAGAACATTTGGCGTGCCCCGCTGGTCGAGTGGTTAGAGCGTCCCTGGTTCAAATCGGACCAGGGACCTATGCTACAGGTCATTCCCCTCTCTCTCCCTGTTTCCTGTCGGCCTCTCTGCCAGTTACGAGATAAAAAAAGCCCAAAAATACATCTTTTAAAAAACAAAGAAGAACATTTAGAAATCTGCACTGCTGTATGCTTACTGTTATTATTACAATAGGGGTTCAACCTTAATCAAGAAGAAGGTCTTGTTCCCATTTTATCACAAATGCCACTGAGTGACCACATGTGGTCCAATGCCATTACGATTGTTCATAACAGCACACTTATGCAGTGAACAACCTACATGGTTTGACAGGAACATATTATGACAAAAATTGAGCAAGTAAGAGTGAGAGCAAGTGAGTGGGAGAGTGAAGGTACAGTAAAAACTGAACGTGTCAGTTATTAGGCTCGCTACAGTAGCTCAGTTTGAATGTGAAGGTTTTAAGAAGTGTGAGAGAAGATTTAATGTACTGTATGTGAAAGAGCCAGAATGAATTATGGCATATACAGCCATACTTCATTTCTCCCTGGACAGTTGTAATGTGTTAATGTAATGTATATTAATAAATCCTTAATATATTATCCATTTAAAGTTGTTAAAGATTCTCTCTTCTCTGTAATTAAACGATGCTGATGGTTACCGTGGGTGTCAGATCACACCTCCTCCAGTTTGACAACTCTAGGAAAGTTTGAAACAGAGCCAGCACATGTAGTCGTTGGTAAGCAGATGCAATAGTTCAACACAAACCTTTTACACAACAGTATTACTCAGTCAGTCAGTTAAACCAGATCAGACGCATCAGCAAGTCAAAGCGTAGAAGTGCCTATTTAGAAGAAGGAACTCTTAAATGAATTTAATGTCTGTAGCAGAATGAATAAACGTGATGTGGGCAGCAATCTGTAACAATACCAGGGGGAGGTGGTTGCTGTAAACATTCTGAAAAAGCCTTTGTAAAGAAACAGGCAACCTCAAACAGATGAACAGGTGTTCTTCACAGTTAGAAGCACAAATTACATTTAAAGATAGAACGAATGGTGCTACTGAGACTTTCATTCTAAATACTTACAGATCATACAGATACAGTGAAACATGCATACTTGGACAGAATACTGAACAGACCTTTGTTGTTGAGAAAATAGTGACTAATGACATACAGTAATACTACAGTATATCAAATAAAGATGGCATTTTAAAATAAAGTGCATTATTGAAAGCGTTTGATTGTGCTCCTTTTTTTACTTTTAAGCTTAACTTAAACTTAAACCATCAATTTAATTCCACATCTAATAACTCTCAAGACATATTAACTCTTTTCTCTGTGTGTATCTCACTCTTAGTGTCATGCGAGAAGATTGGCTATGTGTGTTTCTGGGGGCCGCTCCACTTTTACCGTAATAGCTGGAGAAGCTGCGCCCGTTAAAATAGAAACACTCGGACAAAATTTAACAATCCTAAATATTACATCGGTTACAGGTCCCTGCCTGGGTCCGGATCCGGACCCTGGTTTGCCTAATAGTGACTTCTGTTATATACCATTATTATGTACACCATGTGAAACCAATCTGCTGTGAGAAAGTTCTATTGTGTTGGTACTGTAACATCAACTTTCCTCTCCATTTTGAATTATTGAGATATACTTTACTATAATGTATAGAAGTACTATCTGCCACTCGACTAAAGGCTGTTGATTCCTAGTACTACAGAGTACAACTCAATTTTCTTTTTGAAATTTAACTTCATGTCAGTAGTAGCAGACATTGTTTTTTTTTAAAGAACCTGCATTCCAAGGTCTCATAAAACATAAATTGACGTAATCCACCTTCTGAACTCACTGTCTGAACTTAACTTATGTCTATTGAACTTGTCATGTAAATGTCTGGTTGTGGTTAGAGCAATGAAGCTCATCTCCCTGCAGGGCTGCCATCAAGTCTTTCTCTCTTCCTACAATCCAGTTCACTGCCTGCTGATTAATTCAGAAAATCATGGCGCAGAGAGAGGTTGGGGGTGGTGAAGTAGGCTCTTGAGAGGCTGCCGGTTGGTGAGTAAGAGGCCCGAGGTCGCCTTCCCTGCTGTTTTTTATGTCCTCCTCCTTCCTGAGAGGTTGGACAGATATCAGTACTGTGGGAAGCCGCCATGCTAATCAGTTGCTGAGGGCACAAGCAGCAGTCCCCGAGGGTGACGATAGCTATTGGCTTCACATGGATCACGGTGTGGGAGATTCGAGTGAGCAACTGTGGACCCTGAAGCATGCTGGGTTTAAGCTGAAGGGTGGACAAGAGTGCACCGGAAAAAGTTGAGATGACAGAAGAGAGTGGAGAAGGGGGTTTGGATGAGATTGTGTTTTTCATTATTCCGTCAAGCTCAAAACATATTGCTTATTAATAGGAAACGGCTGAATACTGCTATCAGCGCTGTATATGTCAATAATAACATGATTTTATTCATTAGACAAAACTTAAATCTGTTTTAAATCACAAATATGAAGCAGCTCAAAGACGATGTTGACTGTTGATTTGGGCACGAACTGGATCAAATGGTAGCGCCCAGTAAGCGTCCTCTGTACTTAGTTTGTTGCCTGGGAGGTATTTTATTGATCATTTTTGGTTTCGACTCCATGCCTGTGTTGATGCTTTGGTACAAGCTGTTTATTTAGACATTAATTCTGTGTTCAAAGCTCTTTCTAAAGCTGAGCCCTAAGATGAGAGGTATAAAAGGGGCCCAGGTGGTACCTCCGCTGTGCCCCCCCCCCCCCCTTTCCTGAGCACATCTCCCCCTTCTCCCCAATGGCACAAACTAACTCAATACAATGTGATGTATGAAATTCAAATTCACAACTTAGAACAATATTTTCATGATTGTGAATCTGTGATTTCTTGTTTCCCCTATGGCCACGGGTGCAGCGACATCACCTGCACACACCCCCAACATCTGTACTAGCGTACTAGACATACTGACTAGTGGCTGCTAGTTATAATGAGCTGATCTCTATGGGCTAAACCATCCAAAATCAGAAGTAAGCTGTACATAGTTCACCGCATTTAATCACACACAAGTAATTATAACAATTAATTCATCATGTTGCGCTGAATAGTGAATAACTGGCAATTAAGGTCCATTGTGTCATACAATGAGCATTAAACTCCTCCATGTCGATTGCTTGGCATGATTTTACAGTTGCACCCAGCAAACACTGATAGTATCATTATTTCAATCAGGAGAGGCAAGTGAATGGAGTATAAGATAATGTTTATTATAAGAGAGATAGCAATGATAGTCATGACAAAAGTCTTTGGAGCTTGGACTCCACAGGGACATCATTCCTGAGCAACCGCAAGATACATCTCCCCATGGAGTGGAAACACTGGCGGCGGTGGCTGATGACTTCTGTTAAGACCGATAGGCTGATGAAGTGATGGGACTGCTGAACCTGCAGAGATTGGGCGGAGATGGGGAGGTGGGAGGCACGCACAGACTTAACAGAGAGAGAGAGAGAGATATTTCAAAAGACAGCAACCAGATGATAGGGTAATAATGAGGGAGTGTTGCTGTGTTATTGGATAGATGTGACCAGCTGATATTTTAATCTACACCCAGGGCAATGACAGCTGGTAAAAAGGGTGAGCATGTGTGAGATGAGAATGATGACAGGATGGAATGAGAAATAAAACTACAGGATAAAACTCTTAAAAAATCATTTCATAAACTTGAGTCTCCATGTCACTTGATATTTGCTAATATGATTGGTGCTTAGAAGTTAATCCGTGTGTAAATAATAGATGCATGTGATTAAGATTCAAGATGTGGTACTGTAAATAGCATTACTCTCAGCTTTGAATTCTAATCATCAAGAAAGACTGTATGTGTATGTGTGGTGGCAGTGAGTTGGTATTCTGTTATCAAACCTTAATGCTCATTGGGCAATGTCAATCAAATAAATGAAGCATTCTCATAATCAAGTATAACATCAGCAACGTTAAAACACCTGTATGAACTGAAAAAAGCTCATCTCAATATCTCATTTCAAAGATTTTAAAATGCTCACCAGTGCGATGTCACCAGTCATGTGAGTCAGGACATGTAACAGAGAGTTTGCTAATAAGATCAAGAATCAAGAACCTGAAGGACCAAAAAATACATTTCAGACCTGATTTCCTGTCATGCCAGCAGCTCGCTCCTCGGGGGCCCCAGTACTAAGCTTCACACCACAGGGGATGGAGCCTTCTGCTCTGCTGCACCACACTTGTGGAACAGCCTTCCTAACCATCTGAGGGCAGCACAGACCCCAGACTCTTATTAAAAAAAAGAACCTAAAAACCTTTCTGTTCAAGGAGGGTTTCATCCTAACTCTTATTAGTACTGCTGCACTTTGAGTTTCATTATGAATGAGAAGTGAAGCACAAATTATATGTATTATTGTTTTATTATTATGTATTATAGTATCAATTGGATAGTCTGCTTCCTTATGTGTCACCCACATATACTGAGACCAACACCTATAAGTCATTGTAAAAGTTTGAGTCAGTCCTTTCATGGCTTTGGCCCACAGTGACATATCTTGACAGATAGTGTAAGGATTGGCCTTAAGATATGCACAGAGCATGAATCCTACTGACTTCACTGAAAATGTGACTTTTTATGTCGTGCCATTAGCAGGTCAAAGTATTAAACATCAAATGTAATATATTTACATCTACTAGATCATGGAGAGCTACCTCTCTGCATGTTTTAAGTATCTCCCCACTCTAACACACCTGATCCTAGAAGTTAATTCATTATCAAGCCCTTTGACAAACTTCAGCTGCTTGATAACAAGGTAATAATTGGAATCAGGTGTGTTTGAGTGGGGAGATACCTAAAACATGCAGGGCAGTAGATCTCCAGGAGCAGAGTTGGAGACCACTGTACTAGATGGTTAAGACATGTATGGTTTATGGAATAATCCTAATGACCTTGTTATCCTGTGATTTGTTATCTAATGCCATCATCAGGTCAAAATGTCACTTTATCCAGTCCTTTGGTTTGAACCAAATACCTGTAAACTAATAAGAGAATGTTAGCAGACTAACACACTAAAATAAGATGTTGTCCATGATAAACATACCTGCTTAACATCAGCATGATAAATTATTGCTTGCACGTTGCTGTGCTGATGATAGCATTTAACTCAAAGCACTGTTGTGCATAATCCTTACATATTATGGCTGTAGATTCATAGTCTCATTTCCATTCAAACCAGCATTTAGAGTCAGCTACTCTGTAAAGAACTTTCAGAAAGCACTGTTTTTGTGTTTGAAGGACATAGCTTAATTCGGAAGGAAGATGCACATTCAACTGTATCCACATGAGACATGGCCAAAGTTTGATGCTCTAAGTACAAGCCATAACCAATGTAATTAATCATGATTCGCACTCCTCAAGTAGTTTTTGATTAGTATTAAATGAGAAAACTATCCCTTTTATGTTGCTACCATGACAACAAGGGATAATAAGTAGAACTGAGGGACACAGGACACACTCCACATGGGGAATCAAAGGCTTGTTTAGAGAACAGGCCCAATTTAGGTCCTTGCTTCACTAACTATTTTTAAGTAGTGCCACTGCCTACACTTCTGTGAACCATTTGGTGGATATCAGGTTTATAAATTTCCCCCTTTCTTTGTCAGTGGTGGCGGTCTTCTTGTGGTATCCCACTGATACCGAATGAATGATGGATGCACAGTGAACAATGATTTTGTGAGGCATTCACATACCACTTCTTATTACTGTGGTTAGTGCTGTGTTACTCCCTTTATTTGGGCTAGAGCTCCTTTGGCTGGTTGGAGGCACTTTGGGTGATGTGCTCAGTCAGACAGATCATAATTGCTTTTTTATAATCATGGCCTGCTGCTCGACAGCTAAAACATGGCAAACATGAAAAAAACAGAAGAAGAGAACATTGTACCCTTCACATCTCAAACACATAAAGACACGCATATTTTCATTTTTGATGTATTCCTGGGTCCTGTGGTCTTGTCTGTGGCAAGCCCCCCAGTGGTTGAGTCAGCTAACATGAACATCAGGACTACTCCCTCCCCATAAACCTTCCGGTGCGCCCCACCAAATCCATCTGTTCAGACCTCTGGTGCTGGGCAAGCCCACAATGTTGCCACACGGCCGGAGAACTGTTGGATCCACATACCTTCCTGTTTGGCTGACTGACTGATTGCTGTCTCTCTCTCTCTCACTCACTCCCTCTCTAACACACACGCAAACATAGACACACAACTCTTTTCTCTCTTGGTGGTATGCATGGCTGTAATGGTCATGTATTCAGATACAACACAGAGGTAACGGAAGTTTTAAAAGATAGAATGCAAGAACAAGGTAAAGGTTAGGTTAGGTTTGCAAAGGTACATAGCAACATTGATGATCTAGCAAGGGATAAGTGGGCAGGTGGATGGAACAACATGCACTGGAATGATTTAGATAGAAGGTCTGGGGGATTGACAATGGCTGAAGGAGAGCTGAAGCAGGACAGGGAGACTAAATGTGTCATTTTGGCATACAGTATGGCTCTGTGTTGTGCTCCATCTATTTCAACTGAACACTTAAGGAGAATTACTTTACAATCTGTAGTACAGAACACTGAAAAGTACAGCACTTACTGTACTCAAACAGTGGCCTTGACAAACTGACATTTGTACTATGCAAACATAGGCTGCAGATTTATACAAATTCATGCAGATTCATACAACATTGCTTAATTATTTTTCTAACTACCTTACACTCACATACATCCTATCTTACAGACTGTACATTTAAGTACAGTGGTGCTTTAATCTAAATACCAACAACAACATGCTTGCAATGACAGTGCAACAAAGAAAAAGCTAGCATGTTGATGTCAAAGTATAATTTTTACCATATTCACCATATAGTTTAGCATGTTAGCTTACTAAATTCTGGGATGTGGTGATCACCAAAGTTATTACAATTCATTCTAAGGGGGGTGTGATTGTAAAAAAAAAAATCATGGCAATCCAGCCAATAATTGTTGAGGCATTTACCTGAAAACTATAAATGTCAACTTCAATGTATGGGCACCATGAACATCTGTATGAATTTGCATGCCAATCCATCCAGTAGTAGTTGAAATGTTTGTGTCTGCACCAGACTGCTGGGCTATCCGACCAGCAGTCTACAATAATAAAGAGAAGTGTACAGTACATGTCTTGATAATAGGATTCACCACACAGCTACATTGGGTATCACTGTTAAAATTATTATACACAGAGAAACATGTTTTCAGTCATTATCCGCTCTTAACAAGGATTATGAACAGGATCGTCATTTTGAAAAACTGGCCTTGATGTCTGTAGACTCTTCATATCAAATATAAACCTGAAAAATTAATGCGGCACCATTTCTGTGATACACATGTTCTAACAGACATTGATTTCAGTTATAGAATTAGGGCCAGATCTCGTTAATGAAAAGAGGCAGTGCTTTAGCTGGAGGTAATTCCAAAAATCTACACTTGCTAAATTAGGAAATCCAAGAGCGCTGAATTTTTAATAGAAATCAGATAAATAATCATCTTCCCAAGGAGCACATCCCCATCTACGATCTTTAATAGCATTTTTGCTCTCCAGAGAATCTTTCTTCGTTTATGATGTACATACAAGGTGCTTCAATCAATGAATTGCTTGCATTAGTCTAGAGAGTCTTGCTGAGATGTATTATAGATTTAAATGATATCTTGAAGAGTGAGACAGTATTATTATCGCTCTTCTGTGCAATTAATTAATTCTGGATATCAAGAATCAAGAATGGGTATTTTATGACCTATTAACCTAATAGCGTTATTTTGAGTCAATTCAACTTTAATTGAATTGTTCATTTCAAATCTTAGATTGTTATTGACATTATTCCACATTGTTTCATCTTATTGGGTTTGATATGAACAATATCGGATTAGTCGCCCCATTAAAACTGTAAACACATCTCAAGTAAAACCATGGTCATAAAGCCATCACTGTCTAACTCATATTCTTCTCTGCTGAAAATAGGTACTGTATTGACTAGAAAAGATATTTTCTAATCACTTGAACTAGTTAATACAGTGTGGGCTTGTGCATGACCAGAGAGAACTATATGTCCATCACCGGCTTCGATTTTCTTGCTGGAAGATAAATATGGAGATGGAAATGCAGTCAATTATTGAGAGAGAGCCATGTGCTGGTAAAAGAAAGAAAGTAAGATATCTACTATTTTTATCTCTATTCTGAGGTAGTACTGATAGCTATCAATGTAAAATATGTTCCTTGTCTATCTCTCCATATTTGTTTAACTGGATACAAGCTCATATTATTGAAATATTCACCAAGAAATTCCTAATAATTTACTATATATTACAGACTTTATAGAAGAAGTCAATGGACATTACAATGGTTAGGTCTCCAGCTCACCAGTTGAGCTTAATGGACTATTCATTTGCTGTCTTGGTTAGAGTAATGGTTAAGATCCTGTAAGTCCACATGATTCCTAACAAGTACAAATACCCTGCTTTGAGCATTACTTACAGTACACCTTCAGTTTTATGGCTTTGCCTAGTATAGATATGACTTATCTTTCCACCTTTCAATCTTTAAGATATTTCCACAGGGTTGGGGTTATATGGGTCTCCTGGTTGACTGTTAAATCAGACAGTTTTGTTCCCAATATTAACACGTGTTTCTTCCCTTTGTAGGCCAATCATATCCTGAAGTGTTTCATGTAGCAATCATTTTGAACCCCGTGAGTCATTATTTTGTTTTTATTTTGTTTGTAAGATTGAATCTCCATGATATTGTGAAACCTTCCCATTAGCATTATTTCTCTACACAGGGAGCCCCCATACAATTACTAGATAACATCTAGTTCCTTAGAGTCAAACTTCCATAAATGAGCTGCAGACTCACCTCACAGCCGATGCTGTCAGTGGGCGACACAGCAGGAAGCTTAATATTTTGTTTTAAAAAAAAATAACGCAAGCTTATGTCTTTGCACATTAAGTATCACGAGTCTGTGATGTGTCACATGTAAGGTGGTTTATCCAAAAATAAACTCATCAGTTGCTGTGCGCTGTTTATGAAAAGTCTTACCCTCCTCTGATGACACAAATATATGTGCCTTTTCAAACAGGAACTTCAGATAAGATGAAGATCATATTTTTGGGAAAACACTCGTTTTCCCTTGAAGGGCTCCTTTCAATGGATTAAACTGAACTTGTTTCTTGTAGGGTTGAGCCAAATACTCATATGAAACAAGTGCAGATAATGTCCTTTTTATGATTTCGAATATCATCTGAGTGAAATGTGTCAATATCCATGCTCTTTCTGAAGGAAAACCCTCATAGGATAGTTGTGTCCACATTGTTTTATGATTGGCTAGCCACACACAGAGCTGCTTCCCCACATAGAGCTTATGAAAAGTTCACTGCTGTTACGCCACACAACACAATCTTGCCATTGTCACAGCCACTTTGTCCAAAGGGATTAACAGCTTGCAACTCTAATTGCTTCAACCCATATCTCTGTCAGGCTTAAAATACCAACTTCTGGTTAGGCCTCGCCCATTTTTGATTTAAGCCCTGTTCATTCCAAGTACGGACACATATACAGATAATTGGGTGAGCAGGTGCAGATAATGTTGTACTCATTCTCAGGGTAACCTCTGAAGATTGTTCCTTGGTATTTCATCAAGTGTTACATTGCTCCTCTTAAAGAGGTCTCCTGGTCGCAGTATGAAGCACAAAACAAATGGTCCGACAAGGGATCACAAGCAGCAGGCTTAGAGCCAAGACTGCACTGTGCTAAAAGCAGCTGAGGAGTTCTACAAACCTCTGAGCCTGTATCTTCTCTGAGTACTTTAGAGACACATATGGAGGAGTCTATGCTATCTCTGCAGCCCCTTAATACTTCTAAGTTATGTGAATTGGACCTGTGTGGTTATCCTGGCCCTTCAAAACTTTACGTTTGGTCAATTGTTTCAAAAGTAAGTTCATGGAGAAAATCAAAAGATACCATTATCTGCAGGCTGGGCATTACCATGAGTTAATGTAGCAGCATTTACTGTGTGCCCATACCTGTAAGCTCTCACCAGTGCATTAAAACAGGGCTGTTTTCAGTCTGAATGTCCATTAACTGGCTAGTTTGCAAGCCAGGGTTGTTGTTACTGTTGATGCTGTATATGGTCACAGTTGTTCATAAAATGTACAACTCATTTTCATAGTGTCGAAAGGTTGTAGTAACACATTTTACATATATTTTAGAGAAAAAGTTGATCGGGAGTCGCCCCACCTCAACTGATTAATATTATTGTGTGTATAGTTAATGTATTAACTTTAGAAGCAAATAAATGTAGCAAAATGCAGTTCAAAAGCAATATACCAAGAACTGATAAAACACTGAACAGACCTGAAAAGGTTAGCAGAAACTTCTTCTTCAGAGATGGAAGTGATTCACTGAATGTGTTCAGCTATGGACAAACATTGCTACTCTATTTTGTAGAGCACAATGCAATGTTATCTTTGCTGTATGTTTAGGTTAAATTACAGAAGCGCACAGAAAGCAATCATCCAAAAAGAAAAAAAAGACAGCATTGAGGAATGTAAAAAGCACAGAATTGCCAAGGGCTGACCTCACAATAGGCAATATCATGAAGAAGTAATTTCAGATCAAAGTAAAATCGCAGCTGTTTGCTCAAAATGTTTTTCATGGTACTTCATAGCTTTTATTGCAATCATTGTCTTAACCATCACAACAAATACAGACATTTAAAATGATCATAAAACTCACTTTCTGCTCAGATGGAGCAGCAAACAAAATTCGTAAAGCCAAGGTGAAGTCTCCATGGTTGAAATCAGTGCAGCCAGCATGATGGTAGATGACTGTACACAGCTGTATAGTGTTTTCTACCATATTCTGAGACTGTCACAGCGTGTGACCCCAGACACAACCACTGAAAGAGCACACTTTGGCTTTAGGTCCCTTGAGGCCTTTTCAAATGCCAAATCCAAACCTTTATCCTCACACGAAGGCCTTTATCTATCACATCCTGGCCAAAACAAAAATGACCTAAATGATACCACGATATCCATAATACACCAACAAACACATTTCCCCCTAAGCACCATGTCTACTGTACCATGTTCCCCTGCCTTGGCTATAAGTCATCAGATGAAGTCACATTTTTTTGATAATTTGCCTCTGACTCCAATCCATTTATTAAATTTTTCTTTGTTGCATAGCTGCATCCATCTTTAGCCTCGAAACTGGCAGTAACAAAGTGACTCACGCCAACATTTTGTCATGATCTAGAGCTTAATGTTATCGCTACGATTTAACCTCAACAAGAAGGAAAAGGGCAGAATGTCTGTCAGTCTGTCACTAAATTGGTCGATTGGTCACTCAGTCATTCAGGCAGACAGGCAGTGAATGGACCAAAGAACAAGCTGTGATACCAGTGCACATGTAGTGGGAGACAGAGGCGCGAGGTGGGGTGAGGCCAGGGTACATGGGGACTCTCATTAAATAATTACAGCCCGTGGTCAAAAAGCTGTGAAAAAAATCTGACAAGGTCGCTGTGCTTGTCAGTGGAGGACACTCTGAGGGAAAAGTGAGAGTTGAGCTTTAGCCTTCTTCTCAAACTATCAAAGACATGCTATAAAAAGATGATGAAACCAAAAGGGAATCAAGAAAAACTTTGATATATACTGTATCAGAACTCTTCCTGTGATATAGCATTTTGTGAGATGAAAGCCTCTCAAAATCATACTTTTCCTATTTTCCCTGGTGCCATGCCATTGGTCCGACAGCCCATTATTCTGAAATCCCAATAGTGTGAAAAACCTCCCAATGGACTGAAAGCTCATAGTCTGATGGGCCCTTATCCTGAAAACAAACGCCCACTGCTCTGAAGGTCCACTGCTCCAAAAAAAAAACTCTTCCTTGATTTTGGTCATTTTTATTTTTCCCCAACCCTAAGTTAGTGGTTTTTGTGACTAAACCTAACCAGACCTTAACCATAGTGTTGTCGTACCATGAAACATCATTATTTTTTAACATGACCCTCAAAATTGACCAAGACATTAATGGCATAAGACGAAAGAAGGTATCCAAATTGGAATGCCTAATCTTAAGTAATCTTAAGTGCATTATTATTAGTGATCCGATACTGATACCGATACTTTTTATATATTACAGAGGTCTTATGATAAATTTCAAAAAGAACGCAAGAATTTAGTGAAATCTCATTTTATATGTTTTTATTTTATTAATTTCCTTCCATCCTTCCATCCTTCCTTCCTTCCTTCCTCCCTTCCTTTCAATGAGTGTCCTATAACGGGTTAAAGTTGAATATCATTCTTTCTTTAGGAGTCATACAGAGTCATGAGTTATGATTTATACATTATCTGTCAAACTGAGCATTATGTTAATGGACTTTATAAAGTATTAAGGCCTGTAGTCACTGAACTCCACCACCAGAATGTGTATTTTCAGAGCATTTGGACATTCAGAGCAGTCAGCTTTTGTTTTTTGGGATAACAGGTGTTGGACTATGGGCTTTCAGTCCAATGGGAAGTTTTTCGAACAATTGCAATTTTTGGAATAATGGGCTTTCAGACCATCGGGCAGTCCCCTTTTCCCCAACTGTTGGTGCAGTACATTAATATTGACAGACCCCATTGGCAGCTCGGGAAGGTCCAATTGGACTGGAACAGTGTTTTAATGGGGATCAAATGGAACAAGCTCAAACAAACAAACATTAGGCTGTGAGTTAATGAGCTAGGCTCCACAATATAAATGACCTGCATGAGGCTGTCGCGTCCTTCGCTCTGTATGGTGTAGCTGTAGTGTCTCCCATGAGAAATTCAGCTCGTTAACAAGAAGCAGCATGCAAAATTTAAAGTGTGGGTGAGAGCTTGGATAACTGTGTAGAAATGTATAGAGAAATTGAATGACTGGCTATCTGATCAAGCTGAGTCATGGTATCTGTAACATGGATTTATCTATCATTAGATGTTGGTGTAAATGTTCTTTAATGGCTTGATATGGCTGACACATAGAAAATAATATCAAGGGAGAGAAGTTTTGTGATCTTAACAATGAAGCCCTATGCCTGATGTGTAGAGTCCAACAGAGTCTAAGCTTAGTTGATTCACACTGTTAGAATATAGCTTGGATAAAACTTCAAAGTTCTGGGAGATTTTTTTGTCTTTTGAAGCACAAGAAAATCCAAGAATATACATTTATATCTGCTCAGGCAAAAGAAGAATCACCATGACTTCTTAAAACGGGCTCATTCACTGTTTTGTGGTTTATTAAACCGACTTTGTCTTTGTTCATAGGAAATGATCAGTGAATTACATATTTATCACAGCGCTCTCACCGAGAACACGCTTTTAATCTGTCTCTGTAAGTAAGTGAAAGTATAAAAATGTGGTAGCTCTGACCTCGCAAGACTTCCTATTGTGTTATGTTTGCTTTTATTGGATTGACTTGAGAGAGAAAGAGGCGTATGACATGCAAACAAAGAATCATTACATATCATGACACAGCAAAATCCTCTAAAAACAACAGTGTAACTTATTTTGTATATGAATATGATGAAATTATAGTATTATACAATTATTATGTGATTCAACTCAAAACTCTTCCAAATTCTGATAACCAATGTTTGTTTTTAATCACAACACGCCTACAATCATTCATACAGAAACCTGTTACCGTTACCGTCCTCTTCTGCTTATCCGGGGTCGGGTCGCGGGGGCAGCAGCCTAAGCAGGGAAGCCCAGACTTCCCTCCCCCCAGCCACTTTGTCCAGCTCTTCCCGGGGGATCCAGGCCAGCCGAGAGACAGTCTCTCCAGCGTGTCCTGGGTCTTCCCCGGGGTCTTCAACCGGTGGGACGTGCCCTGAACACCTCACCAGGGAGGCGTCCGGGAATCATTGTACAATGATAAAATAATGAGATTATATTATATGACTCCACTGAAACTCCTAGCTTCTAGCCAATAGCTGTCACTATTAACACCAAGCAACAACAAATCACCGTCCACCTGTGATACGCTAGTTTTAAAACAAACAAACCCTCTGTGCTGAAGTTAGTAGCCAGACTGGAGCTGCTTTCGTGGGACAGACAAAATGATTTCAGAGGATGAAATGTGACAATCCCACATGTGCAGCATAAAATAATAATCTGTGAAACAAAAAAAAACTGCAAACCATCCACTTTATCTGCTGTTGCTGCTTAACTTAACAGTAATACTAATGTAGTTTGATAGTTTGCACAGCTTGACTGCTGATGTGTTGTTTGTCCACAATTACTGTGATTAACATCATACAAGTTGTGCTTCATGCTGACTCAGACGTTTTAAAAGGAAAGCTTTTTACATTTTCAGAGAGTGAGTGAAGGAATCAGGAGAGAAGAGGGGAGGAGGGGAAGAACTGCAGGATGTAAAGCTGTGGAAAGAAAAACATTCAAATGAACTGATTGAAGATGAAAGGAAAAGGTTGAAGGAGGAAAGAGAAATGCATAGAAGCAGCTCAGGTGTCAGGTGATGGAGAGACAGGAACACATTCACTAAAGGAAAACTGGTAGAGAACTTACAGCTCTATCTAGATGCCTTACTGTTCTGGTAAATATGATAGAGGCATAATCTGTGTGTGTGGGGGGGGGGTGCATCTGTCCAATATAAGACGATCTGATACATATCTAGATACTTGAGGTATGATCCAATTCATGAATGATACATTTGAATATGTAACGATTCGATTCATTTCGGTAGGGTTGGATACGATACGATTTGATGGGATATGACCATAGACTGTATATAAGATATGGACGTAACATCCGTGACGTCACCCATTGGTTTGTGGACTGCTGCTCGGAAGCCAATAGTATCGAATCTAGGCAGCGCCATCTTGAAAATTTCAGGTGCATGCCGGGAAAAAAAGAACACGGATTCTACTTATATGGGTATGAGACGGAGTCATGGACGGACGTATGGGCGGGACCAACGGCGGAGCGGGGAGGCTGCGAATGGTCGAAAGGGCTGCTTCTCAAGGACATTGGTCAATCAACCTGTCAATCACAACGTAGTCACGTAGCCTGCTTTATCGTCAAATATAAAATCAGGGAGGCCAAAATTTCACAAATGAACACCAGACTGCATTGAAGAAGACTTTAAACTAGCGATTGAGACCATAAACACATTTTGAAAACGTTTACTGAGGTTAGAAATCAAGTGAGAAGTTGGTGAATTCTCCATTGACTTGTATAGAGACGGTCGCCCCCTGGTGGCCTTTTGATAGAATGCAGCTCTAAGTTACTTCCGCATTGGCTTTTTTTCAGAGGACAGGAACTCCCCGCCTGGATATGACACAATCTGATACAGCCCCTTGTTTAAAGTAGACATTCATTTTACATTATAATGGAACATAAGTCAATCCTATAAATATGGTATTGCTTACCTTCAAATGGATATACTTTATAAAAGACCAGGGAGCTTTTTTTTGTTATTTTTGTTACTTTTGACATGTATGCGTTCAGAACTGTGTCATTGTGTTTATTACTGTAATTACATACACGCTGAGAACTTTGCAAGGCTCCTCTGAAATGATTAATGAATGACATTTAGAGAGTGTTGTGTGTATAGGCTCAAATCAGAGAATGACCTGCTGAGGTAGAAAATTACAATAACACAAATTATAAAGACACCCTTGTCTCATTTTGTAATGTGCTGAGTCATTACAATAGAGTTAAGGCAAAATCTGTATCCAGTCTGACATTTCGAGTAAAACTTCAAAACCTGTGAATATCACTTTCATTTTGGAAACAGACACATCACTATTTATTTTAATGCAGCTTTGCTTCTCTCTCACCACAGATTGGAACAGGATAACAGCCAGAGGTGATTTCTTTAGAGAGGTTTGTCTCTCTTTATTATTCAAGGATGCTGAAACTTTGTTCTCTATTATAATGAGGTGACGATTGTTTAGGCTTCAGATGTGTTCATACTGTGTGTTAGTGCTGCCGTGGTGCGCTTTAACACACTGCACTTCTACATGCTGCAGGTCAGTTTGGTCTGTAAATACTGAAACATGTCTGAAATACTTGTGATTAACACACTGGATCAACACCTGCCTGTGAATCCTCTGTACAACGTAGAGCAGTAACATCAATCATCACTGTGTTATTGATACCGCTACAGGACGTTATAGTTCATAGTGTGGATGCTCACATTGTTGTCGTTATAGTGAGTGCTGTATTACATTCTTACATATTGCAGAGGTTTTATCTAGTGTTCCGTTCTTATTGTAAAATCCAAAATCTCTTCTAAACTTTGAATTTCAGACATGAACCCGATTCATAACTTTGTAATTGGTCGGTACATGCTACATTTAGACCAATCCAGAGGTCCATGTACCAATGCACCTTTAAATCAAAACCATTTTTCCAATTCAAATCAGTTATTTATTACACCCCATATAATCTGTTTTTCAAATGTACACTAATAAAAGTCAAAGCACAGTACCGAAACCTGCGAAAAAATGACTTACAGATACTTTAATAGAGGCACTAACACTACACTACACCTTCTCCTTTTACTCTTAACATGTTTTCTTAAGCTGTCAAAAGGTTGTTTATCTCAGTACCTTGATGAAATGAATGAGATGCCTGCAAAAACATGAAGATGGTGGTGAGAGAGTTAAACCTTTTCATAATGTATAACATATGGTCAGGTTGGGTCCAGGAAAATCTCCCTTATTCTCAAAGCCCAATATGATCAGGTATGACAGGTATGATCATGACCTGTTACTAGGAACCAGTGGGCTTGGGGCTCAGTGCAATAGACAGTGTAAAGAAGTCAGATAGTATTGAGAAGTAGACTAACACATTTTTGGTTTTTGATTTGTTGACAATAAGGAAAATGTGGAATATCGCTGCTTGAAAATGACTTATTGAATAGCTGTCACATCACTGGCTGACCGGCTGGTGAGCTGCCTGGAACGATGACAGGTAACTAACAGACCAAGTGACTGACTTAACAAGCTGCACCTCATTCGTGGATAACAGCGCACCACATTTTTATCCAGCTCCAGCTCAGTGACATTTTCATTCATGCTTAAATACCATCTTCTTTTTATACTGCAGAATCAGTCATCCAGCCACGTGTTGCTGCATGTGCAGATGTGCTGGTGGGAGTGAGAGAGTGCCAGGTGAGGCTTCATTAGAGTGAAGGAGAGGCTCATGAACAAGACTTTTAGACTCTCTTATAATCTTTTTTTCTGCTTTTGTCAAACATCTGCCATCTTTGCAAAGGTGGAGGTGAAATCAAGCAGTGGCGACATCTGTTACATCGAAGTTTTCAGTTCCAGTTGCTGTAGTATGAGTGCAGATGTGCGTTAAAGGCTTTGTGAACAGCTTCAGCCAATTTCAATTTGTATGAGATCAATATAGCTTCTGCATAGACTATACTTTTTTTCCCCTCTTTTTTTGCTTCTGTCCAGCTCAGAGCAAGATAAGAAACATCAAATTACATTCCTCGATCCTTTCCGAATCAAATGAGATTTCTGGGTTGTATTATACCGCTCCCTGTGCGAGGGTTCTGCTAATCCAATCACAGAGTGCCAAGGCTCACTTCACCCCCGGTCCAAGATAACATGCACAGAATCAAATGATTCAATTCGGGGGAAAAAAGGGATTCACCAATGAAGCAGTCATAGAACAGTTCCCCTATTCTTTGCTAGCGTAAGTAACATTAACCCAGGATGGGGGCTCACTGACTGTTTTCCCCAAAATGCTCTGACTCATGTCCAAAGTGTACATTTGAATCCAAGGACACAGCTTTGAAAGTAGCAGCTGTTCTGGATACCAAGCAAGATGAAAAATCAATTTTTAATATTTTCTCGGGTTCATCTCAAGCACACAGCTTTTCTACAAACTGAATAATGTTAAGAGTGCTTTTTTTTTCTTCTCACTGAAAATAGATCGGTCTTCCTCATGAAATGCCTGTTATTGTTCGGCTGCTTCGGGGGAAAGAAAAAGGGTTGAATAGCCGTTTCCTTTAAGTCTCACAGGTGACTGCCTCAGGCTTTGAAGAAACAGGAATTAATGCCGCTATAAGAGATGATTGATTAAAGGTGGAACACTGGATTAAAATCAATAAATGCACTTCAATGCTCCAGTTGAATTTTATTGTTTTAACTATGTCGACTGCCATGGCTCCAGTTTGGGATTGATTTATCGAGCAGTTTTTTGTGCACTGGTGGCAGATTTTTAATCAAAAAAGGAAATATTCATGAATGTCGGAGTGTTTCGGTGACTCAAGGAAGTAGTCAGAGGTAAAGACACATTCAGAAAATCATAACTGGGAGGCTGATTTCAAAATCCCGTGTGGCTTCATGACAGCATTGATTGTGGCAGCTTATGGTTTCAGGGGATGTTATTCACCACCTTCAGTAAGACATTGCTTTAATGGCCAACATGGACATTTTTCATCAGTCAGTTTAAAAGTTCAAACTGAAATCTGGATTTTTTATTTTTTTTTACTCGAGACGAAAGTGACAGCTCAAAACCCAAGCAGACGTTTTGCACTGTAATGCACAGTGACATAGGCAGAAGGTTGAATATTTAGACATGACAACAGACAGCGAGCAAAATCTAAGTGAAAGTTTGGCAGGAAAGCTAGAGAAGAACATCAACTTTTGATACCACATCTAGAGAGCCGAGGCAAAAAAACAAAAAAAAACAAAAAACAGAAATAAATACATAATAAAAGGACTGAAATGAAATTCCTTACAAGGGAAATGGAAATCATAAACTTCTGATTTGTACTTGTTACTGGGTTAAAAATAGAGCTTTTTTTCTCTGTTGAAAGCTACAGAGGTAAACACTGGCTCAGTTGTAGAAAGACTTTTTCTTTTGCTACAGTAAAACAGAACGAAGCAGGCAGAACACCTGATAATACGGTGCAATAACACCAGTCCTAATGTAATAATTAATCAGCCTACTTTGACCGCTGTACGCTGCCCATTTGGACTGCAGAACAGCACAGTGTCACAGGAGATTAATGTACATGGCTTAAGGTAGTAAAACTGCCTGCTTCTACAGTGAAGTGTAGTACAAAGCCTTTCTGCAGGCTGTTGCTGTGATGAGCGCCTGTTCAGAACTGTTCTCCACTCTTTGTAGAGAGACTGAAGCATGTAACCGTGTTGTCTTTCAGTGAATAGGGCAAAGAAAATTTAAATGGATGCAGGGTCTCTATTGTAGTGTCATCACCACCTGGATGGCTGGTTGTCTTTCCTCTCCTTTGCATCAGTGTCTGTTTGCACAAGCTGTGTATCCATCTGATAGCAACACACTAAAACTGAAAGGACGAACGCCTCAAGCTGAGGATAACGGCCTGCGTTGCAAACCAATACTTTATACAAAGTACCAGCACATAGCCAGGAGTCATTGATGATAAATTGCCGTATTTAAATCAAGTTGCTTCCTTGCTCATTTTTTCTGCCTCATCGACAATACGTGTAAATGTTTTATGTTCGACGCCCTTCATGTTACAATTTATGGAGCACGTCATTAGACCATATGTCGGCGAGTGGCTAGAATTCTCATGTCATCTGTGTTCATATTCGCTTGTGTTTGTGGTGCGTGCCGAATAATAGTCATAAAGTAAATTTATAAATCCAAGAATCCATTCCAAACTGTTACTGCACTGGACAAACGCCAAGTCTAATATAAATTCTAACTCCTAAAAATCCTCTCGTAAAATGAGAAATAGCGTGCACAGCAAGCTGACACACACATTCTTACAAACATTTAAATTCACATTAGCTGAACTATAGGTACAATTATTTTATATTCTGTGATTTCAGCATTATTTTAATGAAACTAAATTACTTTTTTTTCAGTCTGCAACACTGTTCTGTTCAAGTCATTCCAAAGCTTACAAGTTCACATCGTCTGAACTGTCCTTGGGCCTTTTCGCAACTTATAAAGGCCTGTCTTTTGCTACTTTGGTGCCAGATGGAGGGTTTCAGCCATATGGGTCAGCATTCAGAGTGCCAAAGACTTTAGGGAATCACAAAGAGAATCTCTTATGCTATTGTGATTGACGCAGTGTTCTTGGAATGATCATGAACCTAGTCTCGTTCTTAAAACAAAAGCTATAAATGATTTACTGTTTGACACGGTTTAGCTGTGAACTATCTTTGGCTGTGAGGGTGCATGACCTGCCATGTACATGAGTCAAGGCCTTTGAATAACTTGTGGGATTTTTCCAATTATTGATCTTGTCCAGTTTCTGGTTCAGATAATGAGGATCTACTGTTTTTCCTGCTCCCGCTTTATATGTTGGCCATCACATAGTTTGCCACCAGAGAGCATGTTTGTTTTTAGGCAGGCTACCAGGGACTAAAGGTCTTGCAATGTCAGGCAGTTCACCATTAAATCCAGACTGAAATATCTCAACAACTCTCAGATGGATTGCAATGAAAATTTGTGCAGACATCCATGATCCTTAGAGGATGAGTCAAACTGACTTTAGTGATCCTCTGACCTTTCTGACTAGCAGCAACGACAGGTTAAAGTTGTCAATTATACAGTGAAATAAAATCTCAACAGATTGGCACACAATGTTGTACAGCTGTGCAAGGTTCCCAGATGATTCATTTTTCATCCAGCTCCACCATATGGCTGACATTGTTGGTTTTTCATGAAAGAGCTCAACAACTATTGGATGCAGGGTTCATACAAGGTTGTTTTATTTTGAGTTGATCTTAGCGGCCCCTGTGGATAAAAGACTCCATTTCCCATGAGCACCACTGCCTTGAGTCACAAAGATCTTGGTTAGTGTGTGTTTGTTTTGGCAGCAAGTAAAAGAAAGACACTTCTTTATATTGGGAAGTATTTGAGATGCATACCAATGAGGTAATGTATCTATTTGTGGCTATTTGAGATCAATAATTATAATATGATGATGGGGGAGCCATGTAAACTTTATTTAGTACCAGCTAGGCTACATGTATGACCTGCGTTGTGCTTGAGAACATAACCACTGTGGAACAATCAGAAAAATAAAGTTTTATTTCTCAGATTTACTTGTTCTTTCTACACCACTGCTCTCTCTCTCTCTCTCTCTCTCTCTCTCTCTCTCTCTCTCTCTCTCTCTCTCTCTCTCTCTCTCTCCCTCTCTCTCTCTCTCTCTTTCTCCCTCTCTCTCTCGCTCTCAGTCAGGAAGCCAACAACAAGTCTAACTTTATTGTTAAGGTTATCAAATGAAGAGAAATGTCATCTCCCCATTCTATTTTCGTCTTTGTACTCCCCCACTCTACAATGCTACATGTACTATAAACATAGGCTTTCCCGGTCAGCATGCCATTTCATCAGGCATTTACAATAACTATATAGAAATAGTTATTGGCTAATGGTCTTGTTTGCTTGTGTAAGTCATATACAAGCATCAGAGGCAGAGAGTTTCTTTACCAGTTTAAAGTTCTTTGTGATAACTTTAAAAGAAGTCACTGATTCTGCGAGCCTTATCTCCTCAGCCAGGTTGTTCCAAAGCCAAGGGACCCTGATGGCAAAAGCACAGTCACCTTTATATTTAAGCCTCAACTTCTGAACAGCCAGAAGGACCCCACCTGAGGATCTAAGGCTGCAAATTGGCTCATATGGGGTCAACATTTCCGTAGCTTGAAGTCAGACCCAGACATGCTTTAAAAGTGATCCATTCAAATCTTAAAGTCAGTTCTAAATCCAACAGGGAGATGATGGCCAGAGGCCAGGATTGGGGTGATGTGATGTCATCTGTTAAAACCAGTAAGAACCCAGCTGCTGCAATCTGAACTAGTTGGAGAGAAAGTGACTTTCGGTTTATTCCAGAGAGGAGGGAGTTACAGTAGTCAAGAGAGAGAATACCTGCGTAAATTGCTTTTTCAGAGTCTGTGTGTGAGCATTGGTTTATTTCTGGAGATTACTTGAAGGAATCAGGACTGGACAACTTTTTTGATCTTTGGGTCAAAGTAGATTTGGGTGGTATCAAGGTATTACGGTATGCCAGGGTATTTAGAAACCCTAACCCTTTCAATACCATCAAAAAATAGAGCTTTACCTCTCTCCATTAGATTGATACATACATGCTGTATTGAGGTGACATATGCTAGTGCACAACACACACCACCAGAGGTCAGTCTGTTGTGGAACAGGCAGCTGAAATGAGAAAGATGGCAACTGTGAATGAATCATGAAGATATTGCCAAATGTAACTTTATGTTAAGATAACTTCTTCGAACTACAAAAGCAATTTAACCACATGATTTTACTCAACTGTCAGTCTTCCACCACCACCACCTGCAGATCTTCGTTCAGCCCACTGATGTGTCATATCCACTGTGGCAACAAGTGCCATTAGGTCCTCCAGCAAGAATCTGTGGAAGAATGGTTCTTATTCCCTATCTGTTCATTATTTTAAATGCCATAAACCCAGCAACACTAGTCTAAGTAGGCTAAGTAGACTTACAACACTGCAGGCTAGACAGTGTCATATATGCTACAATGACCTCTGTCACCAGCAGCTCAGTGTCTATGCATTTTTGTTTGTTTGTTTGTCGATTATTATTTTGTCATATACCAAATACCTTGCTGAAATGTCAGGAAAGTATGAAAAAATAGATACCATCCAAGCCTAGTTCAAAGAATAGATCTGAATCAAATAATAATCCCAAATTTCTAGGGGACCAAGGCCACTCTCAATGAGACTGATGACTTTGGGGGACTGGACAACATGATTTCTGATTTTGAGTTATTTAGTTGGAAGAAAATATTGCGGCATCAAACAGTTGACATTAGAGAAAATCTACAACAGCAGCTGGGCTTTTTGGGTCACCAGGTCTCACTTGAAGGTAATCCGTCTGTCTTCTGCTTTGTAGTTAAAAGAGACATTGTGACAATGGAACTAAAAGTGAATCTTGCGGTACACCACAGGTGATGTGAGTTGTAGAAGATGAGTAGATGAGTGATTGAGTAGGTTCTTTCTAAAAGGTAAGAATAAAACCAATTGAGTGCAGTGTCTTTGATGCCAATTCAGGTTTTAAGACAGTCAATTGTAATGTCATAATCTATGTGTCAAAGCTGCACTTCCTTCTAAAATAATTAAAACTGTGCTCTCCACCCTGTCAGCTGCTACTATAATAGTAGGGCATTGGTTATCTTTAGGAGGGCAGTTTCTGTGCTATATAGAGCTCACATAAAAGTTAAACGTTGAAAGGTTTAAACCACATTTTCTAAAGAAAAAGAGAAAAATGGAAGTTAAGAAATTATAGGATACAGGTTCAGAACTGCTTAAATAACTATGAGTGTCACTACTGCCATCTGGGAGTGATTTGTTGCCTTATACCCTTGACAAAAAAATTCTCACAGATCTCATGTGATGCAATCAGCAAAATGACAGGTGTTGATGGCCGAGTCTGTTACTTTGGATAAAATTCTGTGGTTAGAGCAAGTTTCTAGAATTAAATGAGAGAATAATGATACTCTCGCTTCTATAACTGCCTTTGGATAATTCTTTGTATCTTTCTAGATCTCATAAAATACATTGAAACCTGTTTGTTTTTTCCATTTTCATTCCTTCCGCCCACAGTCTGTCTTGAATTCCTGGGTGGATTCGTTTAGCCAGGGCTGAGATGTTCTAATGGACTTTTTGTCTTTGTAGTGAGTGACAGAGTCCAGGACAGTCTGACAGGTGTGATAAAAAATGGACACCAACTCTTCTTCTCTCTTCTTCATCTGTGGATTACAGGCAGTTAAAGAAACAGCAGTAAAAAGCTCAGAAAACTAGCAGACATAGTTAAAAATGTGGCAGTAGACAGGTAGTTGGGATGAATCCACGCTGAATAAAACTGCTTTGTGATCAGATATACAGATATCATTAGTCTCAAGGTTGACAGGGCTTAGATCACTGTGCAGAACTAAACCAAAAGTGTGGGTTCTTGGATTGTGTGAATGCAGGTTAAGAGATTCTAAAGTATGCATAAAAAAGTCAGACAAGGGCAGCAGACATGAATGTTACAATTACCTCTAAGAATTTTGTCATACTTTGATATAAAATGGGACAACTCAGCAAACTTCAATAAAAAACATTGTTTGGCCTGGACCAAAAATGATCCCTGGATTTTTAGAATTTCCCATAAATAGATAGAGATATTCAAATAATGTGAAACCACTATATAAAAAAAGACTGCATTTAAAATATTTTCGGTAACAGTAATGGAATGGGGGAGTTGCTTCAGTTAGAGGACTGCCGTCTCCCTGAGATAAACCTGTCTCTGTGATGATAAAAAAAAGGCTAAATTATTAAAAGTAATAAAATCATGACATCAAAAGGATTTATTATTTACAGGTAGGAATCTAATATTTACAAGATCCAAATTTACAGGATTACAACTAAGAGCCAAGACTTGAAATAAGAGGGGTGCGATATTAAGCGTGCTGCAGTGGGCTGAGCTGGGTGCAGAAATTGGGGATGTTGGTGGTGACATAAAGTGATGGTTCGGCATAATTTCGACCTAGCGTCATATGCACCATGAGGTCTATCTAATCAGCGCCTCAGCCGTTTTTTTTCATTTGGTCGCAAAATAGTGGAGTTAGAGCCATCAGCTGAATGGCTTAGTACAGGCGCTAACAGGACCACCAGTGTATCTGGTAAATGACCCCACTAATAATGCCTGGATTCTTATCAAACAAGGTGTTTTTTCTAATATATGTTATATCACTACCAATACCAAAACATACCAGCTTCATGCCCCTTTTAAAATTCCACAGTTGCTCATTTTCACACTTTGTCAAAGATTGAATGTGTCTGATAATACAAGCCAGGCCATCGTGTATTTTTGCACAGGACAACACTCTTCTTTCCTTCTTCCATGTCAATCTGCTCACACAATAATGTATCTCTTAATAAGCCAGATTGTGGCGCAATGCTGCCCGGGCCAATTAAATATGAATGGGCACTCATCTCCTTATACACAACAACGATACAATATTTAGCACATGATGATCTGTGTCAGGAGTACTCTCCTTTCGCTTGCATCTCACATCGAGAGCCTTGAAGAGCAATTAGGGCCCTTTTTCCAAGAAGAAGTGGGACGGCCGGGACTTTCAAGCGCTATGTTTTAGAAGCAGCGATACTCCAGATCAAAGCCCGGCTGTCAGAGCCTCTTATAAACCATTTTTTGGACTCAGGCTTGTGTCTTGTCAATAAAAAGTAGGCCGCACTCCCATTGCGGCTGTATGTTTCTATATATTTTCCTATTTTAGGGGAAATATAAAGGAGTAGCACATTTTTCCACTGCATGCTTAAAGTACAAAACATAAAATATATTTGCTGTATGCCAAAAGTTAGAGGGATTATAAAGCATTGGTTAAATAAAATTACTTTTTTTTTTTTTTACTAACTTGCAGTGGCATATACCAGTGTAAGGTTCGAGGTGTTTGCTTGTATTTAGCTTAATTTTGAGGTATCTGTTTTTTGGAAATCTGACTTTCCATCTCAAAATAATAGCAGTAAATACAATTTAATTTGTGGTACTCTCTGTATTGATAAATGATTTAAAAATTCAACAGCAATATATCTTTCTTCGAAGAAAAAAAAAGTAGTTCCATTGCAAATTTTGACACTGAGGTCTGTGGATTATCTGGAGAAATGTCAGTCAGATCTGAAATTAAATTCCCTTGCCACTTCACCATTCCTGTTTGGGAGGGGTTGTTATTACAGTGTACAGTCACTAGAGAGCGACGTATTGATCTGTTAACTTCATTTACAGTCGACACGATGTCAACGAGTCATGTCAAAAATAATAACATCAGACTTTTATACTCTCATTCAGGCTTGTCACTATTAACGTGACTATTTTGGTGTTCCTATTTTTCTGTCCCTAGTGGATGATATTCTAATTTTTGATCCACCCCAGAAAGCTCTGACTGGCTTCTTTGCTTTTCCATCCACCAATGAACACCAACTGAAACATTCTTGAAAAGAGTGTCAGGAACAAAGTTTCTAGATTTTGTTGGATTTCTTAAGTGTCACATATCAGTGCTGTGGCCACCACAAATGCAATTATATTCATTATATCAGGGTGAAAGCAGAAATCTAATAGACAGATCAGAATAAATAAAATATATCTGCATGACTAGATATCGTAATACCATGAGTAAAGAGGAACAGTGGTGTTTTCTATGTGTTTTTTCGTTTGTTTTTCTGTCATCTGGGTGAACTGACCCTTTAATAAACAATTGTCCACAGTGTTAATACAATATAGATACACAGCTGAGGTGTTTACAAAGGTTTTTCTGCATGGAAATTAAATCTATACGCGTTCCCAGGAAACATATTCGATGCCGAGCAGCTGGACGATATGAAATGTGACACATGATGTTGTGCGTGAAATAACATGCCAGGTACGTCTTCTTGTAGCGCAACAGTTACATCACAGAGCTGCAGGAGGTGTGACCTTTACACTGAAACAAGGAGGGTCTTCATATGGGCTCAAATTGGAGGAGGCAAATGAAAGTGACAAGCCCATATACCTCACACCACCAACTTCTGTAGCCTGCGGTGAGGCTCATAGCTTATTCAACATGTCTCCTGAGAGCCTGCTTCTCTATCAGCCTGGGCTGTACTTTTGTACGTTTACTCAGGGAGGGTGACCGTCAATATGTATTGTAGTCACAACAATTTGGCTCATGACATTTTGATTACTTCTATTTTTCTTGCATGACGAGGAGCGTGGTTTAATTTAGTAGCAGGGTGTAGGCTATGAAATCTGAAATAAATCTTACATTGGTAAGAAAAAAGTCTATTATTTTTATGTCTGACAGAAAATGATGAAGGTATATATAACAGAAATAATACACAAAGAGTGAGAGAGGAAGGATGTAGTTGAAAGAAGGGGGAGAAAAGCAAAAAAAAAGTAATCCTGCATTTAAAAAAGGAGATCTAAAGTACAGCATCCAATAGATCCACATGAAATGATAGAAGGTAGAAAGAAAGTGAGAAATAGAAGCAGGGGAAAAAAAACAAGCAAGCGATCATGGCTTTGAAAGCAAGAGATAGACCGATGAACATTGCTAAGTGCATACAGTGTCAGAAAGCATGAGCATCTGGGTTGTCATAAGAAATGGGCATTTCGTGTTCTCCCTTTGGTCTCTGTGCAGTGGATCGTGGCTATTGACCTCCCCGTCAGATCCTGGGCTCCCATCCATCACCTCTGGGAGACATATTAAGGTGGCAGCATGTTTTTAGCTCATCCATCACAACATCAGATGGCCCACACAGTACTCAGGTAAGGACACAGTCTAGTCACTCAGACAATTGATTAAACAGACCTCGTCTGACTCTCTTAAAATGTGACCATGTGCTATTCAGATGGTCTCTAAGCTGCGCAAGTAGGTGAAATTGAAGTGTATTCATTGGCTGTTTCCTAGTACCTGTATACACAAGAACATTTTCATTGTCTGTGCAGGCAGCCAAAACATACAAGGTTATATGAAGCTCTTTCTGTGGTCCTTTTTCAGGTATTGAGTGTGAGTGTTTACCATATCATTGGTCTGGTGCATTCATTCAGAGCCTCTTGGTCTGAAAGGCGGATTGGGACCTTGCTAGAATGAGCTTTTGTATAGACTGACTGACACCAGGTGGACCAAGGCCCCGGCTGACTCACAGTTAGCAAACCACCAAACAGCTCATATGGGCTCTGGGACGTCATAGAGGTAGTTGCCAAGCAGTTGCTAGGAAGTTGCTCAGCTCAATGCAACAGCAGAGCAACTTTGCAATCTTAAACTATGACGTACAGTCCAGTCCACAGGAAAGACGGTGGGCATCTATGGTGTCCTACTGATAACTTTTAAGGCTTTTCATGGTCTCTCTCCCAGCTATATCTCTGACGTTTTAGTGCCAAAGGTGCCGATAGATACTTTGAGATCCTCGGGCAGAGGTATTTTGTCTGTTCTAGAGTCCCAGTTGAAAACTAAGAGGGGACAGAGCATTTGCAGTCAGAGCCCCGAGGCTCTAGAACAGTCTGCCTGAGGAAATCAGATCGGCTGATCATTTAAGTTCTTTTTAAAACATACTTTTATCGGAGAGCCTTTCCTGATTTTATTTTCCTTGAATTGCTCTTATCTCCTCCTTTAAATATGGTTTGTCTGTACATTATAATGTTTTTTACTCCTCAAATTGTTTTATAATTTATGGATTTTGCTGCCTTTTTGAAGCACTTTGTAAATTGGATTTCGAAAAGCTCTCTATAAATAAAGTTATTATGATTATAACCCTAACCCTAACCCTATACTTGCAATACTGTTCAAGGTTTCATGAGGAGGACATGTCCCTGGTAATGTCTGTAATGCTAATGTTTGTGTGATGGGGCTTTGTTCTTTTGCGCACCTTCAAATAGTCCTTGAAGTTCCGACAGACACTATTTACTTCCCAGGTTGTGGAAGTAGCTGATATTTAAATTCAAGAAACCCAGCATCAGCCATCCAAGCAGCCATACCAGTGCATGTGTAAAATGAGCATTCTGGAGGAGCCAGAAGAAAATACACTGATGAAGTCATAGTGTTGTCATTACAGGTATCACCCTGGGTTTAGGGACTTTATTAACAAAAAGCCTGTGAAACAAACTGGGGGTGTTGGATAGAAAGACATGAGTGTTTTTTAGGCAGGGCAACAAAAAGACACTGTCAAGTTGCATTATAGGAAGTGTAGGATTCAGTGTACTTGACGCTTCACCGATAATAGGCACTTTTCTTCTACCATTTTTCTTTTTATCTGTGTTTTGCAAGTCCCCTGAGCTTTATAGAAGTGCAATACCGAAATCCTGGAGTACCTTTTTAATCTGGCTGAACAACCTATTTGATTTTTTTTCCTTTTTCCTGGAAGATGTCAGAGAAAGTGCTGGTTGTCAAGACACTTGTAGTCATGGCAGGGAGGGATGGACAAGGAACAGAGAGGATGTTAATGTCGTGTTAGTTGAGTTGTGTGTGCAGACAGAGAAAGACGAGTGGATAATAGATTGCATTGTGTCACCAGAATTAGGGTTATCACCCAATTTTCTTTGTCTCTCTGGTTGCATTTCACGAGAGACCTCCATTTTCCAAAGGATTTTCTCGAGGAAGACAGGTATCACTGCAGTTTGGGGGAAAATGTAATCACCCTTCTTTGCTTTCTGTGTTTCACCACTCTCCCTCCCCAACTGCTATCTCTACATTTTTCCTCTATTTGATCTCTATCTCTCTATCTTTCTCTCTCTCCTTTTTCAGAAATGACTACCTTCCACTTCACAGGAAATGACAACAATCCTGCAGCAGCATGAAGGGAGCTACTCATGTCAAATCAGAATGCGTGTCATGTGCCAACACATCAAAAGCACGCTGTGTTGGCATGCTCCTCTGCCTCACAGGAGACATTTAGGATGCCTGGTTGTATGGCTTTCCAGTTTTTGATGTATCAAAAATAAAACTTAAATTGCACATTTTTCATGCTTAAGATTACAAAGGATCTCCAATCTCAGTGTGTTCAGCAGATGTGGTTTGTTTTTAGGTCCACCACATGATGAACTGTGTCCAAATAGTGCCCTCTTGTGGCCGCATGTGACAAAAACCTCCCTTTCTTCTGAGAAATGATCCATTGAAGTGTTTAGAGATGTTTCCATTCAAAGGAGGGAGGAGGAAACCTGGTCTTACCATGTGCACACATCTCATCTGAGAACCCACCACCACCCTATATTTCTATTTAAAGTAAAGATGATGTGATTTAAATGTCCCTGCTTCTGAAGGTATGGAAAAGAGGACTTCAGAGCTCTCCCTCTGGTCACAATTCCACAATGAGTGCCATAAATTGGAGACGGCAGCAATGTTGGACAAATTTAGCTGGTTATAAATGTAAAATCAATAGAGGTGGGGGTGGTTGGGTAGGGGGGGATGAGGACAGTTAAGCTCCAGCTCAGTGTGAATCATCCCCTAAAGAGCTGTTATTTTAGAGCTATATACGTGATATAAGTGTACAGTGCATCACGTGGATGCAGCAAAAACCCCAAATGGCAAAAAACAAACCGTCCTATTACCGTTTGAGCACTGTTGCCTCTGGCTCAAGGAGGCTTTTTTTTCTTTTTCTTTTATTTCTTTTTTTTGATGGAGGTGAGATGAGATTTTTCCCAAAGAGGAATAACATTAGAAACCACTCCACCTTTCTGAAAAGGTCAAATAGCATTCAGTTCCTGCCTAGCTGAGGGCTAAAGGAGAAGCAGCACCTTAAAAAAAAGCTATATGGACTGCTTTCCTCCTTCTTCTGGCAGCACCAACCTTTCCACAGCGAGGAACACTTTGAGATGAGAGCAGTGTGTGTCTCTTTCATCTGCACACCTACTGTCAGATCTGCCTCTCCCCTGCTTCTTTCTCTTTCTCTCTCAGTGTCCCACATTCATAAACATGCATGTAACAGCGTACCTACACACTGTGGCATGCACACGCAGACGAAATGCAGAGAACATCAGACGCCCGGGGAAGCCAAGGTGCTCCTCTGCTACTCAGGTGTGTAAGCGCGTTGGCGGCAGACAGTTTACCTCCAGGTCATGTGCTGACTTTACAGAGAGAGCTGCTCATTGGCTGATATATTGCCTCTAACCCTGGTCTTGTCTGTTGTATAGTAACTGCTCTCTTTTTGGGTAGTTCAAGATCTGTCAGATGCAGATGAGGGCTGCAGTGCAAGGGAAGAAAACAACATGGAACAAGATGAGATGTCTAAATGGCAGGTTTGTACAACTAGTGTAGTACTAGAGTGCAGGGGCCAAGCAAAAAAAAAAAGAACCGTTTTCTACAGTGAGCTCAGCAGTGACCATTTTCAAAATGTCACTAAACACTTCAGGCTATGGCAAACCACAAATGTCAACAAGAAAATCAGCTACGGCAAGCTGACTCAGATTCAGAGCAGCCAAACGATAGAGGCAACAGCTGAGCGTTTATCGCTCTCCGAGCCAGCGACACGTCCGATTGGCACAGTGGGTAAATTTGGCTCTGGCTACACATTGCCACAGCTACGGGGGAACAGAATGGAAGAAGCAATCGATGGTGAAAATGAAGAAGAGTGGCAAAAGCTGGGAGACAGAAGGGGATGAGAGAGTATGTGTTTGATCGAGTCTGATCATGTTTTTATCTGTGGGAGGCTAGAGAGTAATTTCCTGTGGTAACAATGTTGATGTAGTAAGCAACACATACTTTGTACTTTCCACTGCCTCTTTTGGTATATTGACCTGTTGCCAATGGAGACGGCCTGGAGGGAAATAACAGTATTTGTCACACTGTCTAATCCTCATATTTTGTCCAACACGATTATTAGTCTTGATAACATTTTACTTTATAAGGAACTCAAATCTCTTACAGCTTTGCAGAAACACATGTTAAACAGAAATCCTCTCAAACACTTAGAATTTTGGTGCTCACTTACAGATCCCTACATGGCCAGGATCCAGAGTACATTGCAGAACCTTTGAACCCTCACACCATGAGCCAAGGCCTTGGGTCTTCTGCTGAGGGTTTTCTAAGTGTACCGTGGACACATTTTAAGTCTTGTGGAAACCGTGCCTTGCAGTCGGCAGCCCTAAAGCTTTGGAATAGTCTCCCACACTTCCTTGGACACTGGGGACTATCTGTTCAGACAGGCATTTGTGGTATTTCATTTTTTAACTTGGTACCTATCTGTTCCCTTTGTATATTTTATCTGGTCTGATTTTATATTATTGTATTTGATTTTATGTATTTGAATGTGAAGCATATTGTCTGTGAAAGGTGATTTATAAATAAACGTTCCTTGTTTGCTAGAGTCTGGCCAAAGGTAAGTAAGTGGAAGTCCATGTCACTATAGTAAACAGCACAGTGACTTACCTTCTGTTTTCTTGCACCCATGTTAGATCTCTGCTACCTTACCTTTTGTAGTGTAAAGCTTTGGGTTTGGTTCTTGTGTTAAAAGAGAGACATTTCTGTGTTTTGTTTTTTTTATCTGACTTTGCCAGTTATCTGTGTCACAGGGTTGGGAGGGAGATAGGTATTCAACCAGTATAATGGATGACATAAAGTTAAGATAAGTCTCAGGTCAGGTTCAGGACTCAAATTCAGGGCGATGTGTTCAGCCTCCTCTTAAGCCATCATTAATTGATGTATTTAGCCACTTTGATGCAGGGCAAAAAGCTGTAAACGCTACCCTGACACATTATCTCCATTTAAATTGTAGTAGCTAATGTGGTAGCAAACCGTTGCTTGTTTACACTTCCAGCAGACACAGGGAAATAAAAGTTGTGTTTATGGACACTTTGTGAATGTTAGTCCAAAATGCACTCTTTCTCACCATCTTCCTGAGAGAAATATCTGTCTCTTTAGCTGCTAAATGCTCCACTATGCTCTCCAGCTAGTTGCTAGCTTAAACTGGTGTTTAGTGTCAGATGTGTAACATACAATAGATTTATCATAGATTTTGCTACGCTGAAATACAGAAATAAAGCTGATGAGAGCAGATAGAGAGAAGTAAAACTGTAAAATTGTGGGCCATAAAACCAAAACAAGGAGCTAAAATATGCTAACAGGGGGAACTGCAGAGTAGGATTAGCCAATACAAGCAACCCCTTTACATTATACACTGCCATTGTATTCAGTTATAATCATGGTAATAAAAAATATGTTTTAATGCAGTTTTAAATACAAGTACAGCCTGTACAGCCCAATTTTAGGTCTGTGTAGAACCCTAATACATGCTCGGTGTTGTTTTTGACTTAGCCTATGTGTACGCTAGTATCAAACATAGCAAAACGCAGCAAATGTGAGATGATAGTTTGAATTTGCAAGTTTCTAAATTACAAAAATTAAAGAGAAGATACACCGTAGTTTTATCAATGGAAGTGGGTCCAATTTATAGCTACAACAGCTACAGGGATTTGCAGCAGGACTACTTTCTGTATTTACTTTCAGTTGTCAGAAGTGTTTGAGATGATTTATGTTAGATTGAAGCTGTTTGGAAAGCTGTCGGAAGCGTTGGCCGGGCATTCTTCTTTCCGGAGTCCACCTCTCTTAAATCTCAGATGGTGAGTAACATGTTGACAGAATCCAGGGTCAAAGGATAGAGAGTGTTGTGTTTATACTGTAATACCCCGTTTGGGAGTTTTGGGCTGTACAAATAAAATGTGAAGAATTCGGGGCCTTGGAACTTGACCCAGGACGTTCTTCAGTCATGCCTGAGTGCAGTCATGTTTAGTGAAATGACCATCCCTGTGTGTGGTCATCTGTGCATGTCAGTGTCTAAGTATCAGTGTGTTTGTGTGGGCTGGTACTTGTAAGTTTCTGCCCTCTTGTCCCTTGCCTTTGTTCACCTCCAGCTCCATCACAAGCTGCACCAGTAATCCTTTTTGAACCCTCTTCTTGGCCTCCCTGCAGTGTCAAGGTTTTCGAAGGCCACCGTCATGCTACTGCTTCACCTCTCTTTCCATCTTCTCCTACTCCTCCATTTCTCCAGGGATCTGACAGACATGGTGGTCCTGCTATATAGAGCTGAATTTGGAAACGCTCAGGAGCAAAAGGGATGAAAAAGATACCCAGAGCTCGTGTGCTTCAACTTTTTTTTGGAGTGCATTTATATATATATGTATGCCACTGACAGCCAGTTCTGCTGTATCCTGCTGGGACTTTCTACCTTTCTGACTGCACTCTTCTCCAAAGCAAGGCATCCTTTATCTGGGGCCAGTGTTCAGCAGTTACTCATGAGCAAGGTAACATTTCCCTTATTGATGGCAAGCGTTTGTTTAACAGAAAGCCCGGTGGCTCTTTCTTTTATCCGCTACCTTTAAAAAGACAGCAAAGCTACTGTATGTGCAGAAGTAGAAGCAGAAAGTATACATGTCTAATTTACCGTATCTAACATGCAGTTCCAAGGGTAGGTTTATGCCAATGATGTGATGATTACAGCTGAGAGCAAAGCATTCAGTCGTATTGCAGCTCCAGAATGTTTCACTTGGGTAAATCAGCAGATTATCCATAAATGTACCAACTTGCAATTATTTTCTAATCGACTCACTCTGTAGGATTCCTCAGTCCTGCTGGGTGATGGTGACCTTTTGATTCGTCTCTCCACAGGTGTCAGCAGGTGTCTCCGCTTCTTTGTCAACATTAAAACATTTTCAGCAGATAAATAACAGATGTTATTGCATCTGAGCAATCATCTCCTAATGAAAAGATTCCAAGCACTCACCTGTTTATCTTAGGTCACACCAATCATTTCTCAGCTCCTCAACATGGGTATAGTTGGGAATAAGCTGGAATTCATCATCCGCTTTATCCAGAGTGTCCTCTCCAGGTTTCTGCCTCCTGTAAATTCAGAAACGGAGTCACAAACAGTCACCACCAGAATATGCAAAGGCTAATTGTGTAGGAATGGTGAGTTAAATCAAAGCTCTTCCTGGATAGAGAAAAGCTTTCATGTGAAATCATATTCATGTAAAATTACAAAGCCTGGGATGTACAGGTGGAGTCACGACTGCAGTGGAATGAAAGGTGATGTGCATCATGAAATACCCCCCCTCCTTTCTCTTTAATGCCAGCAACTTAAAAGACTGTTATTTCGCAGCCAAATTACACCTGCAGTAATGTTCATCTTTAAAGCTAACTATATTCTGTGGTAAAATTATGATTATAGCAACACAGTGCATTAATAAAGCCACAGATGCTCTAATGTAGACTTGAGATAGAGCTGGGAAGCAAATCCAATCTGTCAGTGGTTTCTTTGTTTTGCTGTTTATTGTTGATTTACACTAGATGGCAGCTCTACACAGTTCATGGACCACGATGAAGCGCTTATTATGCACTTGTGTTTTGCACATGTTTATCATTTTGAACAGAATGCACCTAATCAGTTTAGTGGAAATGCAGGTGATCCAAGCAAGGTTGAAGTCACATGTTTAGGTGTTGAATAGCTAGACACATAGCTCTGTTTATTACTGTTTCATTTCTTATTCAATCTATAACAGATATATAATGGCAAACTCATTTTTTATTAAAAGTGGTTTCTTTTTTTATGCTTATACTGAATCATTTTTGTTGCATTTTTTGGTTTTGACAATTTAATAAAACAAAGCATGGAATGACCTCAGCTGTTTGCACTATGGAGCATACTGAAGGGGATTATTCAGCCGCCCCAGAAAAAAAGAAAAAGAAAAAATCCCACTGATGAAAAGCCAAAAGCTGCCACATTCAAATAATCTCTCTCTGCACTCTGACTCCTCACCTGCATCCCCTGAAGCCTGTTGCCTCTTCCACTTGTGTGATGATTGGGGGACGTCTTTAAAACAACACCACTCCAGTCTACGACAAGGAGGAGGAGGAGGAGGTGGAGGAAGAGAAGAGGTGAGGAGAGGAGGGGGGGTGGGGAATAAAGTGTTTATTTATCTACTTCGGAGGAAAAGTGTCTCAGCCGGGCGCCGCCAGCAATCATCAATCGTATAAATAGAAGTCACTCAAAGACGCGGTGAATTCCTCCATCAGCATCCTGTCATGGGCAATAATGTATCGGGGATATCGACGCTCCAAAGAGGACAACTGCAGGGCTTTCAAAGACTGAGAAACTCTCAGAAAGGTCAGTAACTCAACACAAACATGCGCAAAACGCAATTATGCACGACGGGACGCACGATTTGGCAACAATGATGGACGTGTGTGGTTAAAAATGAGTAGTTTATAGGTGGAGCTGAACTTGAATTCTGTTTTTAGAAGGAAATACTCCTATGAAAAAGGTGTTGAAGGCAGCTTTTAGTCACTTTGCCCGGTGTCTGAAGCTCCGGTGTCAGCGTCTGGTGGTGCTGAAGAACAGCTCCTCTCAGCGTGCAGGAGGCGGGCCTGTTGCTTCTGCGGGTTGAAGGTGGATGGAATAGTTGGTGCATGTAGGTGAGGTGTGACCTGTGCACTGTGACTAACTCATTCAAAAAGTTTTTATAAAAATAAAAAAAACACGCCAATGATGATGATAATAATAATAATAATAATAAGCATAAATTGTGTGCAATCCCTATTTCTAAAGAAAGAAATGTGGGGAAAGTTGGGCGACCACAAACTTTTTCATTCTTTTTTTAACTTAGGTCATCATACAAAATAAACAGAGCATAGCTAATCTTAAGTTGTTTTTGTTTTTTTAACTACATATACTTATTTCATTTTCTCATTAGGTATCCTCCCTCCTGCCCAAAAGAAGGGCACCCCAGGGTGGAAAATGTGCCATTGGTTATTTGTGTATGTATCCTATCACTTCTGAGTTCTAGTTAAGATCAAGATCAATTTAAACTTCATTGTCCCACCAGGTTGGGCTAACCACCAGTACAGCAGCCATTAAAAATGAATAAATAAAAACCATAAAAGTCATAAAGCAACAATATACACATGGAGTAATACAAAAGATAATAAATACATAATAAATACTCAGTGCCAGATAGCAGCTCTAATAGATGAATAACAAAAGAAAACACACACCAACACACCTACAGCCACGGTGCAAAGACTCAAATTCTTATCAGGAGCAGCTTTATCAGGTTTTATCTGCTCCTATTAAAAAGCCTGATAGACGCAGGGATGAATGAATTATTGAATCTGTTTAACCTACAACGAGGGACTCTGCCTCCTACCAGAGGGTAGCAGCTCGTACTCTGTATACAGAACATGAGATGAGTCACTTATGATCCTATTGGCGTGACGCAAGTTAGCCTGTTCATAATACATGCAGGATAAGTGCTCTTTAACACCAATGATTTTCCATGCAGCGTGAATTAAACGGAACACTTTTTTATTGTTCCATATTCATACTGTGTGTGTGTGTGTGTGTGTGTGTGTGTGTGTGTGTGTGCGTGTGCGTGTGTGTGTTAGCTTTGTTAATTTTCAACATGTTTTTGGAAAATATGCAGTACCCTGTAGGTACAATTTACAGTAAACTAAAATAATGAGGGATTGGACTACATGATTAAGATAATGATGCAGTATTCATTAAAGTAGTGTTATGCTTTAATTCTAATTAATTAATCAAACAACCAAAAATACACAAGAAAGCATATGACACACAGTGAACCCTTTGGGGCCCCTGGGATTATTAACCAACTTTAACCTGTTATTAATCCAGCAATATTCAATCAAGGCTGCATTAATACCCCCAGGGGCCCCTGGGCACTGAAGCTCATGTCCCCCAGACAACTGATTGGATAACACTGCTGTCAGGTGGAAACCTTGTAACTCATATTTTGCTTTTGAACATACTAGGTTTCTAAATTACCATAATTAGCTACATCAAGAGAATGGGTTGTTGTATTTCTGTAAAGTTTTTTTGCCTATCACTGAGGACCCCTTGCTGCTCAGCGGTCTGTATGTGCTCAACCCTATCCAGCCCCCACTTCCTTCTTGTCTTCCAGCACAAATCAGGAATTTCAGTGTTCCGGTCATTGGAATAAAAAATCAAATCTGTCCATAACTGACAAAACAATTTCACCTCAAAGTTTATTTACTAGCCATTCTGGAGCCTTCGATTTGAGCACACAACCATGATCAGCAGATGGAGTTTATCCATTTGTCATAGAATTACACAGAGCCTTTAAAAAAGATCTCCTTCATGCCAATTTAAAAGCTGAGCTTCAAAAGTTCAGTCTTGACGTCAAGAACACGGGTTGATAAAACACAACTAAAAATCATGGTCCATTTAAAGAATGAACTTTGACAAGAAGTGCTCAGAACAACAACACAATTTCTACAATTTCCTGAGAAAATTCAATCTGTTGAAGAAAATCAGGGGATAAAATTTAAAGTTTAGGAACAGCTACATAATAGACACTATATGGAAGGTCTAGAATTCACTTTTAATGTCTACATATCTGTAGAGTACATGAGTCAGTGCTGTTGATCCCATAGTTCCAGATGACAGCTGACCTAAACCAGATTTTGGTCTTACTTTTAATGGAAGTTTTAGTGCAGATATCCAGCAGGGGTTACATTAAGAAGTATGTGGATCCTTGAAGTAAAACATGTGGATTTGTGCCATTGTTACTGGAAACAAAAACAATCCAGTTAATGATCAAAGTCATTATCCACAATTTGAGAATGATATTTGCAATGCATATGTTGTTGTGGGATTAATTTGCTGCTTGCTGAATTCTAAAAATACATCTATACACAGAGGAAGAAAAATAATGAAGTCGGGCAGGTGTTTATAAATACGAAGCCCAGCGAAAGTAACAAAATCCATCTGAGTCCCCCCCAATCAAAAGTTAAACAATAAAATGTGCAGCCAATCGTAATATCCTCACGTACCCACTCTAAAGCTCTTTCCAAGACCTTTTGGACCAAGTCTCATGTGTAATACAATCATGTAAAGTACAAAAAGTCCACCTCCACACACACACACACACACACATATATACACTCTCCCCCAGTCCTGATCCCACTGTTACATCTGGATTACAGAGGGAGGGAGGGGGTGAGGCTGGGAGAACAATTTAAAATGGAGCTGTCATCGGGATAATCACCATAAGTACACAGTTTGCCCTTTCACATCCTCTTTCTCTATCTCACCCTCATGCGCGCTCACACTGCTATTTTCACATCGTCAGAGAACACAGCGCAGAACGAGTGAGTCAGGCAGGAGAGACATGAGAGAAGAGGCACCATTATTCAGCCAGGTTTCCTTGACGACCACCCAATAACATGTGCAACAGTTCCCATGGTGATGGTTTCTAGAGTGCGTTATCAGCGGGAGATGATGGCTGATTGGGAGCGAGGACGTCACTCGGCTGCCGTTCGCAGTGATGGAAGAGCTTGGGCGTGTTTGTGCAGCTCTAGCATCCTAGTTTATTACGCTGGCGTTTGGACAGCAGTGCAGGGATTGGTTGGATAGGGAACGGCGATATCTGGCAGACACCCACACACACAAACACACACACAAACACACACACACACACACACACACACACACACACAGAGCCACACTAATATCTTCAATATAGATGTACATTCATTTGCTTTCAGCAGGCATACATGGCCTTCTCTTAGCTCTGCTGAATCAGCTTTGTGATGATGACTCCACACTTATTGTCAAAGCAGTCTTCATCTCATTTCTTATTAAACCACATCATTATGTTATATTGTCAGCTTTCACATTTACATACCTGTCATATGCATACTATAGTAATATGTTCATATAGTATGCCAGGGGGTTATTATAGTAGGAGAATGTAGTTACAATAATCAATTCTTAGAGTATATTTCAGCTATAACATGAGTGTTATGGATAAAACCTTTTCTCTGGAAATAAAGCTGATAATAGATTAAAAACAGACAAATGAGTATGTTAATTAAATACCTGAATAATGAAGGTGGTATTTGATTATATTGACAATATTGGAATAACAAAGTCCTACTCATTAATTTGCAGTATTTCCAACCATGTAATACAACCATAGATAAGGATGATGAGCTATATAAATAAACTTGACTGTAAAGGGCAGCTAGCTCTATATTAACATAATATTTAATATATATAATATGTTCCTTCAGTTAGATGTTTGAGCTTCACTGTGCAGATGATATATGTGCAGAGTTTGACACTGAACGTTTATCTGACCTCATTGAAAATCTCATTTTAAAGCATGGCTATATGATGACATCACACATAGTTTGGAAGCCAATTCTGGTCCAATATTCAACTTAACACAAGTGTGATGTTGAAATTTGAAGCCTCAAGTTCAAATTCACTGGGAATAGACTTTGCAGTGAAGTAGGAGACATCTTGTGGAGAAGGTGAAGATGCCATTATAGGGATTTTAAAGTGGTAGAAACCATATCAGAAACACATTGTTCCAAACAGAATATTCCTATATGTCTTGATAGATGTCTGGAGGGGTTAGTCATTATTAATATACACAAAAACCTATGACAGGTGACAAATCTATCAGCTGACAGTTAATATTAGTGGCGGAAGTTTGAATCTGATAGAAGTCCATGCCATGTCTAAGGTGTTGTGCACCTTTTAGACCACAGGAGGGCAGTCTGACAGGTTGAATTAAGTTTCAAGGCATGTAATATTCACTGTAAGTATCTTAAAATATGTAAGTCAAGCCAAGCCAGCACATGTGTATGCACTATTGGCACTAGTGGGTAATTTAGCAGCGAAATAGTCGGATATTTCCCTGGTGGAGCCCAAAACAGAGCTAAAAGGAGAGTGAATATTGGGTTTAGAGCTATCAGCTAATGTTGCTGCATAACTGCTAGGTGTGTAAATAATTAACTGTTTGCTTGTTTCAGAATAATCCCATTGTCACAGTACTCAGGCAAAGTTTCTACCACAGTTTAAGGTTGTCATCTGTCAGCTTGGTTATATAAAAAAGCTGAGTATAGGCAGGAGAGGGTGAGAGCTTTTGATAGTGTCACACACAAAGTGCAAGGCTACACTATTTGCCAGAAGCAGCACTTACCAACCCAGACCTTGTACAAACCCAACCTGAATAAAGACTTTTTTTTTTATTTTACAGTTTTTCTTTTCTCCTCAGTGAAATATTACTGAATGACCCCATATTATCATCTGCGGCGATTCAAGTGCTACCAAGCATAGTTGGTTGTGTGACAAAGACGTAGCGAGAAAGCATTTAGACAAGAGCCGTCCTCAAGGGATGCTACATTTGAACACGGTGTTCAGTCGCAGCCGCTGACAAAAACATAACATTTGAAAGGACGTGCCGCCTTCTGTTCACACTTTGCCAGACAGACAAGAAAACACGGAGACAGGGAACAGATGAGGAAGACGTGCGGTGCGATAATGCGTGTTTGTGTGTTTGTGTGTGCGTCTCGCTGGGAGAAAAAAAAAACTGAGACAAAAACAGAGGCAGGCACAGGGAATGCAAATGCACCATGAACAAGATGTAGTAATGACTCATGGGTAAACAACAGTTTAGTTCCAGCCCATTTCTCCATCTTTTTTTTAAAGATGAACCCCCACCTCACTCACAAAGTCCTGCATGAGTAAGATAATAAATGTGAACAAAATCTGAGCAGGCAATTATCCTTGTAAGTTAGGTTATATGAGCAGACTACGGTGCCGGATTTATTTTTAAGAACATTTATCGCAAACAACACCAAAAAAAAAGAAGAGTTACAGCTCTGGGAGTTAATTCGATGTCTTACTCTCAAGGACACTTCAGCAGCTGTTTCAGGGAGCAAATCCACTCCTGATCAAAGTGGCACAGTTGTTTTTCTTCATCCTATCATTTCATACAATAGTACCTGTGACAGAAATGGAAACACGTATATTTTTTGTCGGTCACCGTGGTTTCGCTTCATTGATCCGTGCCACACAGAGGCAGGAGCAAGGAGTTAAAGCTTTTATATTACAGCTAACTGACTTGAGCTCAGCCTGTTCTCCTACATGATATTACTGCGAGGGCACCACAAGGGCATGCTGTTACCTCACACACACACACACACACACACACACACACACACACACACATGCAAACACATACAATAAGCACCTGTGTTTGACTCACATACTGCACAGACTGTATGTATGTAGATTACTGGAAATCACTAGACAATGATTAGTGATTTAAGACATCTGTCAGTGAAGTGCTGGGTGTGGGTGACAAACCCTCATACATGTGCTGTCTTCCACCTATTTCTCCTCATCACGACTCCCTGTTTCCATATATAACTCAGTTACTATAGTGACAGAGCTGATGTGGACTTTTTTCTTTCTTCCTCTCTGAAATAATAACTTACATTAGTAACCTGTGATATCAGCTATGAATTCTGCTTAAAGCTAATCAGTATTTTTATATTAATAATGGATTAAATGATTATGTGTGAAGTGAAGGGGGGGTTCACCTGTAGTGGATATTCTGCTGTGAATTATTAACTCATTGAGGTCAAAGACTTCTATTTTAGCTCATTGTTTTGGGGTTTTCGAGCACAAAAAGTCCACTCTCATCAACTCTGGCAGATTAGGAAGAATAGGAATATTTCCCATTATTCCAGTTTGGGAGTTTTTGCACAATATTCCTAATTATCCCCCAGTACTCATATACTGTACCTTACATAGGAAGTAAAAACAAGGTAAAGATACTAATAATACAGCAATATAAAAATACTCCATTACAAGTAACTACATCAAGCTCATAATACTTATGTACTTTTACTGTAATACTTTACTCTATTACAGACTTATTGGTTATTTCACTCCTGTGACTGTCCTGCTATACAAACTGTTAGCCATCTGTCACCTTTTGTTGCTGCAACAAAGACAAGCTTCACTCAAACCAAGAGTAAAAATAAAATGTAAAAACCTTGTTATGCTGATTTAAATGATTTGTATTTTTCAGGATTGAAGACTACCTGATCTTCTGTTGGTTGACTTGTATGTGTTTTGGCCTAATAAAGCCCTGCACACCCAATGACATACTATTTAGATAACTGTATTTTCTTCTTTATGGAAAGTAAACGCTTAAATGATATTTTAAATGTTCTCTGTTTTCTTTACTGCTGCAACAAACCAGTTTACACTAACAGAAAATTCAAATTTTCAAATTTCTAATCAACAGTTTTCATTGAAAAGGGTTCTAATATGATTTGAAGTGACTGCCTCATCACTGGTGAGTTACAGAAAGTAGTTTTAAAATTGTGTCCATTCATGAATAGGAGGCAGTACTGAAGAGTAGTTGGCTGATTTCATAGAAATGACCTGATGAATCGACACAATGGAAAACTGAACTTATCCATTCACATTTTCATGTGAATAGACAATAAAAAAATTTATATTCTTATCTTATCACTCTTATATTGTGGGGCACAGTTATTTTTACTTTCACTATGAGGTAATATATCTATATCAGAGACCTTTTCCCAGAAACCAGACCCTGAAAACCTCAAAGTGAAAGTTAAAATCCATTATTCATTATCTGTTTTTATTGTATCCACTGACAGTTATAATTATCACATAGGTATTGTTTAACTGATAAGATTTTCCATCACGTGCATTCAGCAGGTAATTTCTGTAAAATCAGCCAACTTCAGTCTCCTATTCATGAATGGACATCATTTTCTGAATCCGAATGTACACGATGGAAACACTTATCAGTTGAACAACACCTATGTGATAATTATAAATGTCAGTGGATACATTAAAAAACAGATAATGAATAATTAATTAAAATTTTTTCAGGGTCTGGTTTCTGAGAAAAGGTCTCTCATATTGATATATTACCTCATAGTGAAAGTGAAAATAACTGTGCCCCACAGAATAAGAGTGATAAGATAAGAATATAAAAACTTTATTGTCTATTCACATGAAAATGTAAATGGACATTGTCTTTGTTGCAGCAACAAAAGATGACAGATGACAGTTTGCATAGCAGGACAGTCACAGGTGTGAAATAAGCAATAAGTCCGTAATGGAGTAAAGTATAACTTTAAAAGTACATAAGTATTATGAGCTTGATGTAGTTAAAATATTACAGTAAAAGTACTGCAGTATTATGAGTGATGTAGTTAAAATATTACAGTAAAAGTACATAAGTATTATGAGTGATATAGTTAAAATATTACAGTAAAAGTACTGCAGTATTATGAGTGATGTAGTATGCAGTATTACAGTTAAAGTAGTGGTTTGGTCCCTCTGACTGATAGTTATGGATATTATCGTATATGACATCATTAGATTATTAATAGTGAAGCATCAGTTTTAGAGCAGCATGTTACTGTTGTAGCTGCTGGAGGTGGAGCTAGTTTCAACTACAAGTCCAGTGGTTCCGAACATAGGGGTCAGGCCCCTCCAAAAGGTCAGCAGCTAAATCTGAGGGGTCACGAGATGATTAATGGGAGAGAAAAGAAAAAAAACAAAGTTCTGAAACACAAATTGTTTCAGTTTGTGGACTTTAAATGGAATTTTGCTTTGTTTTGTGACATATTGGATATTTTGACCTCTTTTAGCATTGAACGTTTATTTGAATGAAACCATGAGAAGCTTAGAGTGTAAATCAACATGTGATACAATTCATAGACATGAGAAATGTAACAAGGCACCCGAACTAGACTTTGCTTTTTTGTAAGAGGCAAACCAAAAAAGTTGTGAACCACTGGTTTAATCTTTAAGACTGTGTCGTAGCATATTCATTTTCCTTTGTGTAAAATATTAATTCGAAAACTAATTAGACATGTCATGGAGTAAAAGTACAAAGACTGTACCCAAAAATTGTACAGTAAAAGTGCAGTGCTTGTGTAAATGTACTTACTTTCTGCTACTGCCTTATAGCCACACAAGCTAATACCCTAAATTAGCTCCCAAGTGACACCAGATAAAGCAAACAGCTACAGTTGCTTTTAAATGAGCTGTATGCATTAGTGTCAGGGTTCTGATACTGCTGCTAGTAACTTTCACCAAATCATATTGTTACTGTTACAAATATCTTCAACTCAGAATTATAGCTAGGAGGCAGACATGAACTCTTTTTCTGACTTAGCTCCTTGTAATTACAATCTGAGAAATGGGACAGAAATGTGACATTAATTGCTGTATGCTAACTACACAGCACTAGCAGACAGAGTTATAGCTAAGGCCAGAAAACTATTCCAAATGAATACTAATTTTGCTCTGTGTCTTCTGGATGTGGATTAGCAATTAGCTCACCATAGCACAATGTTCACCATAACAACCATATAATTTGATACAGTGACGTGCGGTCAGGGGAGGCAGGTGAGGCCGTGCCTCACCTGTTATCATGGAAAAAGACTTAAAAATGAAAAAAATAATAAATGGTTATATTTGTCCAGTGATTTGCACTATAAGGTTATTTTCTATCTAACTTTACCAGTTTCGGATTATTTTTAATTCAAAATCGCTGAATTTTCACATGTACTGATCAAACACTGAAAAGAGACGCACAGTGAGGCAGCAGCCCGACGAGCCTCACCATGGATTGCGCAATGACTCGGTTTACTGCGCTGGCATGCTATGCAGTGAGACAGTACAGCTGTACAGCTGTCTCTCTGTATGTCGCTATTAACATGTTCAAACACTTTTACTATATGAACTAAATTTCCATAGTTTAGCTGATGATATAATGTACAGTGTTTGTAGCGTGTTTCGTGTGCTGAGCAGCATAAAACGGCTGCAAAAAGTCACTAAGTGAGGCACGCAGTTCTCCGGCCTCATGGCAGGGGGCGCTCCTGATCCCAGTGATTCTTATTACGACTCATTAGCTGCAGAATAAGTGACAGTAAGCTACAACTACAGTGAGCAAGTTGGCAAGTCATTTATAAGTAAAGGTAAGACCATAATAACGTTTTTTTAAAATTAAATGTGTTTTTTTGTGTGCTACAGTTTGTATGTGTAAAGAAAGCTGATATGAGATTTTAAACATAACCTGTTAACTGCTGCCAATCAAATGGTGAATAAGCTACTCTGTAGGGTTCATATGTTTGTAAATCTGATTGTGATGAAGTCAGTGCCTCACTAGACATGAACCTCACCGCACGTCACTGATTTGATACTATGTCAATTTTGTGTTTACAAGTTGTTCAGCTCCCCCAAGAAGATACAAAATAATCAATGAATGCAGCTTTAGCTCAATTGTGGCAAGCTGTTTTAAGTACAGGTGAAGGCTGTATCACTATGACTGTGTCTCAAATGGAGCACTTACGTGAGTGCACCAGAATGTAGTGCAGAGTGCGCACTGAGCACTTACCTCTGTAGTGCACACTGTCGTGGGTAAGTATTGTCTCAAATGGAGCACTGGCGTTTAGCACTTAGCGGAAGTGACGGGCTAACATTTGATCGCGATTCTCCGACCCGCGAAAATATTGACATTATTGACATCTGAAAACTGGGCAAAAAGTCCCTCCCCTTCCGCTACGTAGGCAAAATGGCGTCCGTTTAGTGTGAGTAGTGTCCATCATCTCACACTGGATTTTTTGTCCGTTATGAGTGCACCATCCGGGTACTGTCAGAGCACTGAGTTTTCGCTTGTTCTTCAGTGTGAACGCACTATGCCCTAAAACATAGTGCTTGAAGTGTGCAAGTGCGCCATTTGAGACACAGCCTATGTGACATCTAGAGCACTTACTGTAGGTCAACAAACCAGCTGCTCTTGGCTGTACCTCGGTCCAGACTCTCTACTCGGGGGGACAGAGCCTTCTCAGTGGCGGCCCCCAAGCTGTGGAACAGCCTACCTTTCCACGTTAGAGCTGCACAGTCTGTAGAGCATTTTAAAACACTATTAAAAACATATCTTTTTTCATTGGCGTTCAGTCCCAGCTAGGCAAGAATCCTTGGCTTCCTACTTTTTATTTATTTTATTTATTTTACTTTTTATTTGTTTTTATTCTAATTTTAGTTTTTAAATTGAGCTCTTACTATTCCTTTATTGTTTTATTTATTATTATATTGTGTGTGATTATATTGTATTTTAATAACTGTACAGCATTTTGGCTCAACTGAGGTTGTTTTTTAAATGTGCTTTATAAATAAACTTGACTTGACTTGACTTGACTTTATTTGCTAGAGTTTGCACTATTAGCAACAATGTATTAGCATGTATTGGAATTTTGCATTAGGTTAGCAATTTGTGCTAAACAGGAGCTGCACAACTCTTTGTTTGAATGCTAATCTTGCGACTTGTCTGCTGGACGTGGATTAGCAATTACTGTAGCTCAATGTTCACTATAACAACCATATAAATTGATACTATGTCAATGTTGTTTATAGCTTGTTCAGGCCACCCCAAGAAGCAGATTTAACCATCAACAATAACCAGTTTCTGTGCCGGTGAAGGCTGTAGCTTAGCTAGAGTTTGCGCTAATTAGCAACTATGTGTTAGTATGTATTGGAGTTTTGCATTAGTTTAGCAATTTATGCTAAATAGGGGCTGTATAACTCTTTGTATTTATTGATGAAATCATGAACTCATGGTGAAATTAATGAGCTTTAGTGTCTGCACATAACAGGAAACTGGCCCAGTCTGCTATTAGTCTTGAGAACTTAAAATAGCCTAATCAAAACATTGTTTTCTTACTCTTACATAGCCTATTCATACACGGGGCGTGGTTGTTAAATGAAAGTATACCACATTAGCTTTGTAATTAGAGGACCTTAAAGCACTGCACGGCTGAGTGAAATCATAAAAGAAACTAATAACACACCCCAGGAAATATCTGGAGAACATTTCAACCATTTTCTACACTTCTTTTTACTATATAGCAGCGACGTCTCTGTTTCCCTCGTGTGGCAGTGTGACCTGGCTTATGCAACATGGCACCAACAGTACAGCTGCCTGCCAAGAGTGTTTTTCGAACATCCTTAACACCTGCCTAAATAAGAAACACACAGAGAGAGGTGATACAGGCACATAGTCGCTCCTGGGAGTATCGGAGCACCTCCGGCACTGTAAATGCAGTGTTTACGCTCTGTAAACATTAGCTATAAAAAAGCGACTGGCTGTGTTTTCTATCCCAGTTGCCTGTGCTTGGATGAGCTCACCAGGTTATATTATGTGTCATACTTATATAAGACAATGCAAAGGCAAGGAGCACTCACAAGAATATTGTTAATGCATTTTGAATAGCTTAAGAGTGCTTCAGTAAGAATGTTTCTCTTGGATGTACAAACACCTGTTACATCATTGTATATTTATGTAATGTATTGCCCTTGATCAAATTAATTGATCAAATCACATCTAGAAATAGGATGAAATTTACTCATGGAGAGGCTTTATAGTTGCTTTTAGTACCATGCTTTGGTGTTATTGCTTGCATTCCTGCCCTTGCACTATGGTAACCAAGACAGAATCACGACACTTTGTTAATCACATGCCTTGTAACTGTCATTCATGCGCACAAATGTATTGACTTTCCCCCATAAAGACGGGAACATTTGGCTGCTTGTATCCACAGTGACAGATGTGTGTTTTGATGCTACTTTACGGCGATGTGGGGACAAGATGTTTGCCTCGTGTACTCATTAGCTCCGTGGAGTTTATACGGGTGGATGTGGAATAATTCATCTTCGCTTGACTCACAGATCATGTGCCTCTTTGTATATGTTCTGTTAGTTCTGTAAAAACTTGGTGAATCACGGTGAATCTCAGAATAGATCTCAGAATGGGAAACTGTATGTTACATTTAGGTCAAGCATTCATGCGGTACACTTTTGAAAAGCGGTGGCGGCTGCTTGTCGTCTTGTTAATGTTTTTCAAAAAAGCAGAGCCAAGGTTATTTGTAAAGTGGCAGGGGTCCGCGGCAGTGTTTGAGATTGAGATCAGTTCTTTAGTGCCTTGATTTTCTGAGGGCATGTTGCAGGATTCAGGTGCAGTGGTGATGTTTTGTCAGAATGGAGCCATAAATGTCTGATTTTATTTTTGACAATTTTGGTCTTCCACAACATGGAGAACAAAATAGACACATAGACACAACAAAACAGAACAAAATCAAATAAAACAAACAAACCACTAGCTCACAGTAAAGATGCACATGTATATCAATATGTGCAATGACTGAAATGTTCATAAGTGGATTCAGTCTCAGAAACTGAGTCAGTGTAACTAAGACAGAGAGGTCAAGGAAGCCCAGGAAAGAAAATGAACCTGCCAGAGCACAGCGCACCACAATGCAATACAACACAATACAGTATGTTTCAATTTAATTAGGTCCCAGTGAGACACCTCTGAGAAATAGACAAGGTGTACCGAATTTATTCAAGATATTCAGCCATTTGTTAAATCAGGGAGGCGAGCCAGACTTCCACTCTCTAAGGATAACCCTTTTTGCAATGACCAAACCAAACATGAGGGCTTGTTGTAATGTGGAGGGAAGAGTCAAAGAAGAATCAACCCAATACCACAAAAGACCATCAGGGATCAGCTGTCTGTTGTATATGTCACTATACAGTTTAAACATATCACACCAAAAACTTGAATTTTGGGCAAGACCAGAAAAGATGGCCAAGGGTCCCATCCCTTGACTTACACTTATCACAGGTAGCAGAGACACAGGGAACGATTCTATTTAGCTTGGTCTTAGAAAAGTGAAGCCGATGTGCATCAGATTCTTAGTTTCGTTTGGTGAAATCTGATACTATAATGCACCTTATTCGTGATCTTTGAATGCTCATACTTTCTTAGAAAAGACCTTTTGGGGTGAAATATTTGACATGATAGAAAGCATAACAGCTCTATCAGATAATATGTTAATGCTCAAAACCTCCAAACAGCTCTCCATTCAGGTGGAATTATCTTTCATGTTCTTAAAAATGTTAATTTTCCCCCTTTTTGCATCAAATGACTTTAATCATTTGTTTAATGAATATATTTTACGCATAATGTTTTCCAATAATTGAATAGTCTTGTGCGGCACTGATAATAGTTTAATTCTTGTTAGCTTAAATCTTGTTACCCAACTAGGATCAAATGAAATAGAACATAGAAGAATGTTGTGGTGAGCCGCTCAGCAGAATGGAGTCATTGCGGTTGGAAAATGAACCGACTTGGAGAGGCCAAAACAATGTCCTAATGCGACCTAATGTTTAAAATGTCAGGGGGGGGGGGGGGGGGAAGAAAAAAAGAAAGGAGTGTTGTTTTTCTTTCCAAGCAGACCACCAGACAAACAGCCTTTTCAATATGGCACCGGATCAAAAGGAGCATATCAACCACACAGCTGGGTTTGATTGCACAATTAAAAAAGAGAAGTTGGAATGAGAGTCTGAAATGGGGAAGTAAATGTTGGCAAAATGACAAGTCAATCAGGATGTGAAGTGATGCTTTGCGTTTGTTTTTTTTTGTTGCATGCTAGCCTTGAGAACATTATGACAGGAGGGTGATTATTTTTAAATTATGGAGGATAAAACAATGCTTAATTTAAAATGCATTTTCTTTTTTCTTTTTTTTTCTTGCTGTAAATCAATATAATGTGACTATAGTGTGCTCATTTTAAAGAGAAAAATATGAGTGGAATAGCAGTTTCTAATGTGTGCAAATGCAAGTAACTTACAATCCCTGTTACATCCCTGTTGCAGCTATACGTTCAATACATATGGAGAGCAAATATTTTTGGATCACTGCTTTCAAATGTGTTGTGCAGAGAAACAGATACAGTAACATTGCTTGATGTAAATACATGTTTTTTTGCTTAACTCATAACTGGTTAAACTACTGTAGTAAGTAGGATATGTAAAATGATGACAAATTACCATCAACTATGTGTCATGAACCTTCCACACATCAACTTCAAGCATCAACTTTGACCACTTGTATGCTGATGGTCATGTGGAAGCACACTGTTTTTCCTGTCCAAATGATTATCAGCAACATTCCAGATAAAATTAGATAAAAATAGCAATAGTCACAACCTGGTGATCTTACTCATTGTAAACTTTGTAATCTTTTTTTTTAAATAAGGGAAGTCATTCACAGTCCAGGTTTGCAAGGCATGTTGAGTATATAAATCACATGTACATAAATACATCATAATATAGAAATAACTCAAATATTTGCATTAAGTCCTATCAAAATGAAACGTGTCTTCCTTCTCCATGTCATTTTACTTTAAGAAGCTAATTATGAACATGAGATGGCAATTTCCATTAAAGCAGGTCAGGTCTCTGTGTGATGAGTCATCTTTCCATTGTGTAGATTTCATAAATACATTTTAACCAATCTTCTAATGATGGAGCATCTGTTTGCAACCACTTCCTAATCAGGGCTTCTTCCCCTGCAATAAGTAAGACTCTCATTATGTATTTGTCTGACTTAATCTGAATATTCTTTGTTACATTAACCATATTCTTTGTACTTATTTTGTTAAATTTGTTACCTCCATTCTTCTTTCAGGTTTATTGGTATTGGGGACCAGTCCATTACAAGAGTCCTTCTAGTGACATTCTTAACACATGTGTTCTTATCTCCAGTAGAAAATGAACTTTGTTTTTCATTCCACACCAAAATATCAATGGACTCTTTGTCCAGCCATTTTTGTAATATTATGAGGCGTGCAAAGCAATTCTAAGTATGTCTGCAGTCATAATTGGAGTCTTATCTCAGTATAAGGTAATGTGGATTTAGATGTATAAGTATCCCATATATTTTATTCAACTCATTTTGGCTAGATACGATGACAATATGTACCACAGATGTATTTTACATTGCAGCCATAAAGGAGAGCACATAGGATCATATTTACATCAAACAGCTGGCGCTACATGTCATCTGTAAATAATCTTATATTGGGTCTCATAGGATTTGTTAGAGCATGTTTTCTTTGCATTATATATTTTTTTAAGATTTATTTTTGGGCTTCTTATGCCTTTATTCAGACAGTCTGGCAGAGTTATATCATGAATATAACTTATAACTTTCTTCCTTAGAGAAGAAGCTTTCAATACTATATTTTCCAAGTGATTCATGTCCAGACCACTCTTTCATATCTATATGGATTGGATATAACTCCTAAATTGTAGATAGTTGAAAAATTGTGCTTGGGAAAGGTCAAATTCAGTCCTAAGTTGTGAAAAGGATTTATAGCACTAGTCTGTAGGATTAGGTGCCCTCCCGCTCCCCCTCCCCCTCTCCCTTCCAAACATGTAGAAGAACTTTCTGTGGTGGCAAAAATCACAAAAAAAAAACATGAAATGCTTCATAGAAGATGATCTGCTCTGTATGTAGAGATAAAAGGCTCATTCAAAAAACACAATGATTCTTATTTTCAGGTGATTATACACTAATTAAAATGTGCTTATGAACATTATATTCCATTTCTGCAAAGTTCGTTCTGATAGATGCCACTAAATTCTACACAATACACCTTTATGAGTCCATCCTAAATAGAGATTTTAGGGTATTTTAGAATAGCAAAAACAGGTTGTTATTCCACTTCCTCTCTTCTTATAAAATGTGTGGAGTTGCTGATTACACACAGCAGGCTGTTTATCTCCCCATCACAGAATGCTATCATTAAAACACATCTGTCACTGAGCGTAAAAGCAGTTAATGTTCCTATCTTTATGGAGCAGGAGTCAATACATTTGTGTGCTTGGACAACAATTACAAGGCTTGTGATTATAAAAGTGCCATAATTCTATCCTGGTTGGCCTGCAGGTAGGAAATCCCCAAAATGGAACTAAAACAGGTGTAAATCACTTAGATAAATACAGTGTTATTGGTGTGTGAGTCTGTCTTGTGTTCTGACAGTTGGGAACTCTTTATTTCACTTATAGTGACATTATTTTAAAAACAACAGTCCTCATTTGATATTTGAATGCATTTCCATGAAATCTAAAATGTGACTCAAGCCGATTCACCTCACATCACCTCTGTGACTCGAAAAAGCACAAGCTGCCATTGGAACTGCTTTCCAATAATTTCATAAAAACACACACACACACACACAAAGAGGGATCTCCCCTCCAGCTTGCTGTGCTGAGCCGCAATAGTGTTTCTGATGGGATAATCTGTGCGTTGTGTTACAGCCCATGTGAGGAAGGGATTACATATTTATTTGGGGAGTTTTCATCCCGCCTTTACCATCTGTCACCAGTAGTGTGTCCGTAGGACATTTACTAGAGCTTTATAGTGGAGTGATAGGGCAAGAGTGGGTGTGATAGAGATTGTGTTAGAGGAAGAAGAAGTAAGGATGGGAGCTACTGTACTGATTGTAACCTACTTGAGAAACAATTCATCATAGATCTGTGCTTTAAAGCCTTAAAGCATAAAAAACACCTGCAAAATCCTCCTTGACACCTTATGTGGAGTTATATTCAGTAATGTGAAAAGTTGTACCCAGTAGCTTCTGGGCCTTTTCCCATGCTTTCTGTTATAAGAGGGGAAGTCCGTCCATAGATCCTCTTTTTAGTCCCAGGGTGATTAAGAGCCAACACAGCGCTGATGTCATAATCCGCATCGTTGTCGCTTACATTATAGCTGCAACTTGATGGGTGGTCTGGCTTGCTCGGCTGGGCTTGCCTATACTTTTGAAGAGGGGTGGGAGGTTCAGATCAACTAAAATCATATGTGGCACCATAAGGAAAATGTTGTTTTTATGTTGATTTTTTGAAAAGTTGTCAACCCTTGTAATGTTGCAATGTAGCAATCAATGTATCTGCATTCTTTATATAGTAGCTTTTATTATTACCAGCAGAGTTACTGGCATAAATACCGAAACAGTGAGACTGTACCAACTCAGTAAACTTTGCCGTAACCAAACAAAACAACAAGCTGAAAGCTGCTGAAAGGTTCCATAGAGTTTAATCAACTGATCTCGGTCCTTAGGCAGTTGATTGGTAGAATCGTGTGTTCATGTGTCTGTTGGAACAAAAACCTGCAGGCACATTGCCCTTTTGGAATAATTTGGACATGTCTGGTTTAGAGGAACTGCACAGTCAGTAATAATTCTACAATGGTTTCTTCTTCTCTTAGATTCTCTGGCTTGTGATTTATTTTATTAGTGAGATTGTGGATTTGTGGTGCTGATATCTTGTGATTCCATCTGGCTTGCCTGGTCTTGAATGTGCCTGCCTGATATCAACTTTGATCACCTATCTTGGACTACTAAAACATTAAAACCTCCTGTCACACTTGGTTAAATTCATTGCCTGTGTCACAATATTACCAAACTTGCCAGGCACGGCTCTGGCCTTTTAATCTACTCAGACATGGTTGAAGGAGTGGTTTTTATTTATGGCCTGTGCTAGGTGGCTCCACAGAGCGCTAAGCAGGACCCTGACTGATTCAAGAGCCTGACAAGGACCCTGAAACACGCCAGGAATTATAGACTCGAGGTGTACCAGGATGTCTGGGATCACCCCTTCCCTGCAGTATGTCTTTGTGGTCACAGTGACTGTGCAGCTCTCGCAGCATGACTTTTCTTTTTCTTTTAGCTTCAGCTCTTTTCTGGCAGTACACAACATATTTTAGATAAGAAAATCTCCTCAAAATCTCCTCAAAAATATTTTAAGCAATCACATGTTTGCAAATACTGTTCACACAACCAGTGTTTTCTGTCTTTTTTACCACACAGTAAGAAAACACATTTCATTGATGGCTGCAAGTAGTTCTGCCTCTGGTGCCTCTTAATGCAGGATTACTCATTAATAACTTTTTTATACTTTCAATAAATAACTTTCTTAATCTTTTAAATTTGATTTTTAGTTGTGACTGACAGCTGGCACCGTGATGGTGAGTTGAACCAAGTGTCTGAACTCTATTTGCCAGACTTTAACTTATTTGGCTTGTGTTCCACTGGGGGTAAGCTCATGTATTAAAAATGGTTCTAAATCCTGCCGGTTTCAACAGTCTAATGCAGTGATGTCTGCTGTAGAGATTTTATTCAGGAGTTCTCCATCTTTACACAGTAATATTTAGATTTCTTTCCTTAGAAAATGATTTTTTAAAACTACCATTTTCACTAGCTTGATCACTGTATCTCAGATCACATACTTCTGTTAGTACATTGTACTTACTTGTGTAGTGCTCAAATTTCAACAGATTAGTGTTGTCTCAAATCAAACACAGCGAATGATGATTAGCTAGTTAGCAAGCTAGTTAGCGTTTGCATTATTGTCTGTGGTACCAAATCATTACAGACTGCTAAATGAATCCAACTATATATAAACTGTCAGATATAAACTGATTGTTTATATCTGACAACAAAAAAGTATTGGATTTAATACAGTGATGTTCACAACGTTACAACATCCTTGGCCACCATTTCCTGTTTGAACAGTGTTGTCTTGACTGTTTTGAGTGCACCATTCAGTACTCATAGTGCACTGCATTTTTCCATTCTTCATCAGTGTGAATGCACTTATGTACTCAAAATATTAAGTATAAGTACAGAAGTATGAGATGTGAGACACAGCACAAGTCTCAAAACTCTCTCTAGACTGTAGACAGCAGACTTTAACTTCTTTACCTTGTATTCCACCCCAAGCTACACATTTTAACAAATGATTTGAAATTCTGCCAGTTGCTCCATGAATCTATTAAAGTTTAACTTTTTAAACAGTCTAATGTAGTGATGTCTACTGTTGAAACTAAATTCAGGACTTCTCCAACACACCTAAGATAGATATTTTATTTGTTCCTACGGAAATTCAGTTATGTTTAGATTTCTGTGCTGTTGTGGAATTTTGACTCAAATATACCTTTTTTCCAAAAAGTCTTGCATTGCATTAACACTAAAACTGCCAGTTGATTCTCATAGTTTCTTTCAGCACCTCAAAATCTTTAACTCTGAAGTTCAGACATACTTGACCCAAAGCTCACCCATTGTTCCTTTTCTTTTGGGAAGAGCTGCAGGAAAAGCAGCGGGGAAATGGAAAGAAAATAATCTCATGTGTCTTATGACTGTCCTAGAAACTGTCTGATTAAATACCACCAAGCTAGAACTGCAACAACAGAGTATCGTACTAGAAGTATGATGCTCTAGAGGTGTATTGGTGCTGGTATATCTTTGCTTTACCTTGAGACTTGATTCTCATAGTTATACTGCTTTCCATCTCTAAATGTGTTATTTTTATCCAGTGTTCTTCAAAAGTTTCTCTGTTTTAACTAATGGCCTTTTCTGAACCAGAAATGCATTTTTGATCAGTTTCGGTCTCCATATTACATAATCAGCTCTTTTAGAGCTTATAAATGTTTAACTTCTGATGGTTGATTCTGTTAATCATGCAGTTCTTGCTGATCTTTTTCGAGGCAGAGATGGATTTACAGAAAAGTCCTGCTGTTTAAGGAAATTGGGAAGGTATCATCCTGTTTGTGCTGCTCCACATCTTGCATAATGTTTATTATATATGCTCCCCGCGGGGCGTATCATTTAGAAACACAATGTCTCCTTTCATTGCTACACTGATGATGATGTAATGCAGTGGCGTTATTTTCTCTGAAGCCTCTTCTCAAGAGCCTAAGTGATTTACATGCTGGATGGGATGGAGCCACATTTTTTAAAAGATGAATAAAAACAAATCAGTGTTTATCCTTTGGATTATTTAGGTTGTTAAAAAAAAAACTTGCTACAGTCTTCATTACATTACAGTGTGATATTTCAACTCCACCCTCAAGTTTATATAGGTGTACAGTATGTGCTGTTTTGAAATGGCTTTTTATGTTCACTTATGTTCAACTTCTCTTTCCCATTGCATTACAACATCACTTCTAGCTTCCAAACAAGTCTTACTGTTACTGTGAGTCATCCAAAGTCAACTGTGCTTTACTATTGGTTTCCTAAAGCTGTAAATGTTGAGTTCACCCCATATAATGAAAAAAGGTTTTATTCACTTGCTTTCTGCCTCCTTCCCAGTACAATGAAGGTGAATTAAAACTTTTTTCTGGTGCTTCAGCATTGAAAAAAGAGAATCTACAGCAAAAACAGAGTTATTATCATGTTGTATAATCCACAGCCCTTTTCTTTGGGACTACTTTTTCTGTAGAAAGTGCTGCTTTTTGAAAATTTGAAAAGTGTTGACATTGAAGTCTGTTGAAGATTATCCAGACTAGCTGAAAAACATTGTTTCTGGAAAGATGTTTCTTTTATATTTTTTCACCTCTGCTATATAAAATAAAGCCAAAACTATCTGTATGCCAAAACTATCAGCTGATCACTGGTGGTAAGTGAGGAAAAATGTGCTCTTTTCTCCTTTTTTTTTGTTTTTTGTTCTCTGACCTTTTCGATCTTGCATGTAATATCGTAGCAGCCTTTTATCATGCAAAAGGTTAGTCTTTTTTGCCAGACTCATTGGAAAACTTAAAATTAGTAATGCTAATCAAGAAGTTTTTGATACTTTGATAAACTCAAATGAACCATAGAAAAGCATAATTACAAAATGGCAATTCCACATTACAAACTGACATATTTATATTTGCGAAAGGCCAGTCAGGTATTTTCTGGCTCCAATCTTGATCTGAGTTCTTTAATATTGGATATCTGCCATCACTGAGCCTAACCTGATACGTCTATTTACACGGTAGCAGAAAGATATGCAATGTTGATTTGATATGTATCTGGTAGATTGACATAACGTGTAGTCTTGTCTAACGTTGGCACTTCAAGTTATTTAGTTTGTTAATCCAAATACTGAAGGTCCTGGTTCAACTTTATTAAATCGATCTGCTTCAATTATTGAGAGGAATGAAACTTGGAGAATTCAACTCTTCCACCGAAACTGGATTGGTGTTTGAACCACAGAAGCACTCAAAATACATAAAAGTGCAGTGTTACAGCTGCTAGACATCTCTAGCTTTTATGATACACTCACATTATTTACATATTAGATCATGGGAAACAATGAAAATGTCATATCAACCAAGTTTACAATATAAATCAGTTATTGAAAGTGTGTCTACAACCACATAATCTCCTCCTGGAACATGCACCAGAGATCCCAAGGCAATTCATTGTCATATAACATTACACCATTATACTGCATACAGTACATACTGCACAGCACACATTTAATAAATCCATGCAAATTGGCACAGCATATCTAGCACCCCTGCTCCTCATGACTTCCTGTTTCCCCTATACCCTTAAGCCACAAGATCTCAGCTGAATCCTGTGACTCCTCTTCCCTTTCAGTCTTCCGTCCCTTTTCTCGTTCAGGCTTGGAGCAAAGCAGGAGACATCTTCATGTGTTTTCTGTCTTGTTGAAGAGAGACTGATACTCAGATCTGAGCTATGGGAACAAGAGGCAAAGATGCCCTAAAAACAGTACCTCAATCTGCTTATCTCTGTTACATGGTCCCAAATGAGAAGAGAAGCAGATTAGCCCCAGGTAATATCTTTGGTGGCCTCTCTTGTGTCTAATTAAAAAGGCTATCATTTTAGTGAGTACATATAAAGCAGTGATTGAGGTGATTTTCACCAGCTCTATGGGACAATCTCAACGCTTTCAAGAACTCCATTTTCTTTTGATCTTGTTTCAGCTAAACCCGGCTCCTCAAGGATCTAAACGCAGCATAAAAACCTAGAGAGAGAGGACTAACACAGGTTGTAAATGTGATAAATGAGAGGAAATATAAAGTGAGGGCCACATAAATGGATAAAAGAAAGCTCTGGCAATGTGTAGCAGCGTCTGGAAGTATCCTTTTGCCAAACGTGACATGAGCCAGTGGATGTCAAGAAAGATACAGTGCGTTGATTCACGGAGGGCACGATTTGGAAACTGCTAAGCCAGCAGGGCCACTGATTGATGGCGCCTGAAATCCATGCAAACGCATTCATATGTTTCCCCACGCAGCAGCTGTCCCATATTAATCTAATGTAATGAACAATAAACACCCCATCATGATCGGAATTGCAATTTAAAAGTCGCAGTGATCTGTTCTGGGAGGAATTACAACCATATGTACTCCTGCCCGTAAGAGAGGGGAGAGCTACAGGAAACAATGAGTTTCATTGTAAAATCTGTTCTTTTTTCTTTGTTTTTGTTTTTTGACACATGGTTTTATGTGGCGTGGCTCGAGGCATGGCAACGTTGGTCTCTCCACAATGAGGTTGACTTATTTTTTTGTTGTTTTGTGAAATGTCTTGACAACTACTGGATAGATTGTCATGAAAATATTGTCACTTTAGTGATCAGCTGATTTTTTCTTGTGGTGCCAGTTGAGGCCAATGCAGAAGTATCTTCAAGTGTAATGTCACTAATGGCCACTAGATGCTGGCTCCAACTGGCTCTCATTAAAAACTCTCTTTTTTTTCAACAAGTCATTATGGTGTCAGTTGCTTAATTGCCTATTCAGTCCCTCTAATAAGTGTGCTTGCGCTCATTTTGGAAATTATTGCTCTGTTAAGTAGATATTCAGACTTATCTTCTATGTGGGCATTGATTGACAGCTGATTCACCTGCTGTTCTCCCCGGCTCGAGGACTCTCACAGAGTTTGACTATTGTCACAATATTTCAGTTTAATTAATCGATTATCATACTTGTTAGTGCAATTGGTCTAAAATAGCAAATGTCAATGTTCTTAACAGGCTAGTTTTAGCTTGGGTCATTAGAAGATGACCTTAGCATTTAGTCCAAAGCACCTTTGTGCTTAAGAACAGTCTCACAGTGCTGCTAGCAAGGCTGTAGACTCTCTCTGTAGATTCTGACAATAAAAATGTAGTATACTGTATGTGCAGCAGAAAACATATAGACCATAGTTAATTACATGCTTCACTGATAATTAAATCCTTTCATTTTCACAGTGATACCTTACTGAAGCTCATCACTCAGCACCAGCAAATTTTGCCGCAGAGTATCAGACATGAAAACGGTATTTTCAGTTCCTGAGCAGCAGAGACAATAAGGCATTTCTTTGCAACAATCCAGCCCAGGGCCGAGTGGGTCTGAGAGATATTAAAGCAGAGTGACAGATCTAATTATCGCCTCCCCACTTCTCCTGCTCTAACTCTGATGAAAAGTACTACATTACAACAGACATCCTATGCCCTCAAACTAACTTTCACCTTTGCTAATAACTAAGAGCGTAGTTATCTGGAATACCTGCTGAGGGCATGTCTCAGAATTGGCAGAAGGGGATTTGCAATAAGGCTGGATTTATGAAAGGAGGAGACCATCATTATTCCAATGCTTGCTGCGGTGAATGTGCAAATGCCCCCTACCTACTATCTGTCACCTTTCCCCCCTCTCTTTTTCCATGTTTCTCATTTTCTGTTCCTCACATTGCATAATGATCCATGTCACCTCGGCAAAAATCTTGGAGGGTATTATAGTTTCTCTACAGTTTTTCCACCTCTACTCTCTGTCTTGTTTCTGGATCTGGCTTAGGTTCCACTTTTACTCATATTGCAAATGGCCTTGTGATGGGGCTTTAAAGGCTATTCTAAATAGGAGGTTTTGTTTCCACGCACGTGCCGAGCTGCACTCTCAGACAATACAAACTCTAGAAGACCCATTCTGCTGACCTCCCCGCTACTCGGCATCTGCTGCCAGATTCCCTTTCACTTCATACAAATCACTTAGAAAGAGGCGGCAGGCCCCATTCTGTTTGGCAGGATGTTATATCGCCCCTGTGGATTTGTATCCTTGTGCACAGTTCACACTTCGCTGTGCTATTATACCACTTTAGTGCTATCTGTTGGGCCTTTTTGTCTCACTGTATTGTTACTGTTCATGGCCTTTGTGTTTCATAGCACTAATGAAACTCTATGTGTTTGTGTGCTTATGCATCCCTGTGAGATGTACGTAATGCCTTTCAAATGGTGGTTGTCGTGGAAACCTTGGTCAGGTCTGGTCTCCAGCTGGTGTCATAGACTGGAGCATTCTGGGACATGTGACCATGAGGGTTGGTTAATCATCAGCCACCATCTCAGATCCACAGCCACATGACGTAAGTAGTCAAATCATCATGTAATGACCACAAAAAATATGAATTCAAATTTGGTTCACTTTGGCCCTGAGTTTATGTATGCAAGCTGAAGATGAAGGCCTGTGGGTGTGAGGACTACACATGCCAACAACTGTTAAAATAGATGGTCATTTGCATTTTTCAAAGAAATGGCAATTCAAGTTGAAAGACTAGAGGTACTGATTAAATGTAGTGAACCATTAGTAGTTTCCTCCTCTAACTAAGAAGATACTACAAACATAAGACATACAATAATAACCCAATTTGCTTTTATTGTTATCTTTTTACCTTTTTACATAAAAGAGACAGATATCAGAATCATGTTTAAAGGCTAAGTAGTAGCTCTAAATGGAAGATACCCTAAAACAAGGACAACAAAACTAGACAAATGAGCAAAAGTAAAGAGATAATTATGATAAATACATACATACATACATATATGAATATATATTAAACAAGAAAGACAATTTGTTACTGTAAGCTGTGTTTACATGCTTACAAATAGTGAAAGTTATCTGAGTGTGTGGGAGTGCAAAGAAAGTTGGAATACATATTTGATGGATCATTTTGTACATAGTAGGTGGCTTGTGTACAGTATTTATACATTTACATATATGTCCACAGTATACACTCACCAAGCACTTAATTAGATACACCTGTGCAATCTAATGCAGTCCAATATAACAGCTTTGCCATTAATTATACTACATTGTCAGACACGTGATAATTCTACTTTATATTTATGATTGAGGTCATAGTGGGAAAGTATACCTAATTTTGTTTCCACTCCTTTACCATTAATGACAATCAAGCTTCCTAAAAGTAGAATTTATGGCAATGCTGTTGTATTGGATTACACTTGATTGCTTGTTCATGATAAAGTGCTTGATGATACAGCCTGCTTAGGTTTATGTTTGTCAAGAAATGAATAGTTTCTTTACGATTAACAGATAAGATTTAGTTTAAATACATTACAATGTAACAAAGATGGATGAAACTTCTATAAATGACACTAAAACCAACAAATCTTCAAAATGAAACACTGTCTCGGTTAACAAGAGATTTACAGTTGGAGTTGGATGCTTTGTGTGCTCAAATATTCAATCCAGACTCTCTTGATTTTCCCCTACTGCAACATGACAGTTCTGTGCTTCCACCTTTGCAACTCAAAGACAACACTCATTATTCACATGGAAAAGAAGTCGTTTGACAGGGTAATGCATAAATGCTGTAGTGTGATTTAAGTGCATTTTGTGAAAACTGCTCATGTATTAAAAGCATATGTCAGACATCTACATTAATATACAGTATTCAGCCAAATATCTGCAGCCTTTATTCTTGTGCAAACACCCGATAACTCTAAAGGGATTGTCAGCAATCTTATGTATCCATGGTTCAGTGAAAGCACACCAAGCCTTAACGGAACAAAGCAGAATAACATCTGGTGACGATACTTATGGCATTAGCTAGGAGTATCCCCTTAAGCCAAGAAAATATGGACGGAATTAACCGCACACATAAAACATGTATACTGTCAGAAAGGCAGTATATCAGCTGAAGTCGTATGCACAGCCTCCTCTGATACCAGTTGAACTGCAGCGAACCATGAGTCGCCACGCATTATCTGAGTAAGTTATGTAATGCAATTTTATGTACAGACTGTCAGAGATGAATCTCAATCATGTTGCGGAGAAGGGACTGCAGGCCAAAAGGAGGCTTTCTTCTTTAAAGGTTAAGGACAACAAAGTGGTGGCTGCCTTATTTAAACAGGAAGTAAAAGGTATTGTACAAAGGAAGGATGTTCTAGCAATGCATTCGTGTACAGCACCAACATCAAGCTGGGCAAGGAAGTCCACTTTTCCTTGGGCCTTTCCTCTAGTGTGTATCTGCAAGGTTACATGACATGCCTACAGTAAATCCCAGGCTGATGTTTCCTCCTGGAAGTTGTCTGGCTGGCATCCAGTCCATGCTTTTCTTAAAGCTGTGTCCCTTGCGTGACAGAAAGCTGTTATACCTTAGAGGGATGATGTCATCCCCGGGGAGAATTTTTAGACTTGACTGACTTGTTGGTGTTACTTTTTTAACATAGCAAAACATTACCTCTTGACAAAATAAAAATAGTACCTTTAAAAAAAAGATAATAGTTTCCTGTCCCGTTGAGCTGTTTTATCAGTACCGGTGAATGCCATCATGAGGTTAATTACGTTTCCGTTGTTTGTGATGTCTCCAAAGTGGTCTCGCATTGTCTTAAGTCAACTAGTCTTCTTTTAAATCCCTGAATCCAGATTTTTACAATTGTCTGCAGAAGTGATACATGAAACCAAATGTGGTTACGCTGTTTCAGGCTCTCATTGTGCTATGAGCACTTTCCACCAACTGTCTTCACCACAAATGTGCGCACCATGTGTGTGTCTGCACTGTCTCATTTACCAAACCAAACCTTGAGGTTGTGGTCCTGATTTCATTTTGATTAACATCCCAGGCGGGCTCGACTGTTTGTTGTGGTTACAATGGTCGTAATCATTAAAAGTGATGGGGAAATGGGGACCTGTAAATATTATTAGGCTACCTGCTGGATTAAATGGGTAATGCGTTAAACTTAAACAAGGATATATAATATTATTCAGTCAGTTGCTTCACCTGCCTGTCCTGTTCACCAAAGGATTTACATCATTTTGTACATGTACCTAAATACCAATATTGCATATAACAACATAACATTATCAAAGGTTTTCAAATGACCTTATTTTAAGTAATAAAACTACTATAGGGATGCAGCTAATGATTATTTTCATGATCACTCCTCAAATTATTTACATTGTTTTCTATAAAATATGAGGAATTAGAGCGCCTCTGTAGCCTGTAGCCTGTAGGCTGCATTAGTACTCCCTGGGGCCCCTGGGCACTGAAGTTCATGCCCCCCAATCAACTTTTATTTTATTCTGATTGGATAGGAAGCCTTGTAACTCATATTTGAACTCACATTTAACTCACATATTTTCATATTTTGTTTTGGACATACAGTACTAGGTTTCGGACAGTGACCATAATTATCAATATCAAAAGAATGGGTCAAGCCTTGTGTTGTATTTCTGTAGAGCCCCCCCCCCCCCTTTCCCCCAAAAAAGCATACATTTTTTTTCTCTAATCATTGAGGGCCCCTTTCTGCTCAAGGGCCCTTGGCACTTGCCCATATTGCCCATATGGTAGATCAGACCATGCATGCAGCAGAGTGGTTACAGCGCATGTCATATACGTCCCTGGTTGGGGTCCGGCAAGGGACCTTTTGTTGTATGTCATACCCGTTTCTCTGTTCCCCCTTGTTTCCTGTCAGCCTCTCTGCCACCAACTGTGCAATAAATGCAAATTCCAAAACCCAAATATTCAGCTTAGTATCATGTACAACAAAGAAACTCAGCAAATCTTCACATCTGAGAAGCTGGAAGCAAAGAATGTTTGGAATTTCTTCATGAAAAATAACAATGGCGGATTATTTCTGTTAATCAACTAGTCATTAATTTGACTAATCACTTCAGCTCTGAAATAAACATGAGGAGGAGTAAATTCAGTATAATTAATAATAATATTTTGTATGTATCCCATGCTTTCAACCAGTAATCATTTGCTCATATTCTATTCATTCATATCTAATTACCTCACCGTGTCCTCTCACAGTGCCATTATCGGGAGCCTGCGGCTTCAGACCCAGAGTAAACACAGTGGTGTCAGAGATTGAGGAGGGGGGGCCTGGAGGTCACCACGGATACGTGATGACAGCTCAAGTCAGAGGCCTGACTCTTGAGGGGTCACCCAGTTTGTCTGCCAGGGGGGCTTGAGGCACATAAGGCAGTATGGGGAGGTGAAAGAGTGAGTGCTGAGAGTAAAGAATGTGACCACTTGCTCTCTGAGGTTCTTGATCCACATTTACCCTCAAACCTTTATCTGTTTTATTACCCAGCAACAGTTAAATGTATGTTTCATCAGCTCTGAAGCAGCTACAAGTGTACCAACAAATCTCTTAATCATCTTAATGTCTTATTATTATAATATTTCCTATAGTCACAGTTATATTATAAGTTTTTTAAAATTTCAGTTTAGTTTTAGTTAGTTTGACAAGTGATTAAGTCGCTTTTATTTTTATTTTTATTTTGAGGAATTGACTAGTTTTAGTTCCGTTTTTATTTAGTAGTTTTTCAGGTAATAGGAGGCAAACCTTGATTTGTAGAAGCTGGAAAGGATGATATGTTATTATTATAATCTTTAACCATTAACTATGCTCAACCCACAGCAGGGCTCAGCAATTATCACCTGGAGCTAAATCAAAAGCAAAACGTTAAATGGTCTGTGACAACGACAACAAAGCTGATTGTATCTGCAATTGTTAGTTCTTTTTTTAAATTTAGTTTTTATCATTAAATGACACTTACTGATGTAAATGTTGACGATTACAAAGGAGGTTACATCTGAAGTCACACCTTTTCCTCATTTTTTGATATTTAACATGCTACTGAATACATATTGCTGTTTTTAATCCTTTGAAATCAGTATTAAATGGTGTAAAAGTAGCAATTAAGCCCCCTACTTTTGACATTTTTCATCAAATATCTTTATTTTATATTCCAAAATCTACATGAACTAATGAATACAGTCTATCTAGTAAGAGATTAAACTTGCTTTATAAGAAATGATCTCTATTATAAATCATGTTTCAGTATCCATGAAAAACACCTGAACTTAGATTTTAGTGCTTAATGGGTACAATTAGAAAAAGTAATCAAATGTAATAAGTTACATTACTTTGATGAAGTAATTGAAATAGTCACATTGTGTGTCAAATTTTAAATAGAGTAACTAGTAATCTGTAACTTTATACATTTCCAAAGTAACCTTCCCCTCACCGCCTGCTCCCCACCACATGCTCCATAAACACTCCTAGTGGCAGTGACAGTGTTAAAAAGCGCTCAACCGGAGTCTCCACCTTTTTATGTAAATGTAAGTGTGAGTGAGTGGGACCTGAGGCGGAGAGAGCGCTCAGTGAATGGAGGGTGGAGGGTAAGGAGGAGGGGAGGGGGGGAGTTGCCTTCACGGATGTGTCCCTGCGCTCACACAAGGAGGAGGAGGAGGAGGTGTGGATCTCTTTCCAGTGTTGTGCATCTATTCGGGGGTAGAAGAGAGAAGAAGAAGCATTAGCATTACCTCTTTAGATGCGAACGTGCAATCATGTCAGGAAGCTGTGTGCTGTGGAAGGACAGCATCTGAATAATCCACACAGGCGATAGAAACGCTCTTTAACGGAATAAAGCGATGGGTGGCCAGATAACGCGAAATGCCTTTTACGGTAAGCATTAAATACATTGTGGAGGGTGTGTATATTAAAATAGAGTGTGTATTGTTAAGGCTTTCACATTCAGCTTTGTTAATTTAATGCTAAACAGTGAATGAGTTGTTAATTTACAGACGGTTGTTAGCTAGGTTGTGCTGTCAGGTACCATAAAGCTACTATAGCTTCTATTCGCTCACTGTTACGTCACTACGTTAATTAGAATAGTGCACGAGACGCGCAGCTGCGTTCTAATGTATTGTTGATTAATGCGACGCAAACAAACAGGACGTCACCACCTATAGGCCAATAGAAGAACACCTATACATCCACGTTTAAGTGTTTGGCATTGTTTATATTATGTAGGCGCTTGTCGGTTAAAGGATGGAAAGTTGTGGGGTTTCCCTCTTTGCCCTGTGCTTTCCCCCTCATTAATAAACAGAGACAGTGTGTGCAGCTGTGCTCTAAAAAATCCATACATTGATTTCCTATTGCATTATTCTGTGTGGGAAGAGTGAGATAGGGTGCATGGTTTTGCAGTGTTGCAAAAAAAAAGAGAAAGAGACAAAGTGGCTTGTGTTGATGTTGAAGTAGGGTTGTGTTGATGTGTAACAATTTATCTTATTGTGTGTGAAGTGTGTGATTTTTAAAAAAAAAAGTGCTCCCAGGGACAATTTTTATGGCTTTACTATCAGTTAATGAACAGTGGAAGTGAACAGCAGGCCAGCTTCAGGCCTTGTGTGGTGTGTTTGATGCTCCCTGTGGTGACAAACAGCAAATTATAAGGGCCCGACCCATACTGGATTTTTGGGGCTGATGCCGATACCAATATTAGGGAATAAAAAACATTTCTGATATCGATATATATCAACTGACAGTCATACAGAATATATAAAACGCACGTTTTTTGGGATATGGTTATCAAACCCTTGTGATAAAGATATGTAATGCTGGCATGATGTGTTACATTTTAACTATAAACACAGTGCACTGAAACTATAAACTTCACTGGGAATTTAATCATTATAAATTCCTATAAACAATAAAACCCATATAACAAAAAACCGTGTGTACATATATATTAAACCTGAATTAAGAAAAAAATCAAATATACATAAAACCTATATAAAGTAAAAAAAGATATTGGTGCATATAAGATAACACATGCCGATACTGATATATCTGTGATAGGCCAATATCGGCCTATAATATCGGCTGACCGATATATAGGTCTGGCTCCAATACTCATCGTTTATTTACATTTATTTAAGATAAGATAAGATCAAATAAGACGTATCTTTATTGATTCCCTTGGGAGAAATTCAAAATTGATGCTGCAGAACAAATAGGAGCAGCATATGGGTGAAAATGATTTTTAAAAAATCAAATTAAATTAAATACAATATACAGTAAACAATTTCTGTGTAAATAAATCTGCAATATATAAAAGTCTTTTTTAGTGGGAGTGGGAGGTGCTGGAAGCTGTGGTGTTGTGCAATAAAAGAAATCCGTTCCTCTTTATCACCAGAAAAATAAGAATATAAAGGTTGGAACATAGGAAATAAACTCCATGCATTAAGTCATTATAACAATAGAGCTTCTAGTGATTTTATGTTAGGGCACCTGTATGCCAGTTAAGTCATTGCTCCTGCAGCCTCTACTGGTTCAGACCACCTGATCATTCTAATTAAAGCCCGAGATTAATCCAATTAGTCAAAGAGGGACAGGCTAAGACAGCCGGAAGAGGAGGCTATAGGTTCTCACTGGGATCAAGGTTAAATCTCCAGTAAATTACTTTGTGTAAGATGTTTTTGTTCAGTAAACTATTTATTTTATTTATGATGTAATAGTGCACTGTGTAAATATTACCATTAAAACAGACAGGCTCAAATCAGAAAATGCAAACATAGTATTGGTTATTGTTTAATTGTAACGTGTCTGTTTTGTATTAGATGTCTGACACCATATTTAGGTGTATTTTGTTTTGAATCTGCTTTTGGTTCGCATTTTTTACTTTTTAGGTATTTTCATGACTCATAGATGAATTATATGCAAGCGTTATTTTCAAGTGACCAATGCAATGTAAAGAACTGAAATGATGTTTTAGTGTGTTTTAGGCATCTATAATGGGATTTACATATAGTAATATTTATGCATTTCAGAATGAGCAGTCAACTAACAGCAGTTAAGTGTGTACTGTACTAGTGTACATGCAGCTAGTCCATGTTTGTAGAGTATAAACATAGTACAAGTTATTTTTACCCTGTTTACCAGCATGGAATAAACTTAAAGCAGACTCTTTCCTTGCAGGAGTCTAATGAAATTCTTTCCTCAACATCAGCTTGTAAATGAGAAGTCCCATTTTATAGTTTGCCATTGCAACTGACTGCCAGTCCTTCATGTGGACAAGTTTGGCAATTTCATTGTTCATTTGTTCATTAGTTTCTTTCTATTTTCTTCCACTCTTATTCATCTTTTAAATTTCCTCTGGCATCGCTTGCCTTGTTCTACACTAGACAGTATATCTGGTGTTATTTGCGCCGGCTCCTCCAATATTTAAGCGCAACAGAATTGTTGTGAGAGATTTAATGCTGCGTTCCACCTGGGCTTTTTCCTGCTATTACAAGCCAAAATGTCTGCTTTGATTTTGTCCAAAATCACACTGCACTCACCCTTCGCCATTTTGCAGAATTACCCGCTATGTAGTGTTGTTCAAATGGAATGGAATGAAAAAGAAGTAATATCCTCAGTGACTATCCCACAGTGCAATTTGTCACATTACGCAACTGTGAAAATGATCATTGTGCAACTCTACATCTGTAGATTATGACGCAAAATGACAATGATTCATAATGCTGCTCACTATAGAGACACTACACTACACAGTGTTTGTTATATAGGGGTGGAGGAAACAATGGAGTGATTTTGGACACAGTCTATTACTGGACCTCGCCTTTGTGGCAGCATGACCCACACCCATCACTGTATCATGACTACAATAGATAGATAGATAGATGGATAGATGGATAGATAGATGGATAGATGGATAGATAGATAGATAGATAGATAGATAGATGGATAGATAGATAGATAGAATGGTGTGACAGGCAGTTCTAAAGTTGTTTTTACAAGTGAATGGGGAAGAGACTGTTAATCCCAATTGGAAGAAGAGAGGGCTAATCTGGATTTAATTTTAGAGTGCAAGTGTTGCCATGGCGACACACTGCCATTGCTAGAAAGCATTTGATTGCTTTAACTGCTTGTTTCTGGAACTGAGAAGAGAGAACAAACTTCAAAGACCAAGAATCTTATATTTGGACCCTTCCATTTAGGTTTTTCTCAGTACTTTAAGGAAAAAAAGCAACTCGCAGAACTTTAACTTGCTAAATTGATATGGAGAAAAAGCGCCACCCTTCTAATGACACACTCGTTTACATGTATTAATGAGAAAGAAAGAGTTTGGTTTACTGATGTTTTACTGAGTTGCTCCGTCCCAGGCTGTTCTCAGGTGTGAGGCGGTGGAGCAAGTCCAAACAGCATTTGCTGAGTCGGTTGCATAATTGACTCTGCTGAGTGTGTGGGAGCTCCACTTGTACGCTCCCGATTGACTGGAAGTGGGCCAGTGTCTGAGGCTGCATAGGCAGATTCGATAGAGCGTCTGGCTCCATTTTCGAAAAGGGAGCCAGCTTCAGTATCCAAATGCAAAGTCAAGATAGAGCCGAAGTGATGCCACGATACAAAGTAAAGTTTCTAATTGTGTGTCTATATATGGGTTTGTGTGTGTGTGTGTGTGTATGTACAAGCCAGCCCCTTTCATCCTCATCCTCATGACAGTTCATCTTCAAGGCAGCGCCCACATAATGACTTCAAGCCAGTACCGAACAGCATCTCGCCTGCTTTCAGTCAATACACGCTGCATATCATTACGCCTCTCCACCAGCCTGCTCTCTTTTTTTTTTACAGCCAGTGTGTATGCTAACAATATTATTTCTTATTGATTAATGGTGTGTCAGAGAATGCAGTGAGAAAGACTAGCGGGCCGCAGAGGATGGATGACGTCACCAGACTTCATCATCTCATGTCGTCTCACCTTTCACTGCCAGGTCACCACAATGTGAATTATTGATAATGGAGTGTCTATGCAGTAGGGATTGGATGCTGGAACATATTCCTCTCGGTTTAAAAGACTAATTTTCTAATATATATATATATAATAATTACTTTAAGGACAATAGAACACTTGCAGTCAGAACTTGATGATTTTGACTTACATTTAATCTTGAAAACAGGGTAAACTGTGATTAACATTGTTCTTTTATTTATTATATGGATTAAACAATCAATTAATCAGAAAAAAACAACATTTAACAGATTATTTGGGATTAAAAGGAACACTTATTTGAAGCCCGGCATTAGGGCGAACAGTAGATATTTTATCCTGGCTGCAGACCTCTGAGTCACCACCAGCTACTCTGATTTGTGCAGCAAAACAAAAAAGGTCTGTTGTTGTTCTCGCTGATTATGTTTCTGCCAGTTAGAGAAACAAATCCACCACAGAGCTTTTAAAGGCGGGTTTAAGTATGAAGATGCCAGCTACACCCATGAAACACAGTGATGGAAAAATGGCATCAAAAAAATAACAACCTCATAGTGATAAGAATTCAGGAAGTAAGAAATAATCTAGCACATGATCCCTTATAAAACTATAAATGGTAGTTTTTCCACTTTGGTTTTTGTATTGGTTAAAAAAGGGGGATGTAACATGTTGAATAGTAAGCTAGTGGTGGTAGGAGATTTTGTTACTTTTTGACAGAACCAGTCCAACAGGTTCCTCTGTGTCCAGTCTTCACGCTACGCCAGGGATGTGCAAACTATTCCATAAAGGGTTCATGTGACTGCAGGTTTTCATTCCAACCAATCAGGAGCGCACCAGGTTTGACTCATTTCATCAACTGATCTCAGTCTTTAGACAGTTGATTGGTTGAATCGTGTGCTCTTGATTGGTTGATCGACTGGACAGATCCATCGCTCGCTATCAACTAGTTACTGCAAACACACACAGGTTTGAATTACACAATCACCTGATGCTGCTCTGACCATTGTCATTATGTAACCCCCCCCCCCCCACCCCACCCACCCACCACCACCACCACCACCACCGTGCCCCATTACCATTACCATAGTCACGAGTCATCTATCAATGCATCAACACTGAACGACTGGATTTGTCCTGGTGTTGCCTAGCAGCGCGTCAAGCCCTCTGGTTACCACAAACAAAATGAGCGATGAGCCCGTAATGAGTTCCCGGTACCTGCGTGTCCAGGTGTAGGACAGACAGCAGCTACAGTTACTATCACCGCCACAGAAGCAGTCCTCCCTTGTCATCGAGCCGTGGCCACAGCCTATTAGGTTTCAACGCTCTCGGCCTGTATCTGTGTACTGTAACATCTGTCATGCGTGTAGAAAACGCACATGCAAGGGGAACTATGGAGATGAGTAAGATCAGGCAATGTAATACCCTGTGAACTTCACTGTACATACGCTGTGGGCTTCTGCCAGCACATATAGCACATTAAAGCCATCTCGCCCAAGCTGTAGTTTCAAGCATCTAAGCCTAAATGATAATGCGTGTGATTAATCGCGGCTATTACGGCGTGATTCATTTCACAGTTTGTGTTACATCAGGCTGAAATGCCATTTTGTCATGAGTCAGTGGGATTGAATACATCATCCAGACACTGCTATGTAAACATCATTAAGATGTTGTTTGTCATTGCCCTCCAGGCTTGTTGGTAGTGTTATAAATGACACTGTCAGCAGATCCACTGAGAGAAAAATCAAAGAAAGAACTTCTGGAAGAGTAACGTTTTACACGGGTAACCATTTGTAAAAGACTAACTGCATGCTTTCATCTGCCCTGCATCACTGATGATTGCAGTTATTCTAGTCGATTAATAGATTTGTTTTCCAGCCATTGAGTTAATGGGCAAGTTTTTTTTATAATCAATGGATCATTTTGAGTGTTTTTTTAGGAAGAAAAGTTTAAATTCTCTGATTCCATCTTCTCAAATATGTTCTGCTGATATGTATTCCTCTATGACAGTAAACTGAATTTTTTGGGTTGGTCAGGACAAAACAAGACATTTGACATTTTACAGACCAAACAACGAATCGCTTTATCAAGACATTTTGTGTCTTTAAGACCTTTGTTCTTTATCTGAAACAGTGCCAAACATGTTCTCTATGGTTAATTTCATTGACGGATTCAAAGCACAGGAGTTCATAAAGATTGTTTTATTGTAATAGGTAATATGATAAGCTTCACTGCAAATGCACATATGTAGAACTTGTAATATTACATTCCACTCTACTCCTGTCTTCATTCTTGCACATTCCCATGTTCTCAAATGTTTTAAACACTGAATGTTAGAAGGTATAACAGATCCTCACAGGCTGTGTCTATGTGCCTGCTCGAAAGTCTCCTCGGATGAGTGTTAAACTGGGCTTTTCATAGCAACAAGTACAGGGAGTGGGTTGGTATGTGGGCTACCTGCGCTTCATAAGCACTGATAGGCTGTTGTGACTGAACGCTACAGACTCATCATGTTTCCACTGCGCTAAAATTAGGCATAATGGTTTGGTTATATATGGTGGAGATCTGGGTCTGTGGTACCTGCCAATACTAGTCGAGGTGTGTTTTAGCCTACCTGGTTAGGAGATACATGAGCAGGGTAAGCTGATTAGAACAAAAGGATTCTTTACATAGAGATAATTCAATGTACTGTACATGTATATGAAGCAGTAGACCCTCCTAATGGGGGGGTTTGGTGTTCTTTTAGACAGTAAGTCACCAAAGCCTACAAATGTTACCAGGAATGACCATTTGCAGACCTTTTGGCACACAGTGCAAAAGTACCACATATTAGTATGCATTACTACACATGATTTGCAAATAATATTCAATCCAATCCCATATAGTCCAATACAGTCTAACCGTTACCTTTTATGAGAACATTCAATTCTGAGAGTAGCTTTTACAGTTGTTCCCTAAGACCAGGAAGTACTTTGCCTAACAGATACTGAGCAAATATTTGAATAGTTTGCACCCACCTATAAAGTTCTATTTGCATGGTAAACCACTTAGCTGCTGGTTGGTGAGTAATGACTACACAGTTCGACGGATAAAACACACACCAACGGACACATTCACGACACAGCTCACCTCTCACTTGCCGTCGTCGGGCCTAGATGAAAACGGTTGAGAGATTAGCTTACCCCTCCACAGAGATGTCCACCAGGCTATGACAGGTATTAGCCGCACACGAGCCTGTGTATCGCAATGAGGGATTGGAGCTGTCCATGTGTGTGTTATTATTAGTGGGATAAAGACCTCTGCACTTCGGGGGGGTAAATACAAGCTCCTCACCCTATTTGTTCATAATAAGACATCTTTGACCTTTGACAAAACGACTCCAGCGATAACACACTTACATAAAGCTATGGGACCAAACAGGGGTTTATAAGAGGCAGTTGTCAGATTGATGTTAACAGGAGCCATTTTCAAGCCGTTTACATTAAGGGGTCTCGTGTTGGGGTCTGTATACATGAGCGTACACTACAGGATTTGTGTTACTGAGGTAATTGGAGGACTGAGACCATTAGCCTTGAGGCTGCTTTTTTCTATCTAATAACTTAAAGCTACAACATGGGATTCCAGAGCACTCGCTGAATCTTAAATAGTAGAGCAGCTATGTGAGAGAACAGCTTCCTGACACATGAAAAGACTATTTGTTCAAATTTCGACAGAGTAAATAGGGAGCTTTACTGGGGTTTTCTGTGGTCACATATTCCAAGGCCATGCTCAGACAGACAGTAGCCCTCAGGCAAAACACCATGTGATGGTGTCGGCACGTTGCTACAGGATACCTGCGACAAGATAAAATACTAACTAGGAAGTCCAGTTTTGAAGCCTTATCAGTTTATGTTGCTTTCAATCGTAGAAAGTTATCACACAGCAGTCACAATGTTGTGTTCACCTGCTATGCCCCTATATAAATTTCTCCCTCCAATAATTTCAGAGTAGAAAATAATCATAAAAACGAAACTTCAATAAAAACAACTTTTCTCTCACTCTGAATTGTCTTTAATGTAGTGTATGACATCAAAGTTGAAAGATAAGATAAAAGGAAAAGTGAGAGGTGATGCCAAGAATTCATAACTGGAAATGCTAACGCTTCAGTAAGGGCACACTTAAAGGAATAGTTTGTCATTTTGGTAAATAATGACTTTCTTATCAAAAAAAATAGATGAAAAGATTAAGTTAGCTTCATATTTGCCTTATAGCTATGAGTACCATTGTTCTACTCATCTCACTCTGTAAGAAAATAGTGTTTGCCAAAATGCCACTAATGCTACTTCTAAAACAGTCTGAGTATACTCTGCGCCCATTCACTTTTAGAGTGCTCATTAAGTAGCAAAATAACACAATCTGCACTATGTTGGTCAGTTTGATCTCACTGGCTCAGTATAAATTGAATTGGTTCAAACAGACATGAAGATAGTTTCAGCATTGTTTTATTTTGGACGGAGATGAGCAACGAAAGCCAAGATTAAATGCTTAAAATTGGCTCTGGTATGACTTAAGGTTATGTGTAAAGGGAGCACACAAAGGAAACACACACTTCCTCTTCCACACATGTTAGCTTGGATTGCAAAAGGGGTCAAAGTGTCACAAAGACACTTGGATACCTTACTAATGCAGTGTGGCTGCTCAGGGGACAATTCAATTGTTACAGTGTTTGAATCATTATATCCTTCAGTTGAGTGGAAACAAATACGTGCAAAGTTGTTGAGTCACTAAGAATGTATTGTTGTACTATATATTTGGTTAAATGACAGATTAAACCGTCTATCAGAATAATGCTGTTGCAATTTACATATTTTTTTACTACGTAAATTGATCTCTGTTTGTTGAATGGACTTCTAAAAAAGGACACATAAGAGGAGTAGCAAAAGTCTAGAATCTGATGCTATAAATATCATTTTGTTGTGCCCTGGCAAACAAAAGGCATCTGTTGTATCCTAGTTGATAGATGCAGAGTGAAAGACTGCACTGATCAAGACCTTTAGATACAAGGGGTTGCTAAGGAACATGAATTCACACTCAGCCTGCTTCTCTACAGCAGCTGCACCTCTTTACAGCCCGGTAATGCATTCTGCTCAATCTGCCTTGGACCATGTGCGTCCACATTCAACAACTGCTCTCCTGTGGCTCCGTCCGAGACAAAAGGCTACAATGATGCTCTTAGGTTGAGGCTATATCGAACAGTAGACACGCTTGCGGGATGAAAAACGGGAAGGGTCATTATTAGATAAACACAGACGGAAAGGGAAAAGAGGGAGACAAAAAAAATAGAGAGAAAACAAAGCCTGCTGTTTTTCTCCAAACTAGCGGCGCGGTCTTATCAGGGCTCCACAGGACATCTGCTGCCGCTACCATGTTCACTTTAATCGGCTTGTTTTATGAATAAGTGTACGATCCATTAAAATCAGACAGTCCTCTGTGATTGTGATTATGACATCGTGTCTAGATAGAGTCCAAAGCACCATGAACCCAAAATTAACTAAAAGTTTATCTTGACATTTTCAATTACTATCACCTATTTTGAGAGCAGATACAGACCATAAAGTGGGATTACATTTCAGCATTCCCACAACACACAACTACACACTAAAACACTGTAATGTTGTTAAAAAGATCAGCAAATCATACTTTTCATCTTTCTTTAGGATTCTCATTAGTGTAGATAGATGGTGTTGAGATGTTTCCAGGATATCTACGTGGAGCTTGATTAGAAAAAAACACAGCACTAACCAAAGCATCAGTTTTTACCTCGATGTGTTTCAGATTTGGAGAGATGGGGCTTCCTCTCGAGCCAGTAATGTAAGGCAGACATACCAATTTCTCCACTGACAGGAGCTTGAATAGTTTGTAATGCAACACAGCTGTGCTCGCGAGACAGGTAGTGCTATGAGTCAGGAATGGGACTGGATCTCTAGCATTATTGCTCCCTGGACGTACAAGTAAAACCCCTGCTGGATACAAAAAGTCTTTAAGCATTAGCGTCTAACTCATGTAAAAGTAAGAGAAGACGAACTGGGAGGAGGTGGACAAACAAAACACAAGTACTGCGACTTCTGGAAATCATTTGGCATCCTAAGGGTAGTATAACACACTGAAGGAATATCAGATGGCAGAATTTTGGAGAATTCCTTGTCGAAACCAAGGGTTCTGCTTCAGAATACTAATTAGCAATTTTAATCTTGGCACTTGCCAACTCTGCAGAATCTGTGAAGTTGCTCCAGTACGGTTTCTAGTGGCGGCTCAAGTGCTGTGGTCGTACCCCCCTTGCCCCCCCACCCCCTCTCAGACACTCTCTCCATGCCTCGTTCAAACACATTTACTCTCCATGCATCTAATTATCAAGTCAGTCGAGTTCTTGACTCTTGGCAAACAGCTATAGAGCTCACTGGGTTTTGATGAATCATGTGACCTCAGAGTTTGACATGTAATATTTATTATGAACTTATGGAATTATTTAGCTGAAAATCACAAAGAAATGAATTGTGCATGACTGCTTCTTGTATTATGTATTAATCCCAGCTTTGAATGAGCAAAATAATGGCTCACATTATTAGTATGTACATGGTATGTAGTACGGTGCAACTGCATAATAATAACTGCCAACTTCTGCTGGACTTGTGGTGACAGATGCTCAACAGATTGGCTCACAGCAGACATGGATCATCTTTGCACATTTACTAGCTTTCAAAAAGTCTATCTGTCTGGGAACAGTGAAGGTTTGTGAGTAATCGAAGAGCATAATTTCTGCTTTGGACATGTGTTGCAAACTTGACCGGCATAGAGATTTGCTATTCACCCTGCAGGGCCCGATGTGATTATCTCTGATTAGCTTTTTACTCCAGTGCTCACAAATAATCAACAAAGAGCCAAATAGAGGGACTCAGAAATCTTAGATTATGCTGTAATATCTGATGTGATTTTCTGTGATGCAAAGCTTTTCATCAAGTTCAAAACAAACACATCAGACACTAATTACGGCGACTGAACCAAACCTCCTGTTCATAATTAGGAGCAGGTTTCACGGTGAAGCTCATCCCTCATTTTTTTGTTGTCTCTCTTTGCCTCAGACTCCCTTGGTGGCCCGTTCCCATCCACGTCACACCGATGTCACCACAAACCCAAGAGGTGCCTGCCTATCCAGTATGGCAGCGTCGGCGGGGCCCTTCCCATCAGCCCACTCCTCTTCCATCCTAACGCAAAGGGTTCCCAAATTGTCATGGACCTCGCTCAGAAGACAGTCAAGAGGCAGGCCAGTTTCTGCAACGCCATCACCTTCAGCAACAGGCCCATCGCCCTGTATGAGCAAGTCCGCCTCAAGGTATTTTTTTGTTAGAGTGGGAGCACTTGAGCCTCCAAAAGTCTAGGAGCTTTAAAACTGTAAAAACTACTGTGGAATCCCAGAATGTAGACTCAACTACACATTCTGCTTTGGAATGAAAACCATATATAATCAATTATGGCGTGAAAGTAGAGATTATAGTGGTTATTTACAGAGATCACAGATTGAAGCTTTACATAAACTCTTGTCATTTAGCAGTAACTGTATCATTTCCTGAATGAATCACATTTGGTTCCTTTCTCCCCCAGATTACTAAAAAGCAGTGCTGCTGGAGCGGGGCTCTGCGTCTGGGCTTCACCTCCAAAGACCCCTGCAGGATAAACCCAGACAACCTGCCCAAGTACGCCTGTCCCGACCTGGTCTCCCAGAGCGGCTTCTGGGCTAAGGCCCTGCCTGAGGAGTTCGCTAACGAAGGCAACGTTATCGCCTTTTGGGTCGACAAGAAAGGCCGCGTCTTCTACCGCATCAACGAGTCCAGTCCCATGCTGTTCTTCAGTGGAGTCCGCACAGCTGAACCCCTCTGGGCCCTCATTGATGTTTATGGTCTGACCCGTGGAGTGCAGCTGCTAGGTAAGATGGTTACGGAAGTGTTAAGGTTAGGTGCCCTAACCGGGCAAAGCAGGCAACTGCCTCAGGGACCCAAACCCTCAAGAGGTTCTAAATGCCCCACGTCCCCTGTGTGGCAATAAGTTTATGGTCATTTAATGTACTTATTATTAAAATGATGAAAATGAAAAGGCTTTTAAGGCAATAATATATAATTGAATATTGCAGGGTTATGTGCCTGACTATTCCCTGGCAAGTAAGTCATTGCGCCGGGCCAAGAAATAGTCAGGGCCAATAACCCTCCATAAAACCACAACTTATTCTTACACTGTAATTATTGTACAGATCAAACAAAAAACATATAAGGTGTTAATCAAAGAGCTTTAGCGCTGACAGCAGACAGATTTTGGACAGAGCCAGGCTGGCTGTGTCCAGCTGTTTCCATTATTTATGCTAAACTAAGCCAACTGGTTTTCTGGTTGTAACTTAATGTTTAACATAAAGACACAAGAGTGATATCAATCCTCTCTAACTCTCAGCAGGACCGTGAATAATCACATTTTCCAGAATGTCGAACTATTCCTTCAAAACGACAGTTGAAGTAAATCTTGAGGCATAACATTTTATATTATGCCTACATGTATTTTCTTAAACAAATTTGTATTTAACAACTAAGTTTAGGAAGTATAAGGGGCTCAGTCGGGGCCACAAGCTCACTATTTGTAACAGACCCACTGGTGTGCTAATCCAGCCATGTGAAGGTGTATTTGTGGAGCAAAGCTCTGTCAAACCTCTGTCAAAGCACTATGCCAAGAACCAACTAACTTTTCCCAAATCTATTAAAAAGCCTAATTTTCAGTTAAATTAAAGATCTTCTATAAAAACATTTGCAATTGTGGTGTTATCCCCTATTGTTACTTCTGCTTTTAATATTTTCAACTGGGGATTTTGTCATGAGACGGTTTATTTTCAGATGACCTTAGATTTTGGTGTTTTCACTTTCCACATTTCTGTAGATGACAAGTCAGATGTTTGTGTCTTTGTGTTTACTGTAAACAGGAACCCCTCTGCCCCTGTATACAGCAAAGCTTTCCACGAAGCAATGGAATCACAATGAACAAAGGCTATCTTTATCTCAACAATATTTCTCCCCCTGTTTACATGAATACAGAGCCGAGGGGGGAAAAAACACTCTGTTGAGCATTATCAAGGTATGCTAGGTAGCTTAGCATACATACCACAGAGGAATAGCACAGGATAGTATGGCGAAGGCTTTGATGTGAGAGAATGTATGCACATATTTCTTTTCCCTGGAGATTCACTGCTGTCATCCCGTCTGTTGTTAAAAATAGACCAGGGGTCACATGTCCCATAGATAGCACATTTGATTGTAATTGTGTGTTGTGTTGATTGACACTGGTATCTCAAGGCGGGTCGGGTAGGATGTTTAGTATCTTTAGTATGAGATGTCCCATATTCTATGTTTCTGTATGGTTTCTTGGTGTTAGTTGCCATATTCAACATACATCTTAATAGATTACTGTTTACAGAGAGGGAAGAAAACAATGGACTTATCAGACAAAGGGAAATGCAGAAAAAGGTTCAACTATCAAACAGCAGAGGCCCACTCTATTCTACCACCCCAAGGTTTGGTCTGATTGAAGTCTCTGTAATGCATCTTTCTAAGAGATGTCTGGCTTCTATGCAACAGCGCTCCGAGCACCATTTCAATCAAAAACCGGGTTTCTCTTAGCCCTGCTTAAGTAGTTTCTACTGTCTTCTTACCATCAGACCATATGTAGGGTTGCCTACAGTGCAGAGGCTCCTGTTCTTCAGGGGGCCGACAGACTGACATCCAACCCCCACAAACAGAGGCTTGTTCAGAGGAGTGGAACGCTACCGAAGTTTGAGATAGAAATACATAATCTAGACTTGACGTGGCCCTTTGTGATGCTGAATGGCCAATTGTGTCAGCTCTGTGCATCACATTTCTGCGCGCAACGCTCCATGAACCTTTCCCCATCCACGGATAAGCCCTTGGGCTTTCACATCTGAGGCCTTTCCCTTGCTTTCACTCCTTATTTATCAGGCATTTGAGGAGCTGCTGTAGTGGGTTTTTTTTTTCATTCTCAATTTGGCGACAACAGATGTAGCAATAAAAGGAGTAATGATTCTGCCTTTTTCACTTTAATTTATGTCTTTTGTTACATTCTCACTGAAAAGCTCCACTACTCTCTAACCTGTGCCTTTGTTCCTTGCTGCTGCAATGACCAAAATTGCCTTCTGGGATCAATAAGAGTTGTATTCTCTACATTTCAGCATTATTCAACAGCGAATGAGATTATTCATTGTACCTCCTTGGAAATACTATAATCCGCACTACATAAAGATTGAATTAAAATTCTGTGGTGGATTAAGTTTCCAGCTCAAAGACAGTTTGTACAGCTTGTGTATGTAGCTCTATCGTAATGTAAATTAACAGGGGGGCCTCTGGCATTGTCTCTCGTGTCTCCTTTCAGCTGGGATACACACAAACACACACAAAAATGCACGCACCTTCAAAAGCAGCTTCCTCTGCCAATTCAAATCAGCCATTCTACCTGTCTTCATATCCCTTTGTGTTCTTCTGCTTCCAGCTGCTGCATTATGCTTCTCATGTTTCTCATTTTATGTCGCCCATTTTATTTAAGGGGTCCTGTGTATCTACTGTACTCTCTGTCAGTGTGTATTTGGAGAAGGGTTTTTCATGAACACCTAGCCGTGTGCTCTGGTTTATCACAACTAATGGTTAGACAAGTGGAAGGCAAGTTTTGTTGCTGGAGTTCACCGTTTTTCCACCTCCTACTCTTACAACCCACAGAAATCCTTTTTATTCCTTTTTCCAAAGGCAAAAATAATAAGAAAAAATTTCCACTACCCAAACATAAAAGTGTATTCTTTGAAATGTATTGGGGATGGAAGGAAGGGATTAATGGATGATTTGACTGCAGTAACTCGGAGAATGATTTGGTTGTTCTAGTCCTCATTATAAATATATTGGAACACATTTGAACACCTCAAAGCTACATTAATTGATATTTAATGGCCACTTGGGGGCAGCAGAAACAAGCTGAGACCACACCACATTTAATCACTGTTTAAGTTGATATGTCAAGCTTGTCAGTTGCCAATTTAGACATCCAACAGGCTATTCAATTCAGCATTAAATTGGAGTCATATTTGTGTCCACCAGATGAATGTTAAAAATAATAACTCTCCTTTTAGCTCCAGTTTTGGTCGTCTCCACCACCTAAGAGCAATATCTGGCTCTTTAGCCTCTAAATGCTCCACTATGTCAACCAGCAAGTCGTTTACTGTATGCGAGCGGGAAAACCAAAAAAATACACCAAAATGCTTCTTGGAGTTAGGGTGAACTGCTTGTAATAATAGATAATTATCTGTTCTTCATCATCATAAGCAACACTGTTCATATTACACATTCATTCAATATTTATTTTCACTCTCAACATCAAATAACAATAAACATCACTCAGTAGGTTCATATGGTCCAATTATTTGGTCTCTATGCATCCTCTTGAATTAACAGTGGAGCAACATCTGAAATCATTTTTTCCAGGTAATTCTGTAGTTTGAATCTACTCACTGAAGTACACATATTCTTTATGTAATGCATCTGTAGTGTGACTTCAAACTAAATTTCACCTTCAGGTTTTTCCCCTTTATTGCATATTTTAGTTACTAAAATATGGTAATATGTCAGAACACAAAAACCAATTGTTATTATAAAAACATTTGTTACTGAAGACTGTTACTGAGAATTTAAAATCAGGTAATAACATCTGAGCATGAAGAATCTTTAACCCTCGCTTTAGTCATGTGGTCTATTTTTGATTTAGAAATATTTATCGCAGCCGCTTGAATTTTGAAAAATTCTTCCTTGCACATATTCGGAGTGCCATCTTAAGAGCATGGTGCATGTGCCTTTGTGTCTTGAGATGTATCATCTGTTCACCACCCCCCGGCTGTTCTGAGGTCAACGCAGAAGTAAAGAACGAAGGATGACCTCGGGCAACATTTTCAACTCCTTTGATGTAGAAAGATCGAAATAGGAGCTGTATCATGTGATAATCCCCTCCCCCCCCACAGGAATCACCACAGGGATACATCATACATGACAGGAACAAGGGGGGCAGGGCTGATTTAGTGGTTTCACACCTCCGCAAGCATGATGACAGCAATTCAAGATTTTCCCCTCCCATCTTCCATCAGGCTAATTAAGCCGAGATGTAAAAAAATTATGGGAAACCAACAGTAACTCTAGCTATAAATCTTATACCACAAACAGTTGCTTGTTCCTGTACAAATCCTGTAGATGAGGGTTAGACACACTGAAATTTCATTATAGGAATGCTTTCTGCTGCTTTCTGCTTTGCTGTGATAAAGCTTGCCTTCTAAGAAAAATATAACCAGGAACATATCCATATTTTTATGCTTCTGCCACAGAGAAAAGGTGTCAGATACGTTGAGGTCTCTCCTTAACTGCCTGAGGTGGCGGTTGATTGACAGCACCTGGCCTTGAACTGGGCAAAAACAATATTGTAGAGGTTTGGCAGGGTAATCTTCGGGGCAGACTAGGGCAAGCTGTCCCCATAGGCTTGAAATCCAACAAGCCAGAAAGTATATACTCATTGTCCCCTTTCCGAGCATTGGCTGTCACTCTCTTATGTACACACATACACAGACATGCACACAGCAGGACTTTGCTTGACATCGGGAAAGAGGCTGAGTAACTGAGTAATTCCAGCTGTTGTAAAGCCAGCAGGACTCAGATTGTATGAGTCAGTCACAGTGGAGCTTTAATCAAGAGGGGCCCACTGTGGGACTACGCTGAAGGACAAGAGAATAAAGTTTGATTGCAAAGCCTTGAGGCTGCTAACACCTCTCAACCAGACTGACTCCGGGAAGGAGTTGGCCAATCTCGCCGTCATCCCAAAAAAGCAAAGCAGTTCAGGAGTTCATACAAAACATAGTGTCCTGAAAGCGAAAGGCTATCTCTAAAGGCCATCAGAAAAACAGCATTTACACTCTGGTGAAAACATAAAGGAACTTTTGACATCGATGGCGCTATGAGAGATCGTCCTCAGGTGAAGGATTGAATTACACGGTAGCTCTTGACCAGAGAATGGGGGTCCCATTGTGCCCTCGGGAAGCAACAATATTGTCTGTCACTCCAAATGATTGGCAGAGCAGCTGTAGTAAGGAAAGAAAATCAGCCGTTCAATCAAATCAAGCAGAAAATATAATCCAGGTTTCTCACAAGCTTGAGCTGATACTCAAAGCACACTCCTCTTTGTGTAGTGTGTCCTTTGTATATATGATACCACAATATCCTCCCCTCTTTTATATAACCACGCATTGTTTACTTTCAATCACAAGTGATTGCAAAAATATGCTTTTGTGTAAGGATACAGATGTGGGCTAGGTGAAAGGAAAACTAATCCTGGAACCACAGCGCTTCAAGTCAGAGTAAAACAATCTGTGAAGGTTTGATGGATGAAAGCGCAGCAGGCCTGACTCTTTGTTTACGTCTGTCACAAGACATGATAGAAAAGCTAGCTTATCTCTGACAGCGCGTCAAGTCCGCGACGCGGGGTCATCCCATTTGAACCATTCACAGCACGTCAATGTTGGCAAAATGAAGGATGCCATCTCTAGAAAACGGTACCGCTTTTGTGTTCTCATGTTGCTTTCCAGCTGGTTTGGTTAAAGGCAGGTGGAGGGCTGGCTTCTTACAAGTACATGTGCTCCAACGTTTTACTTCACTGATTTTACGGGTGTAGGAAATGGTTATAAAGGGTAATTTTCTGTCAAAACAAAAATGCAGGCCTTGTCTGGCAGCATTTAGAGCTAAATATGTTGAACCCTGCTCTCCTACAGTTTAACAACTCACCAATAAGAACAAGCAAAGTAGGGGAATTTCAGACACTATTATACACTGTACACTGGCTTCTTGTAGCAAGCAATATTACAACATTCCCTTTATAAAGCCTCACTCAGACTTGATTATTATGCGTGACTTGCAACTCAATCAGAACCGGCTGTAGAGCATTATCGTATTAACGTATTAATGACATATGACATTTGGATTAAACCAGTTGGTCTGGTGTCGGCTCACATGTAAATGCGGCGTTAGCCTTGGCCTGCTGGCGTTAAAGTAAGATAAAAGCGGAGCGTGTGAATGACGAGAGACAAGAAAGACGAGTGGATTAACACAACCTTCATCAGCGGTATAATTTAGTTTGCTTTTTCCCCTCCCCACGCCAGTTGAGAATGTTTTCTTTTGCCTACAGCCACATGGAGACTAATTAACATGAAAAACGTACTGAATATCTAATGACAACGGGTAGAACTTAGCAAGGGACAAGATAAGACCTTTTTTAGACTGAACCCTAATTATAAAAATCCAAAAGTGTTCAGAGAAACAAACACTTTTTAAAATGTTACAGGATTGTATAATTAAAAAGTACATCTGATTTTTTTTCTTGGGGAATGATACAAAGATTTAAAAACTTAAATAACCCCCAAAAGAAATGGAAATACTTCTGCAATACTTCTGTTTTTGCACTTTCAGTTACTGACTGTGCTTTGGCTCTGTATGTACTATGCTCTGGCTCCACTCTGAGAGACTCCAGTAACATGAAGTCATCTGGACTGACAGAAGTCTATTAGAAACGTTTGTTGTGTTATCCAGCTCAGAGAGAGAGACAGACCAAGGTTACCCCTACTTCTGGGAGAAACCGATTACTTTCAGCGAAACGATGATTTGATTATTGCGAGCACTTGACTGGCACTGGTGTTTGACTTGGCCGGGCCGAGCCTCCCAGTTAATAACAGCACTTCACAAATCCTGACGCTTCAAACAGACCCTCCAAGAAAAAAGAAATACACAAAGCTGAAAAGACGGTGTAAATCTGACTTTTTTTTTTAACTCGTTTAGGAAATTTAGTGGATTTAGTGTCGTAAAGACCTTTAAACATCAAGGAAAGCAAATTTAACAATGTTGTGTTTCTTGGCGTATGTGTGCTACGTATAATTTATGACGGTCGTTGGTCAGAAAGCTCAAAAGGCTAGGAAGAATAAACTGAAATTGTATGATTTGGCACTTAAAGTCAGGTTTAAATTACTCTACCCTGGCTGGATATTCTGCTCATTTTCTCTTCAAAGAGACAGATTAAAAGATAATTTCATCGGATGTGAGAGATTCAGCAGATAAACCTTTAAGTTAGAAGTAACATGTCAGGATTGATGTAGCGTTTCCAGCTCTCTAAAGAAGTTATTTACTCTTACTTCAGTGACAATCCTCTGAAACTGCTCGCCCTCTGAAGCATGGCCAGAGGATTTAACACCATATTTACTGTTCTCTGCTTATACACTTTTAGACTGAGACAGAATGACAACAGGAGTCACAGGGTTTATGACACAGTTCAAGCAAGTGGGTGACTGTCAGGGTGCCCAATTACTAATACAATTCTAAAATTAGGCAGCAATGTTTGTCATGTGCTATGATTACAATCCTGTTAAAAGGAAAATTCAATATCCTTACCTCTTCTTTTTTTCTTATTTTTAGCCATCAATAATAAAATTGTAGTCATCTGGGATCTGGGAACATGGCAATAACATTAACAGTAATTTAAACTGTGCAAAAAACAGGAACAGTCAGAGGATTAGACAGGTTTTATAACCCCAGGTACAATGAGGGTCAAGGGTATTCAAACTCAAACTGTCCATTGTGAACCTTTTAGTTTACAGACTCACTTCCTAATTCAGCATTGATCCACTGACAGTTCTAGACATTTCTGTTATGCATACATTTGTTGTAGTGGTAGCAATATAGTTCTCAGAACTCAGCAATTACTTTGGTGAGCATGATTTCTAGGGCTGGGTATTGTTTCAAAAATGACGATACCAGTACCAATCCAAGAGCCCTTAAAGTGACACTGATACCAATTGAGTACTACACAGGCATGTAGCGTAGACACACTTTAGAGCGTTTAGGTGGCATCTTGGCTGCTGAACTGCTATACACACTAACTCAAATTCACCACAACTTCACCACCATGGACAGGTTGTAGCTGCTGTGGCAGTGGGCCAATCGCATGTCAAGCAAGTCCGTACAAAAAGTCATATTTTCTAGCTCTGGGTGTAAAAAGGATTGATTGCAGGTATCTATATATATTTACGGGAGATTTTGATACTACTTGGTATCAGTTTATATTGGGCGACACTTTAAAAGTATTGAGGAGTGCCTTGGTAGTCAAGTGGTCACCATGCATGTCATATAACGGCAGCGTCCCTAGTTCAATTCCGGCAAGGGAACTCTCTTAATCTGTTTCCTGTTGGCCTCTACGCCAAGTACTTCCAAATAAAGGCAAAACAATGCCCAAAATTAAAAAAAAAAGATATCAAGTACCGATTCCCAGCCCTAGTGATCTCATTATAACTCATAGAAATGAAAATAAAACCAAAGCTGTAATAAACTGGAATTATGTTTGAACGTTTAATTAATGTTGTCAAACAGTCCATTTACACATCCATCACACAAGGGAGCACTGTTTATTTGGAGTTATTTTTGTGTCCACCTGAAAAATCCAATAATGCTTTTCTTTTAGCACTGTTTTGTTTTTTTAGTTACTAAACGCTCCATGTTCACCAGCCAGTTTCCAGATTTGTCTGTCCTGCTGTGTGTTGATGGACAGGTAGCTCACAGTGGGTTTATCAGAGCTGAAAACAGCTTCCTGCTACAAAAAAGCTTAATGGAAGTGATGAAAGTGAAACAAAACATTGAAGTTGCTGACAGTTTAAAGATATTAAAACACTCTGCGGAACTGTGAAGTCATGTCTTTTTATTGCAGTTTCATGTTCTACTGTTAACATATATATATTGTATATTGTTAGTGCATCTTTAGGCGTTGAACCAGTGCATATTGTGTATCATGCATATTCTATAAATACACATGGTAATGAAGGGTGTGTGTGTGTGTGCATGTGTCAGTCTTCTCCCAGTAATAAATAATTAGCTTGATATCAGCCCTTCCTCCACGCTCGAGCACAGGAATAAAACAGGGGGGCTTTAATGTAAGTACCTTATGATGGAGGTTATTAACACTGAGGCCCTGGCATGCTGATTGGCAGAGAAGGGGCAGCACATGCTGAATTCTGCCGATGACCTAAGGGACAGAGCTTTTGTGACTTACCGGGCGTTTTGCCTGGCTCTTTGTTATGGCCATGTGTCGCCCTGGGAGCCTGCTGCTCTTTCCAAAAGCCCCGGGTTCAAAGCCTCCCAGCTCGATCAGGGACTGAGGATTGGGCCAACGCCAGGGACATCCCAAACATCTAGCACAAAGACCCTTCTGACTCCATTCCTCTCTTACACCCCGCCCTCTCTTCACCACCACCACCAGCACCCTCCCTCTCTCTTTCAAATGTTTTATATCTCTGTCTCTCACTCTTTCTTAATCCTCGGGTCGGTCACTGAGCTATAGGCTGCTTCTTTCTCCCTCAAAGACCCTGTGTTGTCTCCCTCAATCTATGCTTTATCTGTTCATTGCAAAATCTCCCAGGATATCCATCTCTACTCTCTTCCCTCTTAGCTGATCCCAGCTGAAGCGTTTCCTTTACATCTACTCTCCTCATGTCCTCTCGTATCCTCATTTCCTCTCCTCTCCCCTTCAAATCTCTTCCAGATCTCTCTTTTCATTTTCTCCTCCCTCGTTCCAGCTCTTTCTCTTTCTCTCTCTCTTTCTCTCTTCACCTTTGCTGACATCAGATGAAACCCTCCAGAGACTATGGATAAAGATAAGCCCTGTGAGATAGATTGTGTGCGTGAGAGAGAGTAAATCTCCAACCCCAAGCCCCCAGCACCCACCCCCCACCCCCATCCTAGCCCTCTCCAACACTGGCTCAAACCCCTGGCACGTTCCGTCTGCTCAGGCTAGCAAAGCCACTAAGCCAGCCCTCTCTCCCTCTCTCCACCTCCCCATGCACAGCATTAGCTAACCTGCTTTGCGGCTATTCCCTAATCAAAAACATTTACAGCGTGAGCCAAAGCCTACGTGGGCCAAAATAGACACGCTGCCACCCCCCCACCCCCGCCCCCATCACCCAGCACCCTCGTCCGTGTATTTGCGACGGATTAGCCCAACAGGTGCTTAATTATTCTAATAAAAAAAAACACTCCCGAGGAACCGGAGAGAGAAAAAAAAAAGGCGAGCTAAATGGGTTTCAATTTTTAAAATGTGCAATGAAGGAGCTGACCCATAACTCTCACGCTCCGCCACATGAATTAATTAATGGTTCAGCCCAACAGGTGCTACATTTTGGTTAGAAATTCAATCAAAAGTGAAGAATCAGGTGATGAATCGACCCCCTTCCTCAACCCCACCGGGCTCACAGTGTCAGCAGCTGCATCTTCCCCACCAAAATGAGAGAGACAAACACAAACACACACACACACACACAGAGGCACACACACACTGTTTAATGCTGCTTTTAAAGTGCAAAATTCTGGCCTTGGCCAATGGGAGAGAGCATCTGCGAGTGGTGGATTTGAAAGAGACCAATAGGACAAAGGGATTGTATCAGCTAAAAAACGCAGGTGCACCACGATTAGAGGGCAGCAGCTGGTGAGGTCACAAACAGACACGGATATACACACACACACACACACACACACACACACACACACACACACGACGAGTGCACACAAACACAAGCTTTTTCACATGCACAGTAAAACGCTAGACGGTCCTCTCTCTCTCTCTCTCTCTCTCTCTCTCTCTCTTCTCTCTCTCTCTCTCTCTCTCTCTCTCTCTCTCTCTCTCTCTCTCTCTCTCTCTCTCTCTCTCTCTCTCTCTCTCTCTCTCTCTCTCTCCATCCCCCGAGCTAACAACAACAAGCACGAGGAGCGCGTACAGTAGAGCGGCGCGACTTTCCTGCCTCGCTCTCAACACCCTTTGATGAATAAAAAAAGCAAAGAGAAGAATACAACGGCACACAAGCCAATACGGTGTTGAAATGACTACTCTTTGAAAAGCGAGATAGGAAGAGGAAGAGGGAGCGGATATGAAAAAGGAACATAAACCTTTTTCGGAGAAGCTTTTGAAAACAGCTGATAAAAGACTATATTTTTTAGGGGGGGAATCAATTTACCATGTGTATGAGTTTGTGTTCACACATTCGCCTGTGTTTGAGTTAAAGTCGGAGCGACACATACAGAGAGAGAGATGATTTGAGGCTCTTTTGGAAAGCCTCCGACGAATCCTTTCAACATAAATCCAGCATTGTCACAGGCAGCCATCCCTCCCTTTCCTTGGCTTTACCTCTCCTCTCTGTTCTCCCTCCATCCACTGTTATCCCCCCCCCCCCCCGAGACATTTCATCATCTCCTCGGCAGCTTCCAGTCTTCCCGCATGTCTCGGAGGCCTTACAACAAAGTGTGTCCCAAGGTAATCCCATTTAGGATGAAGTGATGGGCAGCGGTGGAAATGGCCGCAGAAACGGCAGCAGAGTATTGATGTCATCCAAAAATCCCCCCAATCATTTCAGAGCGAACAGGCCGCCAATGGCTCGGCATTACAATCAGCTTGCGGTTGAGCTACGCACTCTGCGGCCAAAGCGGAGTCCTTACCTAATCATCAGAGAGCAAACTTTGAGGCTCGAGCCACATTAAGGTTTCTCTACTCCATTAAAGGTCTCCCTTCAGTAAATGACTCTCTGAGAAAATCTGGAAATGGCAGAATGAGCTGTTCAATTATAGTTTTTAACAGCCATATGTTTGTCAGGCTCTGTTCATTTACAGCCAGTCCTCTTAAGTTCTTCCCAGGGTTTTTTCATGGCGGCTGAGAGTCCATCAGGGGGAATTGATAGCTGAGGAAGTAGTAGATGAAATCCGAGCTGGCACGCTAGCCGTCTTCAGCTAGCCTCAGGGACTCGGCAGTTAACTGCTACACACTTCGGAGCAGAGAGGTGTTTAATGGTTGATTAGCAGTCTCTGGGAGCTGCCCCGTGGACCAAAGGAACTGTCCTCTTCATTTTTATGCCTCTCTGAAAAAAAAATCAATTAGCACAATTACAGGGCCTCGGTTCCATTAAACATTAATCACAAGGCGGGGGGTGCTCCGGGGTTAGGAAGCTAACATTAATTGACAGCTGACATGACTTTGAGGGAGCGGTGATAGCGTCTCTGGCTTCACAGGGCTCATCTGACAGCGTTTCAGTGATGGTTGCTTCAAATCGGAAGAGTCACTCGCCGCAGATCAAACACCGAGGAGATCTCTGTTGTCTCCAGTTAAGTTAAACGCTTACGTGGTGTCAGCCGCTGTCTTTGTAGATGACTACAGTGTAGCTCTGCACACTCGGGTGAATTTTAATTCATAGACACGGTTGGTAGCAATCAAAATGTGTGTCGCACCAAGTACTGAGAACCCTTAAACAGTAAGCTTCTAGTAAAATGGTAAATGGACTATACTTATATAGGGCTTTTTTAGCAATTTGGGGTTAAGTATCTTCCCCGAGGACATGTAGATATGTAGACTGGAGGATCCGGGAATCGAACCGCCAACCTTCCAATTGGTGGACGACCCACTCTACTTCCTGAGCCACAACCACCACTAGTACAGAACATTTTCTTTCCAACACTCTTAATCCCCCTTGTCTTATTTCATGTTAATAATATCATTAATATTCGTCACCGTCCAAAAGTAACCTAGAATGTGAGAGTGAACTGATTTAAGCTGCTGATTGTATTATAAGGTGTCTACAAAGCATTATCTTTAGCTTCTGCTCACTGTCAGCACCTCTCACAACAGAATTTTAAGCTCTGTACCTGGAAGATTTCTTACATAAATCCACTTCAGGAGACTTCTCTCCTTACATATTAATGCACAAGTAGTAGTTTTTGACCAGCTATCACTGCAGAAAATCAATGTGACTTTACACTTTATGTTTTTGGATTGACAAAATACACATTTCCAACTGCTCCTACTGCAGCCAGCAGTGTGTCAGCTTTCTTTAGGGCTGTCATAAATCTGTCTTTCTCTGGCGTGTGCCTCCATTAGTGGGAGGGCATCATAAGAGGCTTGGCTGGTCTGTTTTCGCTGCAACAGTTTACAGTCAGTGGCAGGCGGCCTGTCCTGCAACCCTGGTAATTGAGGCTAAGAGGTTTATCTGGAGTCAGGCTCTCAGGTCCCGGTCAGATAGAGGCGCCCAGAGCTGACCAGGATTGGAGAGACTCTCCAGAGACAGTCTTTCATCCTCCATCTGCCCCCTCCCTTCTCCACTTTTTTTTTCTCCTGCAGTTTCTCTCCTTCACCCTTCGCTTCGACTGTGGAGGGTCTCTCAGTATCTTTTAAAACCTCCTCTGGAAGGACAGGAAGGGGGTGTCAAATACACATCACATACAAACACAGACACACCTAAAGTCTAACAGGGGGTCTCTCTCAGGACGCTGGGCTAATTTTACCAGCAGCTAGAAGGGGGAGGTGGGAGATGGGGAGGGGGGGGTCACATTTAGAGGTGTCATTTTAAGCAACTGTGTCAAGGCGTTGGTCGAGACTGTAATCAACCTCATCAGAGGTGGAGTAATGACGCGTGACCACTACTCTTGCTATTAGAGACATATTGGTAGATATAAATGGCTCTCTGTAGAGTGATACTGTACTACGGATTGCAAGGAATGCATACACACACTCACACACACACACACACACACACACACACACACACACACTCACTCACACACACACACACACACACACATCCATGCTTGTAGTCAATTTAGTTTCTTTCCAAGTAATTTGTTCTCCGTTAATTGACGTTGTCTTTTTAAAAAGAATTGGATGATTCAGCTTTGCACAGATACCGAAGCAACTAACTACTTAATTTTTTTTTTTGTTTTTATCTTAAACCACTTTTTCTGACACTCTCATTTGCTACAGCGTTAAGTAATTAGAAGCACACTGCATACAAGTTGTGCAACTGAAGTTAAATTGCTCTTACTCTCTTTTTTATCATTATCTTGTTGTTAGACTAGCTGCAGATTCAGCCTTTCTTAGAACTCTTCTCTCACAATTGGGATTCAGCTGACTGCAAATTTCATCGCCACAGGTCCTCAGGCAAATTGCTAATCAAAGCAAAACACAGTAAGGCTGCTATTAACTACTGTTCTCTCTCCATCTTGATCCCACTTCCTTTTTTCTCTCTCTCTCTCTTTCACTTTCCAGACAGTGAGATTGTTCCTCCCGACTGTCTGCGCCCGCGCTCCTTCACCACCGTGCGCTCCTCCTCTCTGCGGCGTGAGGCGGACGACTCCCGCCTGTCCGTCAGCCTGTGCGACCTCAACCTGCAGCAGGAGGACGGAGGCAACGCCCACAATCACTCCCATCGCCACACCCTCCACTTGGCCTCAGCATCCTCCTCCTCCGCCTGCCCCATCCCCCAAAACTCCCTCAACTCCCAGCAATCCTCCCTCCTCCCGTCCGCCCTGGAGAGCGACCTCCACTTCCACCAGCTGCGCGGCGCTCACATTAAGACTCTGGACGAGCAGACGGTGGCGCGATCAGAGCACGCTCGCGAAGAACGCACGCTGGTCTTCACCAACCGACCCCTGCGCACCGGAGAGACCGTGTTCATCAAAGTAACCAAGTCCAGCCCCGCCCGATCCGGTTCTTTGTCCTACGGCGTGACATCATGCGACCCGGCGGTGCTGCGCCCCAGCGACCTGCCCTATAACCCCGAGGCTCTGGTGGACAGGAAGGAGTTCTGGGCGGTGTGCCGGGTGCCGACACCTCTCCAGAGCAGCGACATCCTGGGCTTCTTGGTCAACCAGGAAGGAGAGGTCATCCTCAGCCACAACGGAACCAACGTGGGGATGCAGGTGTGCGTGGACAACTCGCGCCCACTCTGGATGTTCTTTGGTCTGCACGGGGCTGTGACTCAGCTGAGGATTCTGGGTAAGTCAGCACCACATTGAAGTTACATTAGATAATTAGAGGTAGACAAAATAATGTCAAGTGATTTCCATACAGTTGGGGGGGGGGGTCTCACAAGAGACCGATTTTCGGACAAATGAAGAAGACTTTAAGCTTGGAGTATGGGTAAAACTCCTACAATTCCTTGGTGAATGTGTGCACCCTTTTAAATTATGACTTAACCCCCCCCCCCCCCTCCAAAAACCCATAAAATGTTGATGACTATAAAATCTGTATGTTCTCAAGAGTCAACACATGAAATTTCAAAGCTCTACATGCCTCCATGCTTTTTTTCTTTAAAATTCGCCAAATCTTCCAAAAATCTCCCTATTACGGTCCACACAAGGTCAATGTGGTACTTCATGTGATTGGAAGTGGACAAAATTGCAGTCGCACCTTCACCGGGACACCAGCTTTTAGCCAAAAGTGGTTGCACCTCAATCGGACCTTGTGTGACTGAACAGGCCTCATAAATGTTGTTCTGAAGGCCTTCATTGACTTAACATTGGTAATCTTGAACACCCCCCCCCCAAACTCATAAATGATATGCTTTACATGAAAATGTTTTTGACACATGACATTTCAAAGCTCTAAATGCTTTTGTTGCTTTTTTATTAACTTGAAGTAACTCAAACTCAAGCTGCGTTCAGTGATTTCATAATGATTGGAGGAAAAAAAGGTGAATGTAGCTCAACTTTTATCATCCAGCGAGTAGCAACAGATAATTCTACGGTTTACCTCGTAATCATAAATAGAGTTAGAAGACAAAATAATTATCACCAAGCAAGCTTTCCAGGGTTGTAAAATCCTATTTCCTTTTTCCTATTTGGTGTCTGATAAGACTTGAAACTAATCAATAATTCAAACTGGATTTCCTGGATCTTATTTATTTTCTCACTGGTATCTGCAGTAGAATGCCCACATCAACACAGGCCCATGTGAACAAAACCTTGCAGCATGCTAGATATCGGATTAAACTTGTACATTTCTGAAACATTCAGACGAAAGGAAATGAATCACTTTTTTTTTCAGGTGTGTCGGTCAAAAAAATAATGTGTCAGACCCAATTAAGTAGAAAGATAACTAAAAAGAGATATGACGCACATAGCAAGGAGGTTATTATGAATTCATGCCCACTACAATCTTTGCAATGGTAGCTGACTTCATGAAGCGTTAACACTCTGTCTTTAATGAACACCCTTTATTCTTCGACCACATGCTTTATCTTGTGAAAAATCCCTCTTGAAAGAGTAATTTATGGTGGAAATAACCCCCCTTTTATCTCAGTGATGTGTTCATGGTCAGGACCTTACAGATCAGGATATTGATCTTCATTTGGCTGGGCACACCACTGGTGAGAGCTTCGAGCTCCGTGCTTAATTCACTTAGTCCCTTGGGGTGAAATCTATTTGTGCTAAGTGTTGAATGCTCTGACAGTACGCCAATTCAGTCACACCACGGGTCATGACCGGCACCAAATGGGGTCAAGAGTCAAGGGGCACTTTGTTACTCTGTTTGTCGCAATATTTACAACAGATGTCTCGAAACAGGAAACGTCCATATGCGGTCGTAGAGTTAGCGAGAAAAGTAGAGACGCTGCTGTTAGTCGGGAAGATGAAAAACAGGAAGCAAGAGAGCAGGGGTGGAGAGAGGCAGCAGGGAGGGGGGGGGGAGCTGTGACCTGCACACAGCGGGGACAACAAGATGTCTCAGCAGGGTGGACACTTTGCCTGTCAGTGGCGTGCAGGGACACCTGAGGTTTGTTTACCCCCTCTCTTAAACGCTCATAATGACAGGGGGGAGTGTGAAAGGTGTGTGACAGAATGGGCCCGGCACTTCATTTCATCCTGCCAAGCATATTGCCTTCCAATGAGGTGTGGGTGGCTTGGGGTTGGGGGGGTGGGGGGGTTGCACTCAAGAGTATGAAAAGTGGAAGACAGCTCTGCAACAGGGTATCTTTATGATGCCAGTCTGCATGGCATTTATTCTCAGATCTGTCAAAGAAAATCAGTGAAAATCCTCATCAAACGACAGCAGCAAACACATGTACACAAATGCATACAAGACACTACTATAATCACAATGTAGCAGATTTGATTGTATGTGTTCATTCCGCTACAGCAAAGTAGCTTCTCTGTCAGGTGTGTAATGCAGGTTGGAGCATGCAAGCAAAGGAGGTGGCTCACTGCTCTTAACGTCAAAGTTAAGAGGCATAGCAGCGCAAACAGCACCGGCCTTTCAAAGGTGTCATAAGTGTTTGTCTGTGGAGGAAGAGGCATCTATAAATACATCCTGCTTTTCTTCCAGTGACAGCAGCGGAAAAGGAAGGAGGAGGTTAAAAGACGTTATAGGGGAAGACAACCTTCGCTTTAACAAGACGTGCAAGACAAGAGAGAGAATATTAAAGCTTGCTCTCATCAAAAGCATTAAAATAAATGACATTTGCATGTTTAACTATAGGCTTACAATGCTCACTGTGGGCTAACGTTGTTCTAATGTGAGCTTGACCCACTTAACATCATCTGACTGCAAAGTAATCATGACAGTCATGTCAATGGAAATCACACTGAGCTTCAATACAGCTCTGATGTGTTGAGAGAATCAATTCAGGAATTCAGGAAATACCAAAATAGCAGCGATTCAGTTGTCATGTACTTTGTTTCTCTGCTCTACTTTCAGTTTATTGTGGTAGGTAATTGTGCTCATGTTTTGATGTTACAGTAAGCAGTGTTATCACCCAGAGAGATCACCTACTTTGCCGTTAAATTACATTTAGTCTTGGCAACGGTGCAAAGCAGACCACCTGGTTCCCCTATGTGCATTTCTAACAATCATTTACTGAGAAACAGAAGAGCCTTGGCAGCACAACAAAACAGGAACAGCAGAACAATGAAACGGGTCCGAGCAGATCTCCTTATCAGCTCAGATCTCGGAATTTCCACTCAGGTGTGAATCATCTTTACGTTCCAGCTGCTTTGAATTAGCGAGCGTCTCTTATCGCGCTGTGGCAACACTTGATCTATCGCTTCGTGTTGACTGGAGAGCAATTTAGCTTTCAGTCAGGTCGAAGTTTTGATGCCTTCTGCCCGGAGTGAGAGATGTTAAACTTGAAAGCTCTGCTCCCCCAGTGGACTCCGGCTCTTCAGTAGGGCAAGATAAAGCAGTCATCCCAGAGGCCTCTCACTTCAAACAAAGCATGAAGTAATGGACCTTTCTAATAGGACCAGGCATACTCAAACAGAAACATGAGGGTAGCTCCGGTCAGCCAAGAGAGCTTGGACTGGGTAATGACATTGTAGATGAAATCAATACTGCATTAGCTGTGGTGTACTTACTCTCTGTTTTGAATCAAAGTAAAGAAATATATTACAAACAAGCTACATTCATCTGTCTAAGCATCAGAACATACCATATTTGGTGACAATTATTTAGAAACCGATTCTGATCAAGATTAAAGGTTAATAGTTATGGGATCTGTGAGCCTGTAATGCTCGTAACACACATTTGTTGGAAGAAGTAAAAACAAAGAAGCAATTTTTGCCATTAAATTGTTACCAACATTTGTTCTAAATGTGGAGCCAGATTGATGAATGCCTATGTTATTATCTGAATCAAAAGGGTACAGTGTACACTTGAATTAGTCTATTAAGTAGACTACTCAGCTGTACTTTGAAAGGCTTAGCTTTGCTTTGAGCTGAATGTTGATTTATGATTGCTGCATAGCATAAGCATGTTATCATGCAGGTTAACTGTTCAATGTCGAAATTCTTACTTTTGGCATGTAACATTAATCATGTTAAAATTCATACACTTTGAATAGTAACACACTAAGGCTAGCAGTTTTCTAAATGTTTCTTATGTCAACAAATCTCAAGCCCAGAGCCAAACCAACAATGAATTGATCCTAATTCAAAGTGTATCTTATTCCTTTGTGCTGTAGACCTCTGTTGAGTCCAAAAATGATTAAAAACACTACAATGAGCCAATGCATTGGATGAAATGTGCCTTTGCCTCAAAACATTTTGGTCCATAGTTCTTTTTAGAAAGAGTTTCAAAGAGTATTACAGTGCCACTAAACATGTGCAGGAACAGTTTCATTTACAGAGCTTTGCTAGCTTGTTGTGCTACATGTCACAACTTCTCGACTCTGTACTACGTTGTACTTTGTAAAGAAATTTGCGACATATATCCTTTAAGCATGTTTATGTAACTAATATTAGCGGCATCCAGTGTTGGAACGGTTACTTTTGAAATGTCGTATGTTACACATTACTAGTTACCCTGTTAAATAAGTAATGTAACTATTTAAATTACTTCATCAAAGGAATGTAACTAGTAAATGTGTTAAACAATAAAGCTGATAAGTCGTAAAAACATAACTGTAAACCAGTCAGGGTGAACCTCACAACAGTACTGAACAATGAACATTGAAAGCGTTGTTGTCTGTAGACGTGGCCATGAAGCGGGCCTTGATGTGGTCGGCTGGTCACAGGCATGGCAGACTCAGGTTGCTAGGAGCAATGCACATTGATCTGACTGGCAAACAAGAAGTGGTGCAATTTCAATCAAGAGAAGCAGTGTTTAAAATGTGAGTGCACACTGCCAAATGAATGTAGCCTGTGTAGACATAGAGACAGCTCCTTGTAAGCCATCTTCCCTTTAATAGTGTTGGACTCAAATTTGTCTCAACTGCTTTGCTAACCCACGTTGTCCAAAAATCTGCCAATAGAAGACATTCCTGCAGTGCAAAAACAAAGCAACAGAATGAATGCTGCACTCTACATATAAGCACAAAACCAATTGGTTGGGGTTAAAATGATCACTTGAAACATAGCTACTAGTTCCTTAAAGCTAGGCAACCTTTGGCGTCCAACCCTAACCCTAACCCTAACCCACACCACATTAAGGTTTGTCCTAAAATGTCCTAACTCGTGATTGAAAACGTGACACTCGCAGTTGGAAATGGTAAAGTGAACAGCAGCCTCCTGCAGCTAACTCCACTTTTTGCCATCTAACTCCATACCTAGCCATCCATCCAACCTGACACCTTGTATTGACCTCATCTGAACTGTTTCACCTCATCTGGTCATAATTACTACAACAACATTTGTCACTGGAATGTAACTATAGATCATTTTCAACAACTGAATTTACAACCTATTACATTGTTTTTCTTTGTAGGACTGTGAAACCATAACTTGTCATTTTAAGGGTTTTTGTACAGATTAAATGAACAAGACATTAAGTGTTAATTATTGAGCTTCGGATGTTGTGGTAGTAGGATTTTGTCACACCTGAACAGAGTCAGGATATCTGATGTTAACTGTTAAGCTAAGCTGGCTGCTGGCTCCTGCTACATATTTACAGCACAGACATGAAAATACTATCTATCTTCTCATCCGAGTGTTTGACAGAAAGACGGAATGACTGAGCAGCTGCCTTGCCTTGAGACACACCAGTAGCGTGGCTAAAACACATCCTGTATGTGGGTGGTTTAGCCTGACATGCATAAAAACTGACAGAATTTGTTTGTTTTTCTAAGATCATCATGCCAAAACATATTACCTAGACTTACAGACTGCATGTCACTACTATATTTTTCTGTATTGTCCAAATATGTCTTTTATTAGTGTGATTTTTCTCAGACAAAGCTCCAGCAAGAACAGCTGAGAGTTGAACTTTGAGAGATATCGAGGGGACCTTGTGCCTCGTGGCGTGGAAATAGGACACCCATCCAGTGACCCACTTCACATGTATTATAGATTCCATTAAAATGTCAGCGCGCCCATGCTCGAGCGAAGCGTCTTACCACCCACATCCTCATACACTGCAGCTGCCACGCTCCTCACCCCCCCCCCCCTTACTTCTCATCTTCTGTCATGTCAGCCGCTCTCTTCTCTCCTCTTCAATTTTGTCGTCGTCCTCATCATTTCAGTCTTTTTTTTTGTGCTCCTTATCTTGTTCTTCTCTACCCCCCCCCCCCCCCAATTATCACACATGTTCACGCTTACGGTGTCTGACACACAAACACATTCACATTCACACACAGGACACACACACACACAGTAGTCATCTATAATAAAGTATAAAGGGCAGCGTACAATGACGTGATCATATCACTGTGTGCTATTCTAGTAATTGCCTATTCTCTCTTGTGTGCATGCTCCACTTAACTTCCTCTCAGTCTACGTGTTCAAAGAATGATGAACTATGATTATTTTGTTACATATTGGCTAAAATAGTGAGCTCGTATCAATATTTAATATGTTTCACAGTTGCTGTCGTTCCAGAGGAGACAGTTCATCATTAACACCTTCTTTTGGTGTAAATGATGAACTGTTGGTTGTTTTTTTCTGTTTGTTACCACAGTGGTTTGTGAGCAGATGCTGAAGCTGAGCACTTGTTTTTTATTGGAAAACAGAATGTACTCGAGAGACCTTTGCATTGAAAAATTGAAAATGTGAGCACTGTCCTCTGTCCTCACTTTGTGGACATTTTGTTCTGTTGATGCTCAATAAAACATATTAACAAAAAGAAAAAAGCTAATTTCTCAATAAGACACCATATCAACTAGTTTGGCATGATCTTACATTATAACGTGTTATATTAAATAAAGGAATACAATTGTTCCAAATATTACATTTAATCTGAGGAAGCAATTACACTTAAATAAAATATGTAATATGTATCATTCTTTTGTGGTTACACCATTTGACATTTTCAGGAGCATTCAGTAAAAATGGTGCAAATGTCATTTCAAATGATATAAAAACAACAAAAATATAAAATGCACATTTTAACAAACCTGATGCTGCTTTTAAGACAAGATATTTTTTGAATTGCTCATCATGCCAAACCTTATTTATCACTGACCCTTCTACACATGTATGGACAACTGATAAAGAGACAAACAACCCACAGATGTATCACTGTGTCCTTCCTCCAAAAAAGCTCTTTCTCTCTCTCTGATAATATCTCCACCATAGACAAAGAAGCTTTTAACATCTTATGCAGCAGGGTAAACCATGACCTTAAACTTCTACCTTCTGAGCTGCTTTCCTTTCATCTGATCCAAACCAACACAAAAAAACACACATAGCCTAAGTGCACATTTTGTCCTGACGGTGCCTCAGTTTCTCTGCAATTAAATGAACAGCCACCCATTTTGAGTCAGTGTGTCTGAGGATAGATTTTCACCAATGATATGTTAACGTAAACCATCTTCAATGGCCCTCTCTTCTTCTTTCTGTTCCTCTTCTCTTTCTATTGTAAACACGTCAGGAGAGTTTTTATTTGAACCCCCCCCCCGTCTCCCCCGTCTCCCTCCTCTCACATTGGATTCTAAAAAGTGACCGAAAGCTGTGACTCCCACAAGAGGGCCGTCAAGGGTGATCCTTATACACACAAACATATGCTAGCACGCTCACACTTAAACCCACCAACCCTCACCCCGCACCCTGCACCCCTCACCCCTCACCCCTCTACCCTCAAACCCCACCCAAACTCCCTCATCGCATACTCCGCATACCTCTCATGCTTTAAATGAAAGAGGCTCGCTCCATAGATGTACTTGTTTGTGATGGATGGAGGGATGGTTGGACGATTGGATGGATGGTAAGAGAGAGATGTGGACACAAGCCTCTCACAGCTGTTCACACAGGTCGCTTTAATCTATTGGTGAACAGGCGGGATCAGGGATGGGCACCGCAGATCCTGCCTCAGCTGCCCTGGATGGGAGGTGCCAGCCTGCCAAGGGGGATTAACACGGGGGGAGATGGAGGGAGGGAGGGAGGGACGAGGAGAGAAAGAGGATTCCGTCCCACAGGGGAACCACTCGTGCTACAAGGCCTCAGGGTGATCAGGCTCGAGTAATCCGATAAAAGGTGAAACATGATGAGTGCAGCAGCAGCAGCACCTTGTAGGGCTGGAACAGTAGTTTACCGATAGACACTCACCTAGCAGCATTGTGAGGCCTATCTGCACATATGAAGCATCAGACACATCGTTTATTAGAAAGAGAAACTGTGATATTGTTCATTGTAAAACATCTACCACAGATTACACACAGGCTTCCCGGGTTCAGCTTTGACCTACCTTACTTACCGTAGTCGCACCCATTCAATGGCTTTCCAAAGAAGTAAGGGATTATTAGCAATGTTATAGGTGCATTCACTTTTGGTTTTACCTCCAGATAAAGCGGTAGGCAGCAGTTCAGTGAATAAAATGATAGAACCAGATCTATGAAAGTAAAACCCAACACTCTAGTTTCTCTTAGGTTCCTGAGGTGATACGAGACATTGTTTTATCTCAACACCTGAAAAGTTTAAAAATGTCTAAACCAGCCAAGTTAAAGATAATAACTTGTGTTTGTTTTTGATGAAGTAGTCAATGGTGTCCCGCTGTCTTTATGCCTAGCGTAGTGCTTCCAAATTGTGGCTGTTGTCTCGTATCTAAACATAGACAGTGTATATCTCAGCGGGTAGAGCATGTCACACTCACTGCCTGGATAAGGAGTGTCATTCTGTCTGGGGGGGCCTCCCTTTTCTAAAAATGCATTCACTCCACTCACTGAGCTCCAGATGACCCCTTACATCATTTTTACACACTGTACATACAGTACATATCACACACATACACACACATCGAGGCACCAACAGGCTTTAGAGCACCGGGTTGACCCCACCCCCCCTTCAGTATGCAAACAAAAGAGATTCTTTTACTAACCCTCCTCCAACCATCCACCACAACACACCACTTCAAATAGATCCACATATAGAGGGATGAGCAGCAGTGACAAACATACTGGTGCAGTTATGACCTCTTAGATATGGGACAGTTTCTCTCAATTCTCATTAGCTATTATTGGCTTGGCCCACACTGAAACATGCCTATGTATGTTGGCCCTGGGCATCAGATGGATTGATCAGACTGCTGGTCAGATGGCGACTGATGTAGGCTGACAGACTGCTGGGACATCGGTTAAGTGTGGAGCTGTCATCATGATGTTACTGGTCAGTGTTGATGGTGACTCTGCCACACCAGATGACTCTGGTTTCACATTTTTTCCTGTCAGCTGTCCAGGAGAATAGACGCACCGTGAAATGTCCTCAACTGCATTCAACACAGTGGAGCGATGCTTTTTAAAACACACACACACACACACACACACACACACACCCTGAAATGGGATGGTTAAATATCGAATGTGCACACATAGCAGCAGCTGATTTTCTGATGCAGTTGTTAGCGTGCTATTTTTTGACAGCCATCTACAGGGAAGGTAATTAAAGTAATCTGCACTTGTGTTGAGAAGCAGCAAAGCATTTGAAGGGAATTCTATGTGGATGATTACATGCTTGCTGTGTAAGACAGCTAATTTGCATCTTAATTTGTTGAGTGTTTTTGTGTCTCTGCAATACCTGTTATGGGAAGCTATTAAAGTTATTTTTAATGACAGCGAATACCATTAGATTAGTATGACATTTCCTGTGGGATATACTTGCTTGTAGGCTACATTTCATATGTTTATGAAACACCAAATATTTCATATTTCTGCTTATTCTGCCTTTTTGGGTAGATTTGGGTGGTTTATCACCACTTAGGGGGAATGGAATAAGCTGAAAACACATTTGATGGATTATGTAGCTCTAAAGATGCTATGGCTAATACGTTGGCAAACTGCTTTCACATCCAGCAGAAGCAACTCTAGCTTTCATTTGGAGTCATGTTTCTGGTCATCTGGTCAAATTAAGGTTCAATATTAACTTTCCTTTTAGCTCTGTTTTGGTTTGCAAGACCTTTTTTTCAACTGAACAGCTGCCTGTTGGTCTGGGAATGACTCGACTGAAAGCTGATTCTGTGGGTTTGTCACTACACGACTACGACTGCATTTCACATTTGATTAAATATTCTTAAATGTACATGTTCATCTTTAACTGTATATCCCAACATCATCTGTCAATCCGTACGTTCACATACACACTAGGTCCTGTTATTTCTTATTCTGGTTTTAATCAGGTTCAAGATATGATTTGGAACTCGACTTGGTTATTACAGGAATAACATAGTAGGTTCAAACATTATTCAGATTACTGATCATATATGCAGGAGTGTTTTTGACGCTTCCAGTCTCTGTCTCCAGGTGCAGGGATTATTACTGAGACTTATACTACTTAAAATGCATACTTCAGGACTGTATTAATATTTAGATGTGATATAGAGCTGAATATGGAATACCTGCATTAAGAAAATATAACTTGCTTGGCTTGCTATAATTTGGTAGAATATATCATATATAGCATTACATGAAATATCCATTTTGACAGACACAACGTTGACCTAAGCAGTAACCAGACACTGACATTTTCAACAAACAGCAGCTGTAGTGGTTTGGTTCACCTGCAAAATATCACTGGAACAGATGCAAAACGGCTGCTCTGCTTTCACTGTCAACAACTGGTGCTGTCATATAATTAACTGAAACTACTGACTGATGTTTTCATAGATTTTGCGGCTCAGCGGTTCACTTGCTCTGAACTCTGTGGTTCTATCGGAGCACAGTGGACTCATTAGAACAGCAAACATCTGTATTTATAGCCAATACCTATTAATCATTTCCTTACATTCATTCTTATATTAGGGTGTAATTCTTTGTCTTTTTTTTTTAGATCTATTGAGTAACTGGTTACTGACTGGAATTGACCTGCATACATTTTTCATATCCTGGTTAGAAGTCTTAGTAAGAAGATCGGCAAAATACATTTTCAAGGTCTCATGTTCAACTTGTGTGATGTTAATGACTTTGAATCCAGTTTGTCGTGTCAGTCACACAGGAGCTTCTAAAAACCTGACCCCTCTTTCTAGGCATCACTGGCATTCCAACATGTGTTGTACTTGGAATTCCTATTTGTTTCCCAGGCCATCGTGTAAAAACAGGACATGGAAAGAATGGAGGATACCTAACCTCTTCTGAAATACTCAATCTAAAAAAAAGAAAAGAGGAGGAAGAGCTCTCCTCTTCAGTGATGAATATGTTCACACTAAAATGTGATAAATGTAAAATGTTCTGCGCTTAAATACTATATAGACTATAAATGTAAAATGCCTAGAAAGTAAAAAAAAGAATTGAGGAACTCTACTGTAGTTCATTGTATGTACTGCTGTTGGCATCAAAAGAAGAAAGGTTTTAAAAAAGGAACAGTCCTCTATGAAGAGACAGATCTATTTGCTGTAATGTCTGGTGCTTTTATCTCTGATGTGCTTTGGCCATTAAAGGTCATTTTTAAGAGAGTATCCCTTGGATTTTAATGCTTATTTGTTCCACAGTGTTCTAGACCAAAGGCAGCTTCCTCTTCTTTTTGCTAATGTGCCTTTTACATTGTGTGTTCCATTCTGTTATACTGGTATCATGTAAGTCTGCTCTGAGAATCATCAAGGACTTAATTTGAATTTACACCAGAACATTTGTTGCATTCTAGTTCTGACATAAATATCTAATCCGTACCCTTTGTATCTGCTCTGACTAGGTTCCACTCATCTCGGCGATCCGCGGGCTACGTCCAACCCCAGCTCGCCCTCCTCCTCGCCGCACACCCCCAGCGCCCTGGGCAGCGGCAGCTCTGATCCGGTCCTGAACGGAGGCCTGTGCACCGCTGCTTATTGCAGCTCAGTGGGGGGTAGGTACACCCAGATATGGAGCTACCGCTCCAGTAGCAGGGAATCAATCACCCCACAGGGGATTGAGTGGAAGCCATTATGGGATAGTGAGCAGATGTCATCCTGCAGTAGTTAGAAACAATGGCCAGGCCTTCACGGTCCCACCGCTGCTGCATGTGCAGCTGGATGTTGCAAACATTTGGCTCATGTTATGTCACATAGCGCTATTATGTAACGAGTCGTCTTTTGAGAATTTGCAAGACATGAATCTGATATAAATACATTTTCCTTTCACATGGATGTCCTTTTCACATTAGCTCATTTCTTGCTTGGAGCAGTGTATTTTGTACTATTAAATACATGGAACTAGTCACTAGCAAATGAAGAAGCCTATACACGTAGCCAGTACATTAGCTTAACGGTCATATTAGCTAGCAGCAGTTAACACTTTGGAACTGTTGTTATTTCTGTAAGTCCATTTACTACAACCTGTACTGCTGCATCAATCACATCCTTCTTGCCACTTTAGTAGCTATTTTACTATGATTGTAGTTAGGTAGCTAGCTCACTATGTAGAAAGCTTTAATACTCACATTGGTCAATTGTTTCCACAACTGAAGAAACAGCATCATCAAGCACAACAAAAGATTTACAATGGCTCTCTACTCCTGACAGAATTAGTAATACATTGAAATATATATATGTTCTATTTCATTTCGATTGTATCCGACTGTGATATCAGGTTTTTGGCTACTTTACTTTTCCCATTTTACATATTTAACATATATCTTAATTTAACAGGTACTACCCCAAACTCACCAGTCAGCCTCCCTAAGTCACCTACGTTCCCAGGAGGCAGTGGGTCTTGGTCTGAAGAGTGCTCCATCTGCTACGAGAACCTGGTGGACACGGTCATCTACGCCTGTGGACACATGTGTCTCTGCTACACCTGTGGCATCAAACTGAAGAAAATGTCCAACGCCTGCTGTCCCATCTGCAGACGACAGATCAAAGACATCATCAAGACCTACCGGAGCACGTAAGGGGGACCACAGCGAATTGACGACCTCTCTATGAACAGAGAAATCCCACAGTCAGGGAAAAAGAGTCTAAGTTGAAGGAATATTCCTTTGGTACTTTGATTTGATATTTTCATAGAATTACTGACGATTGACCTTTTCCAAAGTCGGTACCGCTTCATTGGGAAGGTCTCTTTCACTTAAGAGTTGCTGTCAGAGCCTCCCTGTGGAAGCAGCACTTGAAGTGACAAGGAGAACTTAATTCTTGCCAGAAGTGTTTGCTCTCTCCTGGGATCTTGGAAGACTTTTGAAGGAGAGGGAAAAACCAATTCCAAAAAAGATTTCACCTGTTGAGCCATGTTGTAAGATACAGTCACTCATTTGCTCTGAAGCAAATGAGTCACTTTGGGGCTGAATGTCTCAGTAATAACTTTTTAGAGGATGACTGAAGCTCTGAAAAATGACGTGAATTTCTGACTTAACCAGTCAAAAAAAAAGCACAGCCGCAGCAGGTAATCATCTCAGTATGTCACAACTTGTGTCTGTGTGTTACTGAGCTGCACTGCGGTGGAAAAGAGAAATCAGTCTGGCATCGCAAAGATGAAGTGATGGATCTCTGTTATCGTCGTGGTGATTATCAGTGAGTGATGTGTTTAGAGATGCAAGTCGGTGCTGAGTATATTAAGTAGGATTGTAACACCTCTTGTACTCGTATAATCTAATGTACCTTTATGGTAGTTCTATTGCAAATGTCGGTGGTAGCTATATTGTTGTGCTAGCTAGCTGCTTGCTCTGCAATGTGGTATGTTGCACTGAAATCTGCACCTTCCTCTCCGAAATGCCCCATTACTGACAGAGAGGATAAAGACATTCATCAGTTAAAACAATCAAACCTGCGTCCAGCAGACTCAGCAGCTCAGAATTCTTGAAAAGGAAACAGAAAGTGTAAAAGGAAAAAAAAAAGTTATTTGGATTCTCCTCAGGGCCAGCCAGCAATGTTTTTTTTAAGAAGATGTGAACTATTTTCCCAAACTCTACCTATAACCATGCCTAATACACTGTGAGTGTCATGACGAATTGACAGGTCCTCAAAAATAGCTCCCGTAACAACACATGAAGTCAAAGGATTGTTGTCATGGTATCAGAAGCCACCACAGATACAACACAGCCTCCTGCCTTAACCCACAGAAGGTTTAATTGTTACATGCCAATGTATCATATTCTGTGTTCTCTGCCACTTTCCAAAAAGAAACCCTGGCAGATTACCAAAAAAAATGCTGTTGCGTGGCACAAACTGTCACAAAACATTCACTCAGAGGAGAAAAAGCACACGAAATTCAAAGTTATTTTTGTAAATCCATGACGTGACCGACATTTAACTATTAAAACCTTTCATAACCTTTGTGACGAGCTTTTCACCAGCAGCAAAGATCCTTTACAGAAATCAGTTCAGGGGCAGGGGTATAAAAGCTCGTGTTTTAAATATCTGTATGATTCCTATTTTCATTTAATACAATATGTCCTGATATCCCCCCCCCCCCCCCCCCCCCCCCCGACCTCCACCACCACCTATACAACTCAACAATAAGCCATAGCTTATTCTAGGATATACATGAAGTTGAGAGGCCGTTTTTTTTTTTTTTGTAAATGACATTCTTGATTTTGTAGATAATCAACAAATGGGGCTCAAACCTGTGCTGCTGCTATGGTATTTGCCAGCTGTCCTTTACCGGCAAATGCCGACAGTGATGTTTCACGCATCCACGCTCCCACATTACAGTTTGATTACGCTACTGCTTGAAGTGTTAAGTCACATTTGAATGTTAATTTATGTATTTAGAGAGATTAATGATTTTTATTGGTGTGCTTGAATTGAAAACAAAAAACAAAAAAACAAAGAAAAATAAGTTTTGTCTGTTTCTTTTTGTTTTTTTAGTTTGTTTGGATTGACAGTCATAATTCTAATATTTGTTTTCTCGTTTATCCAAAAACCATGATAACCTAAATTTATTCTTGTTTTTCTAATAGACAACCTAAGTCAGAGTAAAGAGGATTTCTTGTACCTTGCAGCAATAAGAGATATTGCAGTACACAATCAAAACCTCATTGCTTTGGGGTGCAAGATATAACTCTTGGTTTTATTACAATCCCTGATTTTCAGGTATTTTCTTTGTGTAATTTATCTTCTTGTGTGTAAGCCCTTGTTAGGGAGCCCTACTACCCACTTCTGTATTTATAGCTCTTATCATTATAGTCTGAAAGCCATCACTGTATGTGTATGGTGATGATAAATGTCACTTTATTAAGCTACTGATTGTAATCTTGTAAATGTTTAGGCCGGCGTTGCTCTCTGAGATTCAACCATGGCATGTTTTTTTTTTGGGGTGGGGGGGTTGTTGTTTTTTTGTGCAGACACTCCGACCAAATCTCTAAATCTTTTTTTTTTAAATACATTGTAAAAATGTAATTCCCTTGGTGCAAAACCTTGTATTCAGGTGTTTCTTTTAGCATTCACATTCATAAATTTTTGGACCACACCAAACATACTAAATCACCATTAACACCAAGCTGAATAATTGGCTGAAGGTTTTCATCTGTTCATTTTATACCCTTCTTTGAGTTAACAGACACCAAACATTTCTATATTTTTTGTCATATTATTGCACCCAGGATAGTCCACAGGCTCCTTGAATGTTATTGATCCTGTAATGTGCTATTTATTCGTCCATCACTGCTGTGTGGACTTATTCCTCTGAATTTTTTTGTGTGTGTGTTTGCTTTCTTCTACATTGCCACTATACCGATATGACTCATCTATGTCTGGCCATTCACACAAGCAGCACACGTAGAGATTCTTTCTGCAGATCTTACGACTTTTTTTCTTTTTGTCATGCATGAGTTATCTGTTCACCCCCGCGTGAACATTGGGACCAACAGTAGACGAGCATTCGAGTGGAACGCTGTTAGTATTCATGTAGACTGGAAACAGTGTGTAATGCTAGAAATACTATATAGTGCTCTGTTTGGCCGTTGTTGTGACACAGCAGCTGAAGTACTAAACCTGTATTTTCTTTTTCTTTTTCATTTGAAACTATGTGAGCTGTTCAGTGTGAGTCGGATGATTGTGGTTAATAAACTTTCCAGATGTGTTTAAGCAAATTTTACGGTCTCATATTTTCAATAAGAGAAAGGAAATAACATAATACTTAAACATTACCTTGTACCTTAAAGCTGCGCTAATCTTTTTAGTCACTTGGAGGCAGCACAACAAGCTGTAAACACAACATAGTCATGAAGTTATGTTACGTTATGCGTTAGCAAACCATTAACTCCTCTAGTAACACATCCAACAGACACAAAGCAACACTGACATTCATTTGAAGTCATGTTTCTGGCCACCTGATGAATTTACATCCAATATTCACTCTGATTAGCTAGGTTTGGTCTCCTCAAAGTCCCTCTTTAGCTTAAAAGCTTCAGTATGTTCACTATATTAGCTAGTCGGTTACTTTAGGAAGACAGTGTATCTTCCTTTATCTTTTCTACAGGCAGGAATACCAACAAAATGAGCCAAAAGAGGCTAAAAAGCCCTGTAGAGTTGAGGGGAACTCCAGAGTTAGGTTACAGTTATCTGCAGGTTTGTCACTACAAGTAACAAAACATTACACATAGTCATTTCATCCATTAATAACATAAAAATATAATATTTGAAAGTTGTTCATTAATTTTTAGGTCCTAACATCAACCAATAAGGCTTGTGTAATGATTCAATGCAAATTGCCTGTCACTGAAATGGTCATTAGCTGCAGTTGTAGCTAACAAGGTCCAGCTGGAACTAATCAAGTCATCTTTAAAAGCCATCAATTTAAAGCTTAGGTCACTGCAGGAAAAAAAGGAAGAAAAAAAAAAGTTTTCTGTTTTTCTGGGCTCTCAGTGTTGTTGCACACATGACACTATGGCAACTGTTGCAACACTGCTAACACTTCCCTTTAGATTTCATTCTCTTGCACATGTGCTAGTGTAATACTGGACTTCCTACATAAAGTGTTAATAGTGTTTGTGTTC